>NC_053517.1:38988172-39316505 GCF_016920715.1 Anopheles arabiensis | reverse complement strand
GGATATTTCATTTTGCACTTGCACACGCTTCCACGTATGTCCCGCCGACACACACACACATCCGGGCCGTTAGGGTTCTAAGGCAAAACATGAAAACAAAGAATGAGGGAAGGAGACTTAAAAAAAACACACACATTCCAAACCCTCTAAGCTCTTCAACCCATCACGGGACGGGCTCTCATTTATCACGTCGGTTGCCCTGCCAGCAATCCTTGTTGTACCTGTCCGATCTGGTGGGGCATCGGAAAAAGTCCGAGACAGTTTTGGTTATATCCGGGCCGGTCTCGTAGTACGTCCGTCTTGTGTTCCGTGTCATGCTACTGCTGCCAAGGGTAGAGTGAGAACGGGAAGGAGTGAAGGGGGGAAAACCCTTATCAAAATGTTCGCCCGGGTGTCTTCTGGTGTGCCCCGCATCCACACAGTCGGCTCGGGGTTTAAAGCGTACTACTACTTTGTCAGCCGGCTGCCGTCCAAGAATCAGATATTCAAAAGCAAAACCTGCTGCTGCTGCTGCTGCTCTTCCAAGACCAAGGCCGCCGTGCCGTGTAAATCCCCTAGAACAATAGCTACAAATTCACCACCAGCCCCCCGGGGGGCTCGTGCTCGTACACGCAATGAAATGGATCGCTATCATGCTTAAGAAGTGAGCAGCCGGTGGAGGTGAGGATTGCTTCAAATTGTCGTCCCTTTTTTCGCGCGACATTTCAAACAGACTCGTTTCCACATTTTCCACTCCGCCTTGTCCCGGGGAGCGGCCGAGTGAACTTGGGCGGAGGTTGGGATCGGTTTGCTGTTCGGCCGAGCACCACGGCACGCTAATCTGCTTCCTGGCAGTCCAATTGGTGAAGGCGTTTGGTGAAGGAGAAAGGTGTGCGTGCAGCAACGGTACGCGAAACGAAAGTGAGCCACACAACCGTCCGTGGAGCCGATTGCCACGTTCTCACCGTTCATTCCGGCCGGTGAAACGGACGGTCTGTTCGTGTGGATTTGTGGATCCTCTCGGATGAGGGACTCCTGGAGATGGAGAGAGTGGAAGGGAACTCTTTGCCATCGTTTCGTTTACCATCATTTCTCCAACGTTCATCCGTGACGTGGATGTGTCTCTGCCTCCCACCGGTCTCGCCATTGAAGGGGCTCCGGTTAGTCTGTTGCTTAGAGGGCAGAGTCAGTGTCTGCTGCCATCTTGCCGTGCCACGGAACGTTCGGATCAGTGAGAAAATAGAAAGATGCACAGAGTAAGGAAACCCCCCCCCCGTCCCCCGTCCTTCAGTCCTTCAGGCAGCCGTGGGAAAGGACGGCAACACGGCAAAAGTCTCGGGGCGTGACTCGAAGTCGGCGCACGGCTTTCGGAAACCTCGATAAGCGGATGCTGCCGGAGAGGCGAAAATATTTCACCCAAAACCCGCCGGATGGCAAGCGAAGCTAAGTCGGCATACGAATTGGGAGTACGGTTTCAGCAGGGGACGTGTTTTTTTTACCGTTTGTTGGTATGCGGATTGCTGTGTGTGTGTGAGTGTGTTTCTGCTTGGTTGTTGTTGCTGTGCGATATGAAAAGCGAGAACTACGGGCAATACGCGACTGGCACCCAGCACAAGTGACACAATTGCTAAGCCCACGGCAAGCCTAGGCTCAGCAAGCTGTGGTGGTTGTGACCGGACCGGCCGACAGCGATAGAATATGAAGGAGCATAATTCGTAATCCGATAATCTTCACACTGGGTGCGGGTGGATTAGTGAATATTGAATGAATGTGTAGCTGTGTGGGTGTGTGTTTGTGGAGCGGGAGCGGGGAAAAGACGTTCACGCTGGCACTGGCGCTGGTTGCCCAACATCCTCGAGCTGTCTCCACGGAGTGCTGAATGCTGAAAATTGCTATCCCGTTGCAGGGAGAGGTATCATTTGATGGCATTTCCATTCCTGCTCCTGCTCGGTTGGCTCTGGATGGCTTTATCATAGGATTTTCTTTTATATTTTTTCTATGCTGCTGCTACTGCGTTTGCTACTGCACAACTGTTTGCAGAAGGAAGTGATCTTCCCACGGCAAGCTCGCCGGTAGATACGATTAGAATGCGGGGATTTTAAAATATCCATCGTTTTGCTCTATTGATTCCCGGGGCGGCGTTTGCCACGGGAATGTGTGTTTTGGGAGATGGTATTATTTGTGGGATTGAGTTTGCTAGCTTAATAGGGGGGATGGATTGGATGGAAGCTTATTTGGTGTGTGTGTGTGTACGAGGGGAATTTATAGGACATTTAGGGAGGAGAAGAAACTACACAAAAAGCTCTTGAAATTTGTTATGAAACAAAACGTGTCGTCGTGCGGAATCACGTATTCTTTATCCAAACTCTCGAATGATGAGTTTCGGTACCCCCTGCAGCACAACACTGGCCAACGTTAGTTTGAAAATAATATCACCATCACCATTGATCGGTAGTATTAGTTTGGGCTAGTCCGGAACTATCCCTGCCCGAAATCTGACCATTTGTAACGGTGCAAAAATTGATGGCATGATGATAAAAATCTTTCCCGAATGTGCTTCCGTGCTTTTCTATCGGCGGCGAGTGCCCGACGGTAAAATGAAATTAATGTGTTTTTCCCGGGCGTACGCTCTACCGGCACAGCTCGGCCAATCGATCGTTCCTCCCGTAATATTTCCTTCGATATTGGAGCACGATAATGGCACACCACGGTGAAGGTTGTGTGTGTGTGTGTGTGGCGGGTTATCCTGTCCAGTGTTGTCCCGAACCGTACCGTAGCAACTGTTGTGAGCAAGCATTGGAAGTTCCCAAGCAGTCCCATGTGTTTTTCCAATCGGGCTAGAAGGTGTGTGTAAGAGAGTTTTTTTCTTTTACCCATGCACACACACACGCATATACATGCGCCGTGCCTACACTGAAATGCACAAAGCACAGCAAAATCTCATTAACAAGCAAATAGCTGCTCACCCAGCACTAAGATTCAAAACCTAGTAGATCGCAGCGCACTGGCTGGTAACTGGTGGCGTACTGTTGCGAGCCGGTGACGTTGGGCGGTAGAATTTACCGCCATCGTCTTACAAACGTACAGCATTGAAGGCAGGCAGCAGGACGCTACCGCCGTATCGCTTTTCGCCATTCCGATGCCATGCCAATTTGGCACGAAATGAAGTCGGGTCACGGGATCGACGTTAGTCTTCGATACATATCAATTTTCCCGCACCGCCACCCGGGCAGGGAAATGGGAACCAGGATTCGAAAAGCGTCGTTCGCTTCGGTATGTGTGTGTGTGTGTATCTACACTGCTTTCTTCGCGTACACGGGTGAAGTAGTTTGAGTGAGAAATAAGTGAGTTGAAGTGCAGTTGATGATAGTAATTTATTTCATTAATTAAGATTTCATCGACCGTTCAGTTGTTTGCCTGAAATCGGATCGTCGTGTTGTGCGGGACCAGGGCGGGTGTTGCGGGCAGCACGCAGACGGGATAGCAATACGGAATCCGTGAACCGTATCATTCTAATCGGCAGCCGTGTTGATAGTTGATGGAATAAAATTTAGCAAGGTAAAAAAGGATAGTGGAAACGCCAGCTCGGTTCCATTCGTGCGATTGCACGGCTAAGAGGTAGGATAGTGTTGCTAAATTAATGCTCACTAGAGGCAGGCGAAATGAATCCGTGCTCCATGAAATGAAGAGGGGTCACGCAGTAGCATCGCACAAAGGTTATCCTACCGAGTCGTTGTTAGAGTGGGGCGTGCAGGCGGCAAAGCGTATTATAAAGTTAATTGGAAAATGATACCGCTTTCGATCGTGATACGCGCTCGTTCTTCCGGTAAAGCTCTGTGCTTCAATTCGACATCGATTGAATGCTGACGCGTCTTAAAGCTTCCAAGTGCGGAAAGCGACAGAATTACGAAAGCGTTACTGCTCCATTTTCATTGCTTCAGCTTTCCACCCGAATGGAACGGGAACACGAACCTTTTGTTCCCGGGCAATGCGCGATATTGAATTTTGAAAAGGAAGAAATCGAACAAATCCGAGCGCGACTTTAAACGCCTGTGACTTGCCTGTGCCAATGTCGATGGCTAATCCCACGGCTTCTACGCTACATTATTCATGAGAGCATGGAAAGTTAATTATGTTGCTTTTTTTTCGTCCACTCCCCAATGACCGCCTGCACGCTCGCTTCCTGCGCCGGTGGAAATATCGTTCGGGCGCACTCACCGTTGTTTGTATCGATAAGTCAGTGAGCGTATAAACATGCCACCACGGAGCGCTGCACCGGGGCCGGCATTTTGCGCTGCTACTGCTGCTGTTGCTGGTGCGGGTTGCATCAGTGACCGGTATGAATAATTCAGAACGGTGCTCCATCTTTCTGGGGTTTGTTTGTCGGGCTCGTTTCGCCCTGCTCGCTGTCCGATTTCCCTTCTGGCGGGCGTGAAGGGAGGGAGCTTCTGGGAAGGTGGGTCGTGTAGTTCATTTTGATTTGTACAGTGTTTAGAGGGTAAGGTTTTAACCGTGATTAGAAAGGTAGTGTGCAGCTGCATACAGGTTTGAAGTAAAACAGTAAACTGTTCTTCCTGAAGTACAGTTATCAGGGGGGAATTTTAATACAGTTTTGGAATAACAAATATTAACAAAATTAATAATAGTTACTTGGGACAAAGCAAAGTAAAATGTGCTCCACCGTCCAAAAAGATAAACAATGAATAGAACATACCAAAATTAAAAATATTTTCGCAAGTTTACTTACTAGTTTTTAGTTTACTTGCTCAGGATTTAGTTTGTTAGTTAACAGGAACGCAGGCTTGACCATGCAACCAGATATCCCGCCAAATAACGTCGACGAAGCGTGAAGCCAAATTCGATGACATTCGATGACAGGTCCATACAAAAACAATCAGTTTCACGACAAATATTTCACGCGCGGTATGTGGGCGCGTGAAAATTTTGGCATTTCATCGAATGTCATCGCAAACCATATATGATGATAGCTGGGTATATACTAGAAGTGCGAATTCTTTCAAATGATTCGGATCTGTAAAGTGTGAACGAGTGAGACGATAATCAGTTTTTGGATCATTGCTTCTCTGAGAGAAACAGAGGCGAAAGATCGAATGCACCAAGTGAGCAAGTGAATAGGTATCATTTTCAGATCTCCGTTCTTCTCGCCCCAGATAGCAGAAAAGACATACTTTTTCGATTTTGTACGTATATGATTCTTGATACCAAAGCGATAAAGCATGAATGGTCACACCGCTCTACATGAATGACATATTTAGTCGCAATGTGCAATCGTATGGAGATATCTGTATGCGAGATGTAAATTCCATACAAAATTCAAACAAAAAGTATGTGTAGCGCCAAATTAGACGTGGGAACGAACCAACAAACCATGGGAACTGTACAAAACATTTCGGAAAACAACAAAAAAACCTTAAAACTTTGGGAAAAAAGAGAGAGCGAGAAAATGCTGCCGGCAGGTTTAGCAAAGCATGGTTTAGCAATGAATCGGCAGGTTTAGCAAAGCAGGAACGATTGAATGATTGGTTCGATCAAAAAATCTGGATCACCTTTATGAATGTTTTTTTGACACCTTTAGTACATACATTTAGGCGTGAAATGCCATGTTGATTTTGGCTATTTTTTCACGCTCCACATCGTTAAATTGTCTCGATATGTCTGATTGCACGGTGACACAGCAGAACATTTCGTCCTTTGCAACATTTGAGTGGGTTCTCAGTTTTATCGTGATGATTTGTGTTTAATGAGAGTTTCTGTGAAATAGAGGTCTGTAAGAAACGGCAGAATTTCCACAAAATCATTTATTTGAAGGCAGTTGGGCTTAGAGGTAGATTTAGATAAGATATTGCGACAAATTCCGACTAATCGCGATACCTGTCTTGGATGCGACGCTGATCATGGAATAATGTAAAAAATGACAGCAGGTATGAATTCATTTCCAGATTATTCTGACATGGTACGGTCGGGAATATGCATTTTGAGTAATTTGTGCAAGATTGCTCGAACTTGCAATAGCCAAAAATAGTATTCCAAGAAGGTGCAGCCTTCGTTACTTAGCATCTTTTCGAACGAAACAGCCGTACGGTTATTACAAGCGATGAAAATTCTTTGGAAATCATGCAATCAAAACTCATAACATGAGAAAAATTAGTGTGATGGAAAGTTACAGTAAAATTATTCACATCGAACATCTATTTTTGTGCGTATTATTAGAATATGTGCAATTTATTTTCGCACTGTTGTTAATGCTTTTCTATTTGGACTGAAATTTCGGGCACAACACCATACTCGCTCTTTGATCAAAAACCATATGCTACGGTAAGAATGAAACGCAAATTCATACTCGATCAGCAACGTTACTAAACGGATGTACGTAAAAACACACGCAGCAGTAAAGCAAAACAAAAACTCGCTCATACGTAGAAAAACCATTTATTCACACATCCTTCCAGCCATTGCCCGTCCATTTGAGGGAGGAAAGCACCGCACAGCCACAGTGGGACAACCAGCGTACGCGTACAGGGGAGAAAAACAACACCCCGAACTCCCAGCTTCCCGGGTCAGTTTCCCTTTTCGTCAGCGGTCGGGAAGCTGATTGGTCGGAAATCGGTTTCCCGACTCGCGCGATAACGGTCCCCACTTTCTCGATGTGTGTCTTGTGAAAGTTGGGACAAAGAAAAACTTTTCCCTTCCAAATCACTTTTGCCACAGATACACCAACACAGACGGAGGAGGTGTTGAACAAAAAAATAAAAAGCAGTAGCTAGCTAGTGAAGAAGAGAAAGAGAGAGAAAACAGCCACCCCAGTAGCTTAGACGATCCTCGTATCTTGGATCTCGCCACCATCGGTTCGGTTGATGCGTTGGTCCGGGAAGTGACTGTTCAGCCCGGAACCCGGGCCGGGGAAGTTATTCGGAAGCCCGGCACCGTTTTGGAAAAACAAAAGCAGCATGTATGTTTACGCGAGTAAGGATGCGGGCGGTGTTGGTGTTTTCCTTACTTAAAATCACAAGAATCCAAGGCCATTGGAGTTTGTGCAGAAAACGAGACAAAAATAGTGTTTGTTTGGGAAAAGTTGGTACCAGCGCGGCAAAAGGCAACCATTTTACTCACACAATTGAGTGCGTTTGGGAGCAATTTTCGAAATAGTTTTCTATTTGTGTTGCGAATAATAAAAAACAAACAAACAAAAAAAGATCAAGTGAAGTATTTTGTCAAATATTGTGCTACAGTTTGATGCTGATGAAGAAACACAGAATAATCTGTTTATGTATCGTATGTTGTCTAATGAAAAAGCACTTCCTTTCATTTCTTAGTAGAACATTTCGTCATGTACACTGTGCGTGCTTTTCGAAATGCTCGTTCTTTACAACATGGAGGCGGTAGCAAAGTGAGCAACTTTATCACGCTTTGCGCTTCATCTAAGCGGTCGCTGATGTACGATGCATGCACAGTCTGATGCATACCGCCAGCAAATGCGTTCACCCATGCCGGAAGGCATAATAAAACGCCTTCCGCGTCCCGGGAGCACGTTAACGAGCCGGCTGCACCGTTGAATGTCAAAATAAACGTATAAATCATTCGATGGCGCGTAATATTTCCTTATTGCTGCCAGCTCATGTAATAATAAATTTTTAATAAATTTATATGCACGCCTGTGTACGCTTGCTTAGGTTGGGGTGGTGTGGAGCAAACCACCGTAAACTACCCACACTCCCCTGCGGCAACGATGGCAACCAGTTTTTCCAGTGCAGCGCACTGTAGCAGCAACGTTTTTACACAACCACACACCAGCAACGCCTGTTCACCCGGCAAGGAGTGAGCCCCAATGGTTGATTGATGAGTGCCGGAAACGGAGTGAAAATGATTTACTGCGACAGGATGGAATTTCAATATAAAAAACGACCCTCGAGCCGATGAGCACGTTCTAGCCGGTGCTCTTTGCGTACTAAGTTTTGTTTGCCGACGTGATTGCTGTCACATTCAATTTCGTTTCGAGGGTTGATTTCTTTAATGGGATTTAGCGGCCACACCCCTTTCGCGCCGGGCGTTTAGCTTTTTCGTGAAATTGAACAAAACGTACCGGAAAAGGAAAGCTCTTTATAGATGTACAAATATTTTTTCGCTCCGGCTTTCCACGGCAGGGTCGCTCAAGAAATCGTGAACGAAATCGTGGCATGGTTGTGCCAACCGAACCGTCGCTCATAAAACAGCGAATGAAGTGGCGATACATGTGGCACGTGTGACGTTTGCGTTATCCGCAGGAAACGTCGGCAGGAAGCGTGGAAGCTTCCGCACACATGCTCGTGCCGTTGGCTGAAACGGCAATGGCAGCAAGTTTCCATCGTCACTACTCATAAATCTCATCGTTATGCCACCTCATCATATCGTCCAAAGCGTGGCCAGCTTGGATGGTGTTCGCTCCTTCCCTCGTTCCTTTCCCTTCCGCACTGGGAGGATATCTTTATCCCTTGTTATTCCTTCATTGGATAGTGGAACCTTTAGTAAGTAGCATGCTTGGGGTATAATAACGGCACTAGTGTTGTAGTAATGGGGGAAAAAATGCTACAAAAACTGAACAGGGATGGAAACGACGGGCCAAAAAATAACAAGAAATGAAACGGAAGGAAAAGAAAATGGTTACGTGAGCGAAACTGTTCTGAAAATATGTTTCCTTCGAAGGAGGGACTTGAACCGGCAAAGAAAGCAAAAGTAGAAGAAGAGAAAGAGAGAAAAAACAACAACAAAATACTGTATCCTGTTTGTGGAAGCGCTTTTTTTTCGAAGCCGCGTTTTTCATTCGGTGAAAGATTGATATTTTTCCGTTTACGGGTTCGTTTTTCGCTCCGCTCAAGCGCTGACCAGTTATTTCACATTCCATTTCCTTCCTGCCCCGCGGGCTGGAAGCGAGGAGCCCATGTGGGGTGTCGAGTACCACTCCACAATAATAGAGAAAAGTGGTTGACCATTGACGCTACCGAACCCGAACGCTAAAAGGCGAAGGTATATGATAAGCGTCACTAGTGACCGGGCTGTTTGCCGATGTTTCGGTCGTTCCGGGGGTTACAGTCTGGCGAGATGCTGGCACCGTGGGTGTAAAATCGTGGGTCATAAATTATCGAAAATTTAATAAAATTAAAAAGAAGTGAATTATGGTTTACTGTGCAACCGGCGAACGGCAACTTGCCGGAAATAGTGGCGTGGAATGGGTTGCTGTTGTTACGGGGGAAGTGTTGTTGTGTGTTGTTTCTCGCATGGAAGAATTCTTTTCCAGTTTCTTCGATGGTAAAAACAAGCCATAAATAAATTGATTTTGTGATCTGAGACAAGGAGCGGGTTTCGCTGTATTTTATAATTGTGTGAGTAAGAAACAATCTGGAACAACTAAGCTTAAATTCATGTTTAGGATAACTTTAATTCATACCGAAATACTATTTAAATGATCTGATTTGAATGATTCAATTATTTCACGATAATTCAAATATGTGGGTTTGCGTTCGTGTGCAAGGAAACATTACAAACATCTTAAACAATAATGATAAACATCGGATACACAATAAATTGTCTCTTTGTTATTAATTATCATACCTGCCAATCACAGTCGTTCCCGTACTATCGTAGGCGTATGTTGCGTTAATCAAGGTGAAACTCAAAGCCTTTTGTCTTCCATTATCATCTTCAAACAATGACTTTCATCAGAAAAGCCTTACAGTTAGTTGTTGTGTGCTTTAATGGGCGAGTGTAATGCGAATAAGTTTCTCGCCTAATATTAGGGAAATCATTGCCTGTGCTGCTGCAATTATGCGTTCGATAAAGGTTCTACAAATTTAAATTGATTGTTTTATGAGAATTCGAACAGTAGATTAGCAATTTCGTTGCAGTAAACATCTAATTATGTTTAGACTGTACAGTGGAATTACGTATTCGATAATTTCTAATCATTCATCGCTCATCACGTCGGCAGAAAAGGCAATATTTGTATCGAAAATTCATTGCCGTTGCATAAATTTAGGTTGTTTTATTTTGTTAACTTTTTTTTCTATTTCACCAAGCTAATCAACCGTCGTCATGAATGATGAATTATTTCCACGTGTTTCGATTCCGGCAGTGAGGTACCGGGCGCCTCCATGCCACGAGCAGCACCAGCACCAGCCCCACCACAAACCGCACCGAATCAATCGGTTTGATCAATTTCACGCGCGGATCGAAATTCATTTTTAATCTCATTTGTCAATATTTACTCGTCTGTTGATGATCAGAGCAGCGTCTATTTTGCTTTACGCGAGAAGTTTCGCTTGAACATTCGCCCCCTCAGAAGCGGTACCGCTTTAGGAAGGGAGGTGCGGATTGTGTGTGTATGTACGTACGTTAAAGCTGGCAGCAGTGAAACGTCGACAAGCTCTCGAGACCAACGAATAAACCTCTGAGACAAAAGAAAAAAAAGAAAAATGAATATACAAAAAATCCTCTTCCTGCAGGAGGAAAGCAGAGAGAAAGAGCATGACACAAGCTACGAAAACAGATCCGTCGACGTGATGCATTGAAATCAATCGACTCATCTTCATCTTTTCCAACTTGGGAAAGCACACGGTTTAATGCAAATAAAAGAGAAATCCTATTATCATCCATTGCTTCTCCCCGTCGATTCTAGCCAACGGGGAAACGGCACGCAAGAGCCGCGTCTTTTCCGTGCGCTATTGCTGTTTTCTTTCTCGGTTTGTGTGTTCCGTACGGCGAGCACAGTCTGCTCCATGGACTGTTGTGGGGCAAACCGTCTGTGCACGGAACGCGGTATCGTAAGCGAGCGCAAAACTAACCTTGTCCGGTCCTGTGGCTGGTCATGCTTTGGCTACGGTACCGTGACTCTGCCGTCGCCTGCGCCTGTCAATATGCAAACGAGCGTTCGCCCGCCGAGCGCCAGGGCCGTTGTGGGAAGGTAAAACTAATACGACGAGAAGAAAAATGTAAACAACCACGGGGGTAAAAAGTGAGCTACAGCATCCAGAAGGGCAGTGTAGCAGAGAAATCTGACGCCCGTGTACAGTGTACAGTGTAGCTTTAGTGGCATATGGTACCAACGACAAGCGGTGCCTTTATTGACCACGTGTGCTTGACAGAACTATTGAAGGTTCTCCATCGTTATTGGATCGTTTTGCGATGTCGACAATATGCATATGATAATTTTTTGGGTTTGAAGAGTTACGGAGCTTGCCTTTGTTGAAGGTTTTTGTAAGAAACAAACCCAAATGGGACCTTTTGGGGACTTTAAACTCCCCAGTTGGACGGGTTTTTTTCTCCTGAAGGATTGGTTTATTCATATAAAATCAACTAGTAGCTCCTATATTAAAATATAGCCTTTTTTCCTAACATGATAGGTGTGTGTGCCAGTGGGTTGATTTTGTATTTCAATTACACTGATACCATTTCCCAAGGCGATATGCTCTAACGTTCTATTGCTTCTCGATCATATGCAACGCCAATTGAACGATTTGTCGTATGTGCCACCTGGGTACAGTCATGCAGAAAAGCGGGACCATTAAAAGGAAATCAAAATAATTTTATGAATTTCCAATAACGTGCCCATACTCGTCGCTTCTCTTTCTATCGTTCTATTCCTCTGCATAATGGAATCAATTTCAAGCGAAACGTGTCTTTGCCAGGAGCTGGAGAAGACGGTGCCTTGCTGTTTCTGCTACATCCATAGTATGGTTTAAAGTTATGATGCACGTATCTCGATTTGTTCTGTCGCTTCTCTTTATTGCCTTGATTCGAAGCACTTCGGGAGCAGTGCCAGGAACCTATCGGCTCTGTGTATTGCCTGTGCAGTTGCCATTCCCGTGCCTAACCTGACCGAAAACTGATACTTTCGTTCAAAAATGACGACAATGGATTTTTGATTTCACCCTTCTCGGCGCAGCACACCGTTCGATCGTATTCTTATTCGAGTACTTAGACACACACACACATAGTCAAGCAGCTGGAGTAACGGGTTCTCGAGCCGAAATATATGAGTCACATTTTCCGTGGAAGACATAAGATTTTCCAGCAGCTTTTCTTTACGACGGGACGTCCTTTTGATGGTGGAATCCGCCACCATCCTATGCTGCCTGAAATGGAGGACCAATTTTCCTTTGGCTTGAGATTTTATTCCTGTCGGCTGACAGGGGGTTGTCTTTTTTTCTTCTTTTTTCTGCCTCTTATACTGGAAACAGTGCCGGGAAAGCTGTGCCACAGCAGTGGCTTTGCTTTTATGCCTCTTTTAGAGGTTTGATGTTTTCCCCGCATCCTTGTTGTTGCTCCCTCTCCATGGAAAGCGTCCCTCCCACTAGCACGGTGTTCGCAATATGCAATCAAGAAGCACCACTTACTTTCGCACGAGAGTTTGATCTTTCGAAAAGGATCTTTCTGGCCGTCGTCCCGGTTTTCTTCCGCTGCGTGATCAATTGATTTGCATACTTTACGACGTTGATAGAGCTATTGACAGGCTGCCTGGTATGTTTTGCGTGCTTTTTTGTAGCTCCATCCGTTTTTCTGAACCCGTTCATGTGTCCAGCATATTTTCCGCCGGTCTAGATTGAGTATTAAAATGTTCTACTTCATACCTTTTGCAAGCGGTGGCAAAGCGAAAGGGCTGACGGCAGCGGCCACCCGTTAGCTTACACCGTCTACAGCTATAATCGATTGACCGATTTTACGACCGAAAGTTGCGCGTGAATGGCGGTCGCTTTGCCTCGACTCAAGCGACTCTCGCTGCTACCTATTGGCGCTGCTGTGTCCCAGATATACTTATATATATATATATCTTCCTAGTGCAGTTCATACGATTTCGCTACCGGTCTCGTGTGTAAGCACGTGCCCACAATGAACAACCCTTTTTATGGGTCACTTTTTGTGACCGTTTCGTTTATGGTCGTACACGCTACTTTAGCTTGTGGCGTTGCCGGCCAAACCGCTCCACCTAAACCCTTACAGTGAGATTCGAAGCAATTGTGCCGCGGCGGACCGTGTGGGCTTATCGCTGCGTTAACTTTTCGTAAGACGCACACTCTTATTTACCCTCGTCACTTTTGGGATAGTAGTTCTTTTTAATCCGTTCTTGTGGTTGTTGTTGTAGTGTGAGCAACGTATAGAAAACGAAATCGTGAAGGAGTTTTATATATTAAATCTGCAACCTCAATTCGTTTGCTTGCTGGGTATGGAGCAATGAAGTGGTGAATTGAATTTAAGTGTCAATTACTAGAGTCTCTAGGGATCGTAATGGATTTTGAAAGAAAAAATGTTCGCGAGGTTCGATTGAGCCATGGTGTTAATCGAAATCAGTTGTTTTTTTTTCGATTGGAATAAGAATAGTATTATTGTAATGATGTTTATTCATTGCGTCAAGATAACTGAATTTTCGTTGTAAAAACTGTTTTTATTCAATTTAAAATGGATGTTATTCAACATTTCTGTCTTTGATCGTATGAGCTAGAAAATAGACATTTTAGCATGTCAGTGGAAGCATATTCGTCATCGAGGTTTTATTTTCCATATGCAACTGACAGTTGCCTTCTGTAACATAACATTTCAATAATGATGCCTTCTAAAATTTGGTTATTATATTCTGTGGGAGAAAGTTAAAACACTTCTATTAAATAGTAAAACAATACTTCGATCTGTTTTAAATCTTCATTGGCGTCATATGTGCGTTTCAACATAAAATTTCAATACCACAGGAGCTGATCAAGCATGCAACGAATCGGGGTTTGTTTATGTTTTCATACGGACATCTTTTAAGCTATAAACCTAAGTGAGTTTGGCGCGTAATTTTACGTGGAGTCATGGTGGCATTTTAGCCTTCAAATGTCAAAATCTGGTTTAAAAAGCTGTTTTTCTTATTTAAACAGTATGCGGTCGCCTTTTTTCTTTAACAAGTATAAACATTATGGAAAACATATTTACAGTTTATTTTTAAATAACTTTTTGACCTTCCACCTTCTATTGCGAATGAGACAAACAATTACATAAGCCGTAACCTCTTATTCGTAGTAAAACTTTTGAACGTTTTTTACATTAAGTTTGTTAGTATTCCTGTACAAATAAATCCCGCTTGAGAGAAGACCTTACCACTCACCAAGAAGGAGAAATGCTTTGTTGACCGTCGTTAAAGTTTTTTTTCTTACAGTATCAAAACGAGGATGTATAATGATGTAAGTGACGTATAATATTCGATTGATTTGAACGATATTGACCAGCACATACAAAGCTTCTCCACATCAGTGCTGGTCGTCTAGTCGTTCCCCTTTTTTTTGTCCATGTGTGCACATGTTTCCGGCTGCAATAAAATGAGTATAAATATTGAAAAAGTTTTCCACGTCACTTGTGTACCGGGTGCTTCTGGTCACTGGCAGGGCAACAGCATGACGGTTTCGTCCCAAACATGGTATGTTCGATGTATAAGATTTGAGTGGTTCGTTGGACCATTCGTCGGAACGTCGGATTGGGATTCGTTGATTGAACGTGTACATCATTTGTTACGGCCGCTCGAATGTCCATCCAATGCGACTAGTTTTCTAACCGTTCACGTTCTGTGTGTATGTGGGAATGTTGTAGAAGACACACGTCGCGCCGTACCTCACCGTATTACTAAACCTTTCGTTTTTTCTCTCTTATTTACAGGAATTTTAGTCTGCATTGTCCGGCACACCGGGCCGCACCGGGGAACGATGTTACCCCGATGGAAAGTGTTCGTGTTGTTCGTTACGATTGGCCTGCTGGTTGTACCATGTAAGTAATTAATTGTCTCTCTGTTCTTTTCCCGCATCAGACTGCGTCTTATGCAATTACATCATTTTCGACCGTCAAGATGACGCACCAAGACATTCTGCTATCCTTTACCCACCACCTCACCAGCTGCAAGCATCTAAACGATGTATTAGGTAAAGAAGGGCAAAAAGGGGACCCTTTTGGCCTACTCCACTCATGACCAGTGAGCAGTCGGTCGACAGTCAAGTGTCAAGTGTAACAAACCGCCACGTGGCGGCTGAAGCTGATTGTCGTACCGTCAGTTGCCATGGTTGTTGGAAGAGAGTACAGTGTGGAGTATTGTTGTTGCTGTGTGTGTGTTGGCAAATAAAGTGACAGGTTTATTATTGCCATTGTTGCATATTGTGTGCCTTCCTGCCCGTTCCTTCGGTGACACAACCGGGGGCGACGTTGCGTATGTTTCCGGGGGCTTAACATTTCGTTGACAAGTGGTGTCGAGCTTGTGGACGACGAGAGACAGATCAATCTTGCCGGTGCCGGTGGTGCTGGTACACTTCCCGAAAACACGACTCTGCCACAAGTAGCCACCGGAGTAGCGTCGGTGCTTTGGTCATGCACCGGAACTGGCGGCGTTGGCAAGTGTGGCACGGCTCTTGTGGTATGATTGCGGTTGGCAGCCAGCCCTGCCCGGTGTTAGTGCTAGTGTTTATTTGTTATGCTTTACGGAAGTCAAACGTCAGTTAGACATGGTAAGGTGATGTTGGCGGAGCTCGGGAAAATGGGAAGTTATTTCGTTGTGGTTTCATTGTACACAAACACACACACACACACACACACACACACAAACACGCGCCCGCATGTGTCGGGAAGGGCTACACAAGCCCAAAGGGGAAGAGTGGAAACTCCTTTCTGCCTGCCTGGCAAGAAGCTGGAACCCGCTTTAGGACTGCGTCGTGATTGGTCTCTCCCTGGCAGCCAGGAAAAAGGTGCATGTCATTCTCTCGTTTTCTGAATTATTTACTTTGGCTTCGCACCAACCGCCTCCCACCTTCCAAACAGTCGGTGGATGGCGCTTTTGATCGTTTGATTCGTTTCTTTCGCTCTACGGGCGTCGTTCGGCCACCCTGCGCACTGATCGTATGTCAACGTTGTACTGTTTGGACGCCCCGGAACACAAACTGTTGTTGTCCCGCAAATCTGTCAGACGTCGCTTTGGGAGGGGTTTGCGAAGGGCCGTGGCATACCGTTAGCAGCGTGAGCATGATGAGCTGTTTATTGTTGTTTACCCAGGGTTACCTGGGCCTTTCACAATGAACTAAAGCTATTGCGAACTTTTGGGAAAGCTGGTTTTTTATAGTCACTCTCTCTTTCAAGCTGTTCAAAGCTGGATGGAAAATTGAGGTATACACAATGTGATTAGCTGAAGTGATTTTTCGGTTTCTTCATGTTTTGGTATAATAAAGATTGTATGTGGACGATTTAAGGGCGCGGAAGGGTCTGTTTAGCCTACAGACTTTATGCGCTGATTTGTATACGAAAAATCGAAGCCAAAGTATGTATGTATGAAATACGTGCCTTGGCTATAATAAAGTTTCCTTATGGATTTCTGTATGACTTGTATGACCTTTTATACTTAGGATATGGCAATTCGCTAGGAAGAATTACCTTAAGTAAATTACTATAGGAATTACCCATAGTAAATGTAAGTAAATCTGAACTATAGGGTTGAAAAAACGGCATACATTAAACCTGCGAGAGCTTCATTTTTGTTACTTTAATTAACTTTACGTAACATTTACAGTTGAGACAACAATGCAAGATTGGATTGTAGTCTACATATCATTGCAGATTCATAAAACAATATAAAACTAGCTTCTTCTTCATTTTTATGCGTAAGAACCTAAGCGACCATGCCCGGTTTTTAATGGCTTCTTATTATTATAAAGCGCTATTCGAACGGATGTTTCCAGCAATTGCTACGTGAGGTCGCAGTTCAAAAGAGGATCGATACCATCTCGCCTTTTAGCAGCCGGCACGTGATTCGATTAGACCATCGGGCCGAGCCATCGTGCATAAAAAATATAGGTATTTAGAATCAAATGCACCTACTTCTTATCCTGCAGTTCTTTTTACATCTTTTAGATCTCTATGTGAAAAATAGAATGAGTTTATATAAAATATTCAAAGTAAATAAATGTATTTAAGATTATCATCCTGATTTATCATGGTTCATCCTGCTTTTGCAAATAATTTGTTTTTATTTTTCTAAATATCTGTGGCACGAGTGGAATTGTTGAATATTCTCAATACAGCTACAAATATAGCAACTTTGATATGTACAAAAATACGTTAGACTATGGATTCGTTGAGTGATGTACCAGTAGTATTGGATCAAATATTTGTGCTTCATAACTGGTTATTTTATGCGCATAAAATTCGTTTTTTTTTAAATAAGTCAATGTAAAACGCAAAAAAAAACCGTACGAAAGCACACTACTATATCCCATCCATCGACAATGCAGAGAATCGTGCACAATTTTGTAGGCCTGTTTTATATACATATATATACTCAAAAAAGAATGTTAGAAACTACACATCTGTAAAAGAGCAATCAAATATGAGTACTACCTTCCGACAATACTGTCGCTCCATATACATGTGGCTGTTTCGCGTGGATGATGGTAGATAATAAAATCTTACATAAATTTTCACCTTCGGAAGAATGATGGCGACCAAGCTTAGAACGATTTCAATCCCCGTGGTAGACGCATTGTCTTACTGCGAGTAAAATTCAAACAAAACGAAAAAAAAACAATCTATTCGAACGACAGCTAGGCCGGCGGCAACGGTGGTTCTCCGGCGTAGGAAGATTTGCAGCAAATCGGAAGGTTGCGCGCACAGTCGGCATCATTTGTCGGGGTTCTTGGCAAATCCAATTTGCGAGAAAAGTTCCACCATCGGGGAGCCGTGCTACACCGAAACCGAAATCCCTCGAGAAGGTGACGGATTATGGGCACCGGAGTGCGCGAAGCCACCGGGAAATGGACTGCTCGTTCATTTTGCTGGTTCTGCGAGCTACCAGATCGAAATTCTTGGGGCGACATTAGCGACCCTTGACGTCAAGGCTTTCGAGAAGGCGAGCGTTCGTCTTCGCGTTCGGTTGCTGCTCAGCCTGCTTCAGCCTGGTGTCGATCGCTTGCTCCTTTCGCTGAGCGGCTGTTTCACATGTCCTGTCTCTTCACGGATGGCTGCCGGTCCCTGTCGCTCGGTCTTTGGAGCATAAATTTGATGATTCCGCTTGGGTTGGTCCGTTTCGGTTGGAACAATTTCATATTCAGTTGCAAAGTTGTACGGCACAAGAGCCAGGATTTCAATTTTGTAAATTAAATTTACCTTCATTCTCGGGATGTATTCGGTGAAACAAGTATGGTTTAATTTGGGTGGAAAAAATGTGCTCTTTTATTACCAGACAAGGGACGGGAAAGGATTGAGGAAGCTACTGATGAATAAGTTTTACCCACCAGGTGGTCAGTTACACTTTTCGTAGAATAATTTGTCCGTATTATAGTGGCTGGATGAACTTTAACGAATGTTTTGTATAACATGAGTATGCACGTTAATTCAATTTGATTAAAAAACGAGTTTTTGTACGCATTACTAGTTTCCTGGTAGCAAAAAGGTGTTATAAATGTGCTTGGGTTATTGCTATATACTTTGCAATCTGAAAAACAAAACCAACTGTTTGGAAGCATTGTACAAAATAATTATGAAATGATTTACACTGTATTAAAGTCACTTTTTTGCATATTTACTTTTTAAAATAAATTTTCGTAGTTTTTTTAATACATTTCTGCTGTAGTTTTTCATGCAAAAAAAAATGTCAAAATAAGACAAATAATTACAGTTTGAAACATTTTTGTGCATGAATGTTTTTAGGATTAGCTAAAATATTATATTTCTCTGGTTTTGCGATCATGTGTATAAAATAATGGTAAAATATCCTGTATTTATCAGACATTGTTGTGTTAAGAATGCAGTTAGTTCTAACTACTTCCACACGCGAGTTGATGACGATTCTCATTTTTTTTCGTGGACTCAAATATTGAGCATGATTTATACTCCATTCTAGCCGAACAATGTGCTTATTAGATATTTGTAGACACTTCATTTTTATCACGTACAACAATCATGCAATTCTATCCCAATACTCACATTGACACAACCACAATTACACACACACGCACACACGCACGCTTGTTCTGTAATGTTTTTTGTTTGCCCAAGAGACCCAAGGCAATATGGTGGTGAAGGTACTGCTGTACTATTACATCCTTCGCCTGACAATGTTTCGGAATGCTACCAGGATGGAATGAAGCAGACAAAAACCATCGTCATGTGGCGACGATGAAAATGATGATGATGATGATGATGATAACCACTATCCATGTGTGGGTCGGATGGGTCGTCAGGGAGAGCTTTACTGTTGTTGTTTTGCGTCTATTGTTTTTATTCTATTTTGTCTTACTCACATACCTAACGGGAAGGGGCGTTTGTTTGCACAAATTCTTCATACTTGACCTGTCGATGGACATCTGCCGACAATGACGAGTACGTTAGGCAACAAGGTGCTTTATAAATATGTCGAGATTAATTCGTGTTTTTTCTTTAAGCATTTAAATTACATTCTGCATCGTTTAATAACTAAGCCCGGTCGTGTTATAAATATTTTTAAGAAATTGTGTGAAGTATGATGTTCTTTTGGGTTAAAATTTCAATGAAATTCCGAACAATTAACTGCCCTTGTGATATAGAACCTAATTATTTGTCTCATTCAGCTTGGCACGAGTAGCGCTGCGTCTGTGAATGTGACTATCAAACCAAAGTGACCAAAGTGTGAGTGAAATTCACACTATTTATTTTACACCCAGCAAGGATACTACACAACACACAACATTCTCAAGAAAACCCATATGTCACAGCGATGCTTCACTGGCCACTGCTCTATGCGCGCTGTACGGTGCAGCAAAGCAAACAATAAAACTGACACAAATTGCTGAATTAAATTTAATTAAATCCCACAGTCGCCCACGAACCCACCCGCATGCACACTCCACACGCTTTGTGGGATGAACTTTCCCGAATGAGAGCTGGATGAGAAATGTTGACCAGTTTTATGAACACTATATCATAGCGGCAACCGTGACCATAGCATTCGGTGGTCGCCGGAACTGGGGCACCAAACGCTCGGCAGGGGCCAGATGCATCCGAAAATAATGTACCATTCGACGGTACTGATGCATTTTCCGCTCAAAAAACCAACCGCCACAGCGGCAGCTACCACAAAACCCCAACCCACCCGGCGGTACGGTGTGCTACGACGATGAGTCTGTGTAACACTTTGGGTGTTTTTGGTGCAGCCCTGTTGTCTCGCGAATATTGCTGGAATGCCGCTACGTTTGGTAATGAAACGAAATGAAATAAGGCACAGACTGGACGCGCAGTCGGGGTAGGGTTGGTGCGTTGGTGAGGATAGCGTTTCCTTTGTGAAGGATCTGGTCAACCAACCGCGAATGGCGAATGTAGGTGGCGAGATATTGCGATAGGAAATAGTGTTCCTATCTAAAAGGGCAGCTACCATCGGGTAACAAATGCGGCTTTTCCCCTGCAACACGCTTGATAGGGATAGTTGGGCCAGTGAAGGCGCTCGTTGGTACTTTTTTGGGGAGATGCATTTGTATGGGTATTGAAATAGGGTTTAAGGCTAATGAAATAATAATGAACGTAGGTGACTGGGAAATGGGATTTGGGTGGCATGGAGTGCATTGTCATAGCTTCCTTCAACTCAAAACAGTTTGTAGGGGTTTTGCCAATAAAGGGCTAATTATTACACGTAGTTTCAATGGATATTGCGCGTTTTGACTTCCTAATGCATGTTGGAATGAACAGGTCCGATGAAAGCTGGTAACCTTGAATAAATGAGGAATACACTATAAAGAGCGAAGCGGATCAAAATTATTCATCAGCTAATTTCAATCAAGTCAATCTAATTTCAAGCTATCAGCGAGTGACGGAAAAACGATCAGTATGACACATTTAGCACATTTGTACTGTTTACCACTGCATTTCGAAGTCCACTAGTTTCATGCGCTTAATATATATGAAAAGAGCTTCTTCTGTTGTTTGTTTTAAATCGTTTACCAGAAACAGACAACTGTTTTAATTCGTGGACACATTTGGAGAGACACATGACAAATCGAACGGCACATGGCACAAGAAATCGGAAAGATCGATATAAATTCATGATCCGGATGGCCCTCGTATGAACTTATATACTTACAGCCTTACATACTGACTATCTTGCTATGAGTATACCAATCAGTGCTAGATAGTCCAGCCAGTAAGTGTCCTAGACAATCTTTAGACTGGAACCCTTACTCAACAACAAGAACAGAAACTTGTTTTAATGTAAGTACTGTTTATTTATATTGTACTGTACTGAAAAACAGTAGAAAATTAGCCATAGATGACAGTGAGGTTAGTTGCCCGATCCCAATGACTAACTGCATTTAGTGAGTAGTTCGAGACAGTGTATGCAAGAAGTAGCGAGAGAGAGAGAGAGAGAGAGAGAGAGAGAGAGAGAGAGTGAGAGAGAGCATGCAAACCCTTGCGACGACCAACTTTCTTGTGTGTAATATAGTTTCCGCTTCCGGATTGATTCCAACCTTCGTTTGCCGCTGGAAGCACTGTACCGATCGCTTTCTAGAAACTTTAAGTGCCTCCTGTCTCCGCTAAGACACACTGGACGGAAATGGAAGCAAACGGTGCAAAGTTGGCCGGTTTAATGTATGTATCTGTCTTTCTCTTTTGCTCTTTCTTCCGGGCGCTTGCAGCTAGTTTGTGACTGTGCGCATACAAAAGCGTCGGTCACAGACACTGTCCGGCCTTTGGCTGTCGTGTGGCGAATGCAAACAGAGGGCAAATATTCAGATTCTAATTTCCTGCTTTTCTATCGCAGACTACGAAGATGTGTTTCATCCGGCGCAAAGCACAGAACAGTTCAATTCTTTGAACTTTTCTCTCGGGGAAGTTGACGAAAGTTTGCCAGTGAATGCGTGTAGATGATCTTTAGAACGGGACACATTCGCATCTGGAAATTCATGAGTGTTTTTGTTTCATTTTGTGTTTGGGTTGTTGCACCACACCTTGCTACGTGCCAGCCTGTGCTGTATGAGACTACACTTCAAATGACAGTTTAAATGGAACAAAATTGCCATGACGTTTTTAATGGAATATATTTATTTGTAAATTTCTTGCCCTTTTTCATGTTGGAAGGCACAAAATTTAGTAGTTTCTATGCTTTGAAAAACCGTCTGACGGTCCTATGTTGTAAACCTTTTATTAACAATTCATTGGTCGCTTAATCTAGGATCCGGTAAAAATGTTCATCAATATTCATCGGATCAGCACATCGCTCATGAATCAAACATTCCTTGCCGTACCTTCCTTTCGCTGAATCCATGTTTCCCATTGCCTAAGTTCCAACCGACGAATATACGTGCACATGTGTGCGTGTATGAATTGGAAGCAATTTCCTATAGCCTCCGCCCGTGGATGTGCAGAGCCTATTCGAACGACGTGAAATCTGTCTCATTAATTCAGTGTATCTCCTATTCGGTTTCCCATCTCGGCTAGCCGAAAAACGAGCATAAAAAAGGCAAGCCCAATCAGGCTCCATTTCTTGCTCTGCGCCCCATTTTGCCTGTTGATGGTTCCGTGCGTCACAATTGGAGAAATTTGTACAACAGCGTTGAAAGCAATGGGAAAGAAAAGTAGAAAGTAAAACACATCATTAGCACGATCAAAAGGCAAACAATGTGTAACGTTTGTCGTCCTGGCCAGAATTATATAACTGTGTATTTGTGTGTGTGGATTCTGCGCAACTTTTCAAGCGTGTCTTTCCTTCTCGCGTACTAATGGTTTCGCCCCGAACTGCTAAATGGCTCTCGAATGCACGGCATGACTGAAAGCAAACAAAACACTAGCAGGGACGGTGAACATATCACACAAATACATATGAGCTTGTGGGGCAGCATATATATTTTTTTCGAGTGGCACCCGAAACAAAAGATCAACAAGAAGAGTGTGGGATAAAAATAAAGATGGCGCTTGCTAAAAGACGTCTTACAAAAGCGATGGGCGATACACATCGTTCAAGTGGATTGGAAAATGTTTTCTCACGGTGTTTCCCAATCAGCGTGCGACGTATGGTCGTGAAGAAACTGACGCTGCGATTGAAATGATCTTTGCCGTTGCGTGCTATTTGTGCTACATGTGAGTGTGTGTTGATAAATCCCTATAAATAGTAAAAAAAAAATGGAATCCAATCGAGTAAGAGACTTGACACAGGAGTTGTCTTCAGCGCTGTTGTTTGATTGGCTTTGTTTATGCCGGCTACATTTGTTGTATTTTTCGTTTTCTAATCGAATGAACGCAATGGACACTTTTGAACTATAGCCAATAAGTAAAAGATGTCTAATGTAATATGTGTTCCTATTCATCGTGTAATTGCACACACTATCTGAGGGGGGTTTCAATGTCAACACAGTGCCGGAAAGTTCAGATTAATCAGCTAAAAGCAGCCGTTTGGGAAGGTGAGGTGTAAGTCAATTGAACTTTGCACCTTAGCCGCAGCGGAATCGTTCCGGCGCGTATCCTCACGGAACGCTGGCACCAGGTTCGCATTCAATTATCACCCAAGCCGTAAATTGGTGCGACGTTTTGTTTTTACGACGGCGCGAATGCGCCCCATGCGCCACCGTGGCGCACACCGGAAAGAGCAATAAATTCCGAACATCCTTTACGGCAACCAGCCAACGAGCCAGCCAGCCAGCCAGCCAGCAGGCACCTGCGTTGCTGTGTTTCTTGCTGTTTACCTCGGCGTTGCCTCTTGTCAAAACCGTCCCGAGCCATCCTTAACATTTTTCCAACCCGGTACGCTCTTTAGCTTTGGACCCGATGAACCGAAATGAACCGACAGAATGATTGGTTTTTCAGATCGATGAGCAACCCCCCCCCCATGCCTTTCTCGCCAGAAAGGTGCGGGCAAAGTTATGGTCATGATTTCGTGAAGTTTATCCACACGAAAAATAATAACACTTTTCCCAAGACGATCGTTGACGTTCGATTTGCACTCTCGATGGGATGGGAGGTAACGTAACGAAGGTAGGTGAGTGGGTGGGTTGGGTAAACGAGTGATGGTTTCCGTTCATTCTTTTGGCTTTTTTTCTTTCCTCTTCTTTCCATTCGAATCCATCACAACAGTGCAGTGGCAGAAGGTTTGGCACCACCGCGCCACGGCTAATGTCAAATAATGTCACCAGCGTGCTGGCAATCTGTCGCCGATCGCACATGGAACTTTTGGCAGTAAACTTTAACCATTAAATCGAGACCGAACTTCGTACCAGACGACAGCTGGTTTGTATGGGTGTGTGTGGAGGCTCGTATGGCTTAGGGTCGCTTTTTATCTGGCTCTCCCATTTCGCCAGCGTCGTAAATTTGTTAACATACAACAGCGAATGGGCACAGGTGTCTGAGTGCTTGCGTATAAACGGGTTCCTTGTTTATTAGCCATGTTACTGCTTGTTAAGACTTGTTTGCCTACGCGATAATCCTATACGCGTTGCTTGACCTTCAATGTGAGTTCATGGAATTCAATTGGCTGCGGAGAGACTGTATAAAATGTTTTTTGAATAATACATTCCAGTGTTGTTAATTTTTGTTTGGTAAATAATATACGTATGATCTTGTTTATTTCCTGAGTGACATATACAGCTGTGACAAAGAATAAATCAATCGACTCATACTCCTCTCACTTTACCATCAAAACTTTATTGACAACTAGTAAACAAATATCATCACCGACAAGCGCGTTTGCAAAACGTGCAGCTGTACCATTATGAAAAGGAAAGCATTCACTTTTCCACCACAACACCATGCCAGACCATGTAGCCGAAGATCTTATCAAACAATCAAGATGCAAGCATCCATACAGGATGAATATGGACGGATAAGATAAGGTCAACTTTCTAGCCGAGCAGTGCAAAACAAGCGGAAAAGGTAACATGAGAAGTTGCCAAAGTTTTTCTCATTAAAAGTCTGCCTCGGACCGGAAGGAGACCGGAAAGGCGTGCACCGGGCTGGTAAAAGTTTTCTTCCTCCCGTTGGATGCCGAGTGCGCCGGGAAAAATAAAGCTTTTGACGTTCGCGGCGTTCGGCGTAGGCTTAAACGTTAAGAGCTAAAATATGAGCAGCACAGGGAAAGCCGCGAAAAACTCGCTGCGCTCGTTGGCTTTGAACTCAAATATTTGGTTTCGTGGTGGTACGTTTTGTTGTTGTGTATATTTTTCTCGCTCCCCTTTCATGCGTACAAAGTTGTTCCGACTGATTGGCTCACCTTATTATTCCTATTATTATTTTCTTTTGTATGGTTTCAAAAGTTGGGCAAGAAGTTTCGGTGTTTTTATTGAACTTGGTAGACGAAATGTGGAGCATTATTGAGGCATGCCAGGCAAGGGAAGAAAAATGTATATATCATCAAAGCTCCTTAAACGTTTAACGTTTTCTGTTGCATGGAATCGTTTCATACGCGTGTCACGAAGCGTGCACGGAACGGCAAGGATGGAGTGGTGAAGGTAAAAGGTGAAAGTGTGTGTGTGTGTGTGCGTGGAGTTGCTGAACAAGGCGTATATTTTTGGGGTCAAAGGTAAACGTTCCCCCAAACGCGTTTGCTTGCGGCTTTTCCACCGTATGTATCCGTCCAGTCACGGCAGTGAAAAATTCCTTCGCATAAATTGTATTCTATGCGAAATATTGCCGTCTTCACCCTCTTATACACTTTTTTCTGGCGCCTCCGTCACAGCGAACACCGAGCGTACATGTGTGCTGGTAATGGGAACACTCAAGTCGGTGGCAGAAGCTGTCGCTGTAGTACCCCAGTCGTAGAGGTGAAGTGCTGTTATACGAACATTTTTCTTCCATTTTCCAACGTTGGCCGGAATAGCGGAACGAACGGAAGACGGCAGGGCACATGGATAGGAGTCATTTACATGGGATCAAAGTTATGCAAAAAATATTACGCTTCCTTGCAAATTACCTTCCTCGCGCGCATACGGTGACCTTTTTTCCATTTCGGACCGTCATTGCGTTCGTTGGCATACACACACATACATACGCAAACACATGCAATTTAAGATAACTTACCTTCCTTAGGGTTTGAGGAGCATAAGAGCTAATTGTTTGCCTCAACGCACACTGAAGGATGTGACTCTCTTGTTGGAAACTTATGCTAGAGTCGTTTTAGCAGCTCAAGTTTCCCTGTTTTTGAAGCAGTTTTGTGCCGATCGGAAGAAAAGGAAATTTTTGAATTCAAAGAGGATGGTTTGAAGTGCACAGACGTCTTATTTTATGGTGGATGAGTCTCTTTTCAATGGATGTAGTGTGCAAGTTTTTCTGTTTAGGTATGTGTTAGAAGCATGAGCGAACATGAATAACATGAGATGGGGAATAATTTAATGATAGTTAACTAAAAAGCTGTGGGAAACTAGTGTTCAAAAGTAAATATGAGATCCAATGGAGGCGCATGGTTACTAAAGGGTTTTTTTAACATTTCCACATTTATCATTAAAACCATTGTTTGTTGCACATAACTTCCGATAAATTTTCAAAATATTTTATTCGGAAACAGAAATGGAACAAGTCCAACATATTTTAATTGCAGCAACATTGTTGCAACACAACAATTGATGACCGGGTTCAACAGCACTTACGAAAGTGGAAGCTTTTCATGCTGTGGAACATCATCACAAGTACTGTAAAGGGCCGACTTAAATCGTGATTTTTTTAAACTTTTTTTCTGAAGAGTGAGAGAGAAAAGGGAGTTTGTGTGAGGGAGACCAAAAAAACAACGCAGATGTGTGTACTCTGGTTCCGTTATTGTTGTTGTCGGTGCCATATTCCGTTAAGTACCGCCTGCAGCTAAGTGGTGTTAAAATAAACTGCATACAGAGTGATAACCGAAAGGAAGCGAAGAGAAAAAAGCACATAATTTACTACATTTCGACCAACGCGTTTGCAAGCGCAAGTGCAAACAAGTGGAATAAAATCACCCAAGACACACGAATACGCCAAAACACACATTCTACGTGGTTGAAGAACTTCCTCGAAAGTGATATAAAAAAGAAATCATACATACATTCACACACGCGCATACACGTTGGAGATAATAAAAAAAGAGTTTCACACTAACGCCAACACACACACACACACACATGCGCGCATATACATGCCATGGACATGTCCTAGCCATGCCGTGCAGACTTGTCCGGCAATGGAGACGCCTGGTCGCGGGTAAATTCGGAGAACATGTTCGGAAGTGGTTTTTTTTGTTCGTTTTATCATGGCATCCATTCACTTAAAAGAGTAGTGTGTTGGATGCTAGAGTAAAACAAAAAAAAAGAAACAGAAATTGCACGTCACTGTTCTTATTTCACGTTCGGTAACGAGTGTGCCCGAGAAAAGTGTTCCCGCTTTCTTATTTCTCGGTGGTCGTTACCGTGGCAACGGCGTTCTGTTCCACTCCACACAACATACCTATAGTTTGGGGTTCGCTCAGCTCGAAATATGATGTCTTCCTTGGATGGTACACTTTATTTTCAGTTCGAAGTACTGTATCCGGTGCCAAGTGGAACTTATTTTCGGTGGCGAAACGCGAAAGAAAAGAGCCTCCCGCCCGGCACACCGGGGCCCGCAAGATAGGTGCAGATGTTTGTGATGGGAGTTTTTGCACTTTCGTCCATTTGGCGAGATGTTGCACAGAGAAGAGGTGGCAGAAATGCTGTACCAACCGTTTCGGTAATAGAAGTACGATGCTTTCGCGACCGTAGACGGGATCGGCAAGCAAGCAAGCTAGCAAGCAGCACGAGTGTGAGAGCAGGATCGAGGTGCAGTGTCGGGATGACAGAATGGAATGAAATTAATAATTTCGTTCGTACATTATTCGCTTCGTACTGCGCGACGAACAAAACGATTATCTGGATGGCTGTGCTGGGGGTATGATTTATTGTCTGCATTCCTGCCGGCAGAAATGCTTTTCTCGCAACAATCCAAGCACATAACCAATTAATAGGCTTTCAATGTGATGTGCCATTGCTGCTGTTGGTTCTCGTGAGTTTCTTGCGATATGGTAGAATATTTAAGGAGGATTTATTGCTCGCGAAGTTTGCGCTGGTTTTCAATTTGTGAAAAATGTTTAATTTTCGTCATCATCATTAAAGATTCACGAGACAATGAATTTTGTGATTGCCTTGACAATAAACAAATCAATTTCATTATTCTAAAAGTATGAATGTATGTATCTAGCTGCAAACGAGCTGCGAATTATCTTTATATTTTGAATTGTTTGAATTGTTAAAAATCATGAATGATACAGACATTTTACAATTTTTTCAATTTATCAACGAATGCATGATAATTTATTATTCGTTTAGCTTAGAAACAGATAAAGTAAACAATGATACTTACAATTATCTTTCTTACCACGTAGATATCAAATATGAATGGTTGCCATTTATTTGTTTGATGATAAGAATTATTGATAAAATATGTTCTCAGTGGTAACAATTAGTATTAGCGGTGGGTCTGATACTAGAGTTAGGTAAAATTTCGCATTTCTAGCACAATTCATTTAGGCGGGGTGTTAAATTTTTATTTTAAACAATTCAAATCGTTCATTTCATTTCATTTGTTTCAAAATAAAAAAAATTGATAAAACTTGTTCTTAGTAGTAAAATTAGTATTAGTGGTTGATCTGGTACTATAATTAGATATAATTTCGCATTTTCATATAAACGGGATGAAAAATTTTAATTTCTAACAATTCAAAACGGGTAATTGTTTGGAATGGAATTGTTACACTTAACCTTATGCTTCCCACATACCATTCAACGTTTGCTAAAATATAACATTAAAAATTGAATGATATCCCTATCAATTTGAGTGATATAATCAAAAAGCAGATCACCAATCGATTCTGGCAACTTAAATAATTCACAAATGAAATTAATTTAATATTAACGATATTATTATTATTGTGTTGTAATGCTCTTAGAAGATTTCACACACTATCTCAAAACAGTGAGCCACTTTCCCAAAGCATTTTTAAGCAATGCCAAGAATATGGTGATATCTCAATTCATAGGATGCAATGCTGAATCTGCAATGCTTATACTGCGCAAGAATCAACTTTGTTCGTTGGTTTTTAAATATTTTGTTGCGAAACATAAAAATAAACTTGCATAAAGTTTCCTTAGAAAGCACAGCTTAACGACCGCTTTTACTGTACGCTTAGTGTTCACTTTCCGCATCGTGCGCGCTTGCTCGCGCGTGCAGAAAAAGTGGTATGATACAAATGGCAATAGTTACACGGACTTACATCGGCAAAAGGATGGTTCGTGGAAATGGTTGCGACATTTACAAATGAGCTCGGCTCTGATTTAGTGGCTCAGCCCGTGGCTTCCCATTAGCACGGCTTGCGCTCAATCATACGGCAGGGGACGGAGCACGTACCGGTAGGCTTTACGTCCACCCGCACGTTGGTTTCACTTTGGATTGAATCATGCCAGTGAGTTAAGCCAGTGAGGAAAAATTGACGCACCGCAACGACTGCGGCGGTGCGAAGCTGGAACAGCCGATCGGTCCTACCTGAATGCTGTTTTGCGCTACCGCATACTTCCCAAGGTGATCGAAACGTACGAATCATTGGCCACCGGATGAATGCAAACGCCGCACGCAAACATTAGACCCGGCACGGAACCCCGAGGAGCTAACCGATGAGTAAAAGATTTATGATCCTCAGCCCGTCGGTTCTCGGTTCACTCCAGTCTCGTCTCGCTCGCCGGCGCTGTGAATTGATTTCGGCAATGAGTCTTCCGCGCGTCGCGTCAGAGTTTTCCGCGTGTCTGCCATAAATGTGACTGTGTGTATGTGTGTCATTTTGTGTGTGTGTGCTTTTTTCCGCGTCCAATCTGTACCGAATGTTACCGCCGGCTATGTGCAAGAATCAAATTAATGTGCCATGAAAGGACAGCAGCCGACCGGGCGAGGAAGGAAAGTGAAGATTGAAACACGAGAATATTATGTGTCTTTCGGTGAGATAAGGCTTCCGTTTATCACACGATGTTCAACATGCTGCGTAGCCCCATTTTCTCATTCATTCCCTGTGCAGCACGTGTTAGATTTGTCGGCACAGATTTGTCGGCCCAGCACAGTCGTGTGTGGTATATTGCTTGTGTGTGTGTGTCTCGATGTGTTTGCGCTGGCAATTTTTTTCCCTGCACAAACGACGCTTTCATTAAACTGCACAACCATGAGCAGCTGCCGTTTATGGCCTATAACGACTCCAAAGTTACACCCAATTTTTATCACATTACCACACCGCTCCAGTGCGTTTGGCGCAAACCGATGCTAATATCGTTATGTCGCTCGCGCAAAGAGTGGGCTGAGCGTGGCGTGGGCACGTGTCACATACAAATTGAACATTGTTTTTACCCTTGTTTGATCCCACGGTACCAGTTTACAGCGGATGTGTGTGTGTGTGTGTGTGTGTGTGTTTAAGCACGTATTTTTTTTGTACAGCATCCGGAACGAAGTTTTTCACAATTCTAAACCTTGCTTCCAGAGTTACACCTCTTCGCATATGGTTTGTGCACCCAGCGTGCACCCTGGGTGCGGAGGTCGTGTAAATCAAATTCCAATTGCCTCAGCCACGTGGCAGTCAAAGAAAGAGGAAGGAGAAACAAAAAAATGAAGAAGAAAATATACAACAGAGAGTAACATACACACACAACGGAAGACACACAGAGCTAGAAGCCTCAACCCCACGCTGGGTCGGTGTTTACGAAGGCGCTACTGCTCAAACGGAAGCCAAAACTGCAATAACCATCTGTCATAATTTGGCTGAAATTAATTCCTTCCCTTCCCGGCTCGGACTAGACGGTACAGGGGTGCTGTTGCCCCAATCGGTACATCGGGATGCCTGTGCCATTCATATGTTTTTGGCCTCACTTTTCGACATTATCGTCATCATCAGCATCATCATCATCGTCGGCAGCAGGAGCTGCTTCATGCTTCGCCTGGGTAGCACCTCGTACAGGAGAGCCATACAGAGATGATTTTCTTAGGCCACACTTTTTGTTTGGTCTCTCTCCTTCCCCTCACCATTCGTCTCCGCGCTTTTGCCCTAGCCAATTTCCACACCGGAGCCATATAAGGTAATAATAATACGATAATAATAATTGGCACCGAACTAACCTTGCCGCCAGGCGCCTTATCGTAATGTGGGCCTCCTATCGAGCACACAATCAGTGCACAACGCCACACCAGAAACGGTACCGTTTTTTTTTTGGTGTATATGTGTACCGGCATTCCCGTTTGGGTTTCCTTACCATTTGCCAAAGAATGGAACCCACACTAGTTTCTTTTTTGCAGCTGGTTGGTTGAGTGTATGCTGCGGGCGTTCGAAAACGACACCAACCTCCAGGGAAACACTGGCTCGGGGTTTCTTTCGTTCGTTCAATCGTTGAAAGTGAAGGGTCGAATTCCAGCGTGAGTCTCCCGCCGCGCTATGCACACGATCCGATGGAGAAGGGCAGGGTTGGGAATCTATATGGAAATAACTGAAAACAAGCTGGGCGGAAGGATCGCAAGGGTCGCGCTACATTCTAGTGATTTCAAACCACATTTATTTTTATTTTATTTCTTCTCCTGCCACACGCCGTACCGTCCGTCGACCTTGCGGTGTTTCAGGTCGTTTTCCGTTCTTCCTTTTCGGTAAGGTAGAGCTTTTGTCAGGTTAAACGTACTGATATGTGCACATGTATGAGTGTCTGTGTGTGCGCTGAACGTTTCATCCCTGGGAGAAGGTGGTATTGAATCTTGGGAGGAATAAATATGCTAGTTGTATCCATGCGTTTCTGGCAACGGTTCGGATGGATGCAAACAAACATGCGAAGGCATGGATAATGGTCACATTTCTCTTCTTTACCGGAAAAACAAACAACCAATCGATAGCAATGTAGGCTGGAGGCTAGGTAATAAATAAACTACAACACCACGAACGCTTCCCAGGCCGATGGATGCTATGGTAGGGGATGTTTTGTGAAACTTTGTTAAGCTCTATTAGCCGGTATCTCACACAGTAGAAGCGAGGTAAAATTGTCCACATGAAAATTGTAGAATTGTTAAAAAAGGTTTTTCTATCATTGAGCTGTATATAACAGATTTAAGCTCCTAACAACAGAGAACATCTTTCCAGCAAATCATTTTCACTCAACTCTTCCAAAAGGCTTATTTTAAATGTTGTTTTTTTGTTATTGCTCGATTTGATGTCGACATGATGAAGCGTGCTCATTATTTCCTGTTAAATTGTCAATCAACAGAAGGGATCACAAAGGTTCTACAACAGCACACCTACTCCTGAAACGGAAGGGTATTTTTTAGACCTTTTCTCACTTTTTATCACAATGTTACTTTTAACGTTCCTGGATCAGACTAAACTGATGAAAAATTAAATAGGGTATCCAACAATCCCTCTCGCAGCTGTGCTGTTTTTCTGCGTGTGGTATTCTTACATAATCCTGGCTAATATGTATAGTTTTTGCGTCTCATCAATGACTTTTTCTTTGTTAGTTTGAGGATTTAGAGGCTGTTGGATTGGATTTGTTATATATTTCCATCCCTCGAAGGAATAATCAATTGCTGTGGTTGACAATATGCCTGTCTTGCGTTCAAATCTCACATTGATCAGGGTAAAAAAATAAACTGATGTAAGAAAATCCACACATCCAACAGATTTGCTACCGGAAAATGCTGGTTCTTGTTGCAAACAAATAGAACTATACTTTGTGTATTTACTTGCTTACTTACTAACTTACTTCTCACGAAATAATTAAATCCTTGAAAGATTATTTCAAGTGTGATAATTTAATTAATTGGTTGATTTCTATGTACGAATATTGTCATGTAACAATGAATATAATTTGAATTGTATCGTGCAGAAATTGTATCGAAAACCTTTAAAAAGTTTTAAAAGTCTCATGTAAATACTAAATTATGAAGTGTATGCAGGTGTTAAACAAATAAAAATCTCATTCATTTTCTTACGATATAGCCTTATATATTTATTCTATGCAACTAGAGTATTTTGATCTAGAGTAGCAACTAGAGCAACATGATCCTTAGGCAATGACTGCGGATGGCTGAGTAAAATAAGTTTATACTATGCATAAAAGTCAATAACATTGATGACAACGCATCAAGCAATACAAATAATTAAAGAAAATATTGTTCTCATGAATTTGATTGCCACTTCAAAGGCATGTTTCTGTATAATATTAATCTGGGAAGTAAACAAAACTCTTACATATGTTTAATAAATGTTCGTTTGAACTTGCCTTTTTCTTCAAATCTTTATCGCACTCAATGTGAATTGTATTGAACATCACAAGAATGTATGCAACGCATCCAATCGCGTTTTTTATGGATGAAAGACAACATCGTTCTCAACTGTAGTCTGCTTGTTTGTGTACGAACGGAACGTCCTGATCCCATTCCATAAACTACCCCAAAAGCTACCTTCGCATCGATGAAACAGTTCTCGGAAAATCGAACATCCAAAGGAAGCTACTTTGTAGCAGTAGCGAGCAGCAAGTAATAGCCTTACAGGACATGTTATCAATCGTGACAGCAAAGCACAACATTGCTTTTTGCAACGATCGCACAAACCATCCATTCACCCGGGGTTCATGTTTCTACACCTTTCGACCAGGAAGCTCCGGCATACCAACGAGCGAGAGAATCACGTTGTGGCCTGTGCCGAGCAATGCAAAATTATGGCTGCTGGCACTAACGACCGACTTCGATGGAGGTTCGGTCGGACCGGCTTCATTCTAATGAACGCTCACGCCCACCTACTGTACGACCTTGGCTACCTTTTGACTCGGTCCAATCATCGGTCCCATGGTCAACCAAGAGCTTCTCGAAGGATAGCTTTTCCGGTTGGATAAGATGAAAAACTTACCATGCAGAAGACCTTGGGCAAAAGTTTCTCCTTACAGTGGTATCTAACGCTTTGATACGGAAATGGTTTTTCTTGCAACCTTTGCAGGAACAGTGGGGTGGGACGAATCAGACATTCAACCTTTTCCGCTTATGGGAGCAAACGGACCCGTGCGGTGTGCTGCAGACCGTCCCCAAAGCGTTTCAGTAGTTTGCTGTGGTCCCGATGATGTTGGTTTTTCTCTCGAGATCTAAGGCCCAGCCAGCGTCTCGGTATCTGCAGTGGAGCGAGCACCATCTTAACGCTGCACTCGTGGTTTATCTGGAATGCGAATGCCGAAACGAAGAGCACGCCAAACTTCACCAAACGGCGTGGAGCATCTGGACGAAAATTGCCATAATAAAAACATTTCGCTCACCGGGTCTGATGGCGTGCTGAGACACGGGGCAAGCGAATCACTAGTTCCGTGTAATTTTTTCTCTTTTCTTCTTGCCCTCCCTGGTGTCGCTTTCTTGCGAACTGAAACACACAACTTTGCATTCCACCGCTCGGCATCTGTGAACAAGCTGCTGGTCCGTTGCAAGTTCTGTTGCTGGTGACGTGTGCAGCACACACACACTAACGCCGTTTGCTGCTTGTCGCATTATGGGCGTCGGACTGTCCCGGCTGTCCCCTATCTTCTCTAGCGACGGGAGAAACCATTTCAGCTGCCGTAACGCTGGTGTAACAATTTTCTGCATAAAAGTTTTAGTTTTTCAATTTATTTTCCCATTACAAGCCGATGAAGATGAAGCGAGCAAACGTTGCGGTTATTTTCACATCAGCGTAAAAATGAAGTAAAATTGTTTTGCTCACATATGAGCATGCCCTAATGATGAAAAAGCACTTTACACAGAGAGAGTGATAAAAAATGTGGACAAAAATATAGCGCGCGTGGCTCCTTGCGTACCTAGTCCGTTAGATGAGTCTACCGAATTCATACAGTACTTTTTTGTTTGTTCACCTCTTATTTAAGAAACGAGTCTTCCCCCATGCTTTGCTCTGTCTAGAAGAAGTAGTTAATAAATCTTTCTTTCCAGCACCTACCAGCCTGTGCTGGGTTTGTCTTTTCCCTCTAATGTCTGTAATGGCTTTTCCGATTAACGCAAACCCATTTGGCAGGCATTATCTGGACGAATGAGTTATGACAGCGAAAGAAAGTTCGCCCACCTTCTTCATCGGGCTATAAATCGTTTAAAAACAAAATGGGATGTATAAAACACGTGTTAATTCCTCCCATTTAATCAATAACACACTTTCTCATCTTTGGTTCTCTTCCTTTTTCTCTCTCTCTCTCTCCCTCCTTCGTCGCTTAGGTCACTGCAACTTGCCACCGGTTTTCACGCAGGATATGAACAATCTCGCCCTGTCCGAGCAGACACCGGTCGGGGCGGTGGTGTACAAGCTCGAAGGCTACGACCCGGAGGGCGGTAACGTTTCGTTCGGTTTGATCGGCTCAGATAACTTCATCGCCGATCCAATCTCGGGCGACGTGCAGGTGATCAAGGAGCTCGATCGCGAGGTAAGTACGGGCCGGGCCGCGCATCGTAGTTATAAACCGACCGGCTAACCAGCCCAGGGACGGACTGGTGGTTTGAAGTGCAATTGCATTACGTGTGTGAAAGCCAGCGCAAGCAAAGGGACTAGAATGGGAATGGTTTGGCTTTCCTCGAAACTACTGCTGCTTCACCATAAGGATGCCGGCGGCAAAGATGACACCGACGTAGGTTAGCTAATGGCAAACGACATAAATCTTGCACGATGTCCGACCCACCCCAGACCGTACGCGTACTTGGTGCACACTGAGTGGGTAGGAATTGTTACCCTTGTGCCGCTACCGTTCCCCGTGATGGTGAAAATGATGCAAACATATGTCCAGCCACACACACACACACACGTACATTGCTGCGCTAGGTGGCATGGTAACGATATGAGTGGTTGAGCTTGCCGGGGATCATATACGTGATAAATTCTAGAGAATCGCTTTCATTGTTGCCTGTCGGCTGTGATAAGCGTAGCAGTGGTTAAATTTTGCTCTCTAACAACTAGCTGGAGAATGCACGAAGCATTGAATAGTGATCAATTATGTTCGGGATGTAAACACTACACAATGGTGAAGATTAATGCAGCATACATCACAGTGCATTGTCGATAATTGGTGTGTTGCACAAAAGGTAGACCAAACTAAGCTAGTTCGTGAAAGGCAATCGCTGGTTCGTTGTTAGAATAGTTGAAAGCTTGTTGTAATGTTGAATTTGTATGGAACACATATTTAGCATAGAATGTGAACGAAAATCTCTGTACCGTCCTACTTAACAAAGTTAATAAGCTTGAATTTTCACAGAAGGGATCTCCCCTTTTCCCTCGAACCTGTTTCGGAGTTACGTTCCAAAAAATAATTTCTCGGGGAAAAGCTATGGTAAAAGCCCTCCCATCCCATAAGACCGACAGTGAGATAACAATAATAATGGTAATTATATTATGGAAACGAATGTACTGCATGCTCGAGTGATCACACACGCGCACAAAAACAATTGAAAGGGGTTCAGCCCGAGCTGCAGACCCAGGGAGAAGCGAAGTAATATCTGCCGAGACCACATTCGATGTAGACGGGTAAGAGAAGGACAGGGAAGGAGCGGAAATATTCCTTCTCTTCCAGCTAGGAAGTTTTACGTTCTTCCGGTATTGTTGCGTCAATATACCTAGGGCATAGGCATATAGGCTTACGCATCCGGTGTTGATGTGTGTTAGCCCGGGAACCTTTCCAGCATGCCTTGCGGCAAATCCGAGGCAGAGGCAGAAGAATCTGACCTGGCAAAGAGCAACAGCCCGGCATGGGCAAGAATGGGCGTAAGAAATGTGACTGTGCGAGAAAATCTCAAACGACGATGCCTGGCCGGATTCCGACGGCCGTCGGTTTGGAAACAATGGGGGCTCCTCGGTAAACGAGCCCCGAGCATGAAGGGCTTTGCCGCACAGCCAACCGAACGCAGACGGAAGGGGGGACCGTAATTTACGATTCAATTGTGCCCTGTTGAGTGGAACGAATCCTTCCGAAGCTTTTCTCTCTTTAGCGCCCGGTAACACTGGTACCATTTTGCACACGGAACAACACAGGAAGATCTCACCCTCTGTACTGGTCTCGGATGGCTTTGAGAGTAGCGCCAAACACGCTTACACACAGAGCGAATGCGTTACAAAAGGGCCAGCCAATGCCAGACGTTTGGCATTGAATTGGCCGTAGGATATTTTATGAATTCAAAATGGTTCATTAATTACGCTTCGAGCGGGAGCCGCAGGCCCCTTTTTCCCGACCTCAAACGCATCGGTAAGCTTTCGGTTTTCCCTCCCTTCGGTGCCGGTTGGCAGGAATGGCAGGCGATAAGAGCTATCAGATTGACAATAAAATGTAATCCTTATGGAAGCTTTACCGCATGCGTTCCATTTACCGCGCACCGAACGCGCGTTCAGCCGTACGTAAGCCGCTTCGCCTGCTAAATACGGGGATCCTCGACCGAGCACGGCTATTGAGCGATCAAATCGGATTTAGGCGTGTGAAGGCATGTGACTTTTTTCTCTCGCTCTCCTTGTGCGCTTGTGCTTCGTTCGTTTGAAGATCGTAAAGCATTTTATATCCACCATCACACGGTCGGGCGGAATAATTGTCCTTTTCTTTGCCCGAGGGGTCGATGGCTGCCTGATGGCACTCGCGGTGCAGGTTAGCCTTCAAGCATATTACACACCACCCTGCAACAATGAAAGTCATGCATAATTCTCAATTAGATTTAAAGTAGATCTTCTCGGAAAACATTTGCTTTTCATCTTGCCGTAAGTAAAGCGGCATTTGATGTAAAATGTCAGTACACGTGCTGTAACTTACCCCTCCCTGCTCACCGTTGCCGTTGCCGTGGCTCGGTAATGAACACTTTCCAGGAATGTTTGCTAATCGCTGACCGGGGTCACATTGTGCACAGCTCCCTTTGCGCTGTGCAGTTCTGGGAAATCCCATCCAGCCGAACACCCAACGGCCACCGGTGTGTCGAACGTCTTGTTTACTGGTGTCTCGGACGTTTAGGTACAGCACGACTGGTGTCGGTGATGCTTGGTTGCCATGATGCACGGCCGGGTGCTGTCACACGCGGTACGCTCCAGTAGCTGCAGCAGTGCACAAAACAAACACAGCACAGACTGACACAGACCGGCGTCGGCATCTTCATTAAACGCTGAAGGCATTTTGTCCGTGCCCGCTTTGCTAGGCAACATGGAAATTTAAGGAATATGCATATTACTGGACTGTTCCAACGTTTGAGCGAAGTACAAACAATTGTGTATGAAATATTCATAGTAAATTGGAACATTTTGAGCACGGCTAAGGTATGCGTTTGTTCGGAGTGGAATGTTAGCTGAACCTTTGTGCAAAAGGCACGCATTGAAATGGATGCGCAATAAGACGACGCACTAAGTGGTAGCAGGTGTACAAACATCCACACAGACACTGGCAGAGGATTGGAAGAAAAGGTAGCTTCTCGGGTCAAATGAGATAACGAGGGCCGTGAGAAATAGGATCTCTGGTCCAGTGAAGGAGGCTTAAAATATTTTAATGTCTCTGAACGATATTTGCATTTTATAATGGTGTTGGCTTCGTCATTGGCATGTTGTGCACAAAATGTTATAAGGTAGATTTGCGTTAAGAATATTGTTGTTAACTATTTAATTTCAGATTGTGTTGGAAAAATGTTACAAAATTTGATAATTTTCAACCGATTAAAAAGGGATTGCTCAAATATACTTCTAAAATACCCAGAACGAAATGATCATTCGAAATGCAATTTGTTGAAGCTTCCAAAAAAACAAACCCTTATTTCAATTTGTAGTATTACACCACAAAACGTCCCACGCATGGCCTATCGAAACGATCGCAATGGAAGAGCATGCTTACGCTTTTGATTGAACCGGAAGGAAACAAAAAGTATTTCAGCACATGATGCATCACTTACTCCTGTAGCTGCACATTCCCAAATGCTTTGAATTCGTTCGATTTCTTACCACCACCACGGTCCCATTGAATCTTGTGCACGTTCGTATCAACCATACAACCCAAACGGCTCGTAACCGCGTGGAAATCCGGCACACGAAGAAAATGAGAATCGGAAGTGCATTTACCACCAGCTTCGTTTGACGCTTGATCTATATGCTAATTTTCTGCTCGTCTCCCTTTCGGATGGGGCTCCATGAGAGGATACGCAGCTGTCGACGGAGTGAAGAAGCGACCGTGTGTGGTGATGGCTGGGGCAACGGCAGCTAGCACCGTACGTATGCCACCACGGGCCCGGATGATGTGTCGTTCAATACCGAGCGACTATAGAAAACGGGTGCAAATTAGGAATCCATTGAAGTGGGACATCTATCCCGAAACGGGACGATGGGTGTGCCGAGGGTATTGCGGAAAGTTTTACAAAGAGTTTGAGGTTTGAGGTTTCCGTGGTAAGCCGCTCGAATCGGATGGTAAAGTGTTTTCTTGACCATAGATTTGTGCGCTTAAGTCTGCGTTCCAATTGGGAGCTAGAGGGAGAAAGAGAGAGAGAGAGAGAGAGAGAGAGAGAGAAAGAGAGAAAGAGAACGAGAATTTGCATGTGTGAAGTTCGAACTGAATAGTTGAAGTTTAATGAGATTCAAAATCCAATCAAGACGTTGAAGCGCGTGATGGTGAAAAATGTTTACTTCAATATGTTTTATTGTTCGCACAATTTCATAAAATATTTCTTTACTCTGTTTTTTTTTTAAATTATTGTTTGCTATCGTGACATATAAGAATGCTCGAAATTCTTCGAACCCAATGTAAAAGGTAACCCACTAAATACTACATGCAAGTACTAAAAGCCTATCTTTCACAGAGAACTGTGCATCACCCATAACCTCGTCCATTATTCTTATCCTAATCGCTGATGCGATGGGTATTACGCTATTGAGTTACCAGGTCATAACAAGAAGGATAACGAGAGTTCGACGTGGAGATACCATTTCGGGATGGAGTTTATCCTTCAATCCGCTAAGCGGAATTCCACCCTTCGATTGGCTGCGGTAAAGCATGCCTTCCCTACGCATCTTCTCCTCGTGTGGGAACCGGAGCTTCGTTCCGGCTTCAGCATCATTCAATCATGCTACAAGGGACCAGGAACAGCTCTAAATAATTGCTACCTTTTTCGTTTTCTCTTTCTCTCTCACACACACACGGTTGCTGTCTCAACCAGTCACTATGCACTCGGCAATATGTTCTTTTTGTTGTATAAGATTCTCTAATGGAGTGAACCGTTTTTGTGCGCGTTCTAAGAACAATGTTTCTCTTTTGAAGCATTTATGTTTGCTCTTTTGCCGTACGTTTTGCCGTGCAGGAGCATGGCAACCGTATCACACCACCAGCCGAAACAATGGCCAACTGAACACACTTCAAAATACTGAACAAGAACCATTGTTGGAAAATCGCTTCGCATCGTTCCTCTATTGAACGTGTTACTTTGTTCGGAAAGCCTCAAAGGACACTCGGTTGTGCTTCGCTCAGGATGTTCGAGCCCCGGCTCTCTCTCTTGGCGCTAATCTTTCCTGTAGTGCATTCCGCGTGCGGGTCAGGCTGGGGAGCAAACAATACAAACGAACCAAAAAAATGCACAAACACGCGTTACCACGGAATCGGCCCTTTCGGGGAGGGAAGCTTCCGAGAAGCAAACGGCATGGGAATAGCGAATCCAAAGCGGATCCATCTAAAAAAGGTGTGGAGGAACAATGGAACGGGAATCGCAGACTAAACTACATCGCCTAGGAAGAGCTGAGGAAATGAGCTGAGAAGTGCTGGATGAGGGGTTTGGTATCTATTTGGAATGTTTTGACGCAGCAGAGCAGCAACGCATTCCTGTCCACCTGGGGAAAACCTCTGGAATTTCTTCTCGGGGAATATTCGGGGAAAACCCATCACGTCACAAGCTATGCGCACCGACAGCGAGGCAAACGTCGTTGGTTGCGCAAGCCGTGCTGTGGCTGAGTAGGGAGGGTGGGCAGAGACAGATTGCGCTTTGCTTTACGGGATTCCAGTAATCGGTATAGCATTTGTGCTGGATTTCTGTTGCACATGCCCGGGAAAAGATAAACTCTGTATGTGTGAAAGCTAATGTAACGAAATTTAAAGCACCAAGCCAACAGGCAATGCACCATCAATCATAGGATGGAATTGAAAGGTGCGTTGTGGGTTTTATTCTGGATAGTGTATTATTTCTCCATTTTGTAATGCGTTGGGAAACGTACAAAGTATCTTCGAGATTAAACAGCTTAATAGAGTTGGTTATAGAAAGCTTTAGGAGAAGTTTCTCAAATGATATAACAATCTACACTATAAAGAGAAGGCACTAGAGGTACTTTGTTTGGTGGGTTTAGCTACTAAAGAAATAACTGAATAGTCACACTGAATATATATACTCATATTTGATCAATATGATACTATTTCCTCACTTTTTTGATTTGTTAAATGAGAAATTTATTTGAATTTGCCAGTTGCCCCTTGTAAATAACAAGCTTCCTGGATATTTATAAAATCACTTAAAAACATCCTTTCCGCCTTGATAGTTTTTTTATGTTTGCTTCTCTAACTTCTCATGAATTAGTTTCCCTTTTCGGCATAATTCGATGAGAACAAGTTTAGATAGGGCACAACATACATCTGGTAGCTAGCTTCTGATACAGCAAGGAAAAGGCTAACCAGTGGGCGATGCTTCTCAGAAGCCTGCTCCAAAGTTTGGATCAGCGCTAGATTTACGTGGTAATGCTTGTTTGGACCATGAGCCGTGGGAATGCTGTTCCAATCCTTGCCACACGTAGAATTGTATCGGTGAGCCCGCAAGGACTGTTGGTGTCGGGGCGTCTCCATTCCCATCGTTATCGATCGCTTCAGTAGATGTTAGAACAGTTCTCTTCAAAAAGAGGTGGAAATAAAATACCAACAAGCACTACCACCAGATCATTCCCACACACATACACATACCACCCATAATCTCTTCTGAGGGTCAATTTTGGCGAGTGGATGATGTTCAAGCGAATACAGGGGAGGGAAGAACAACTTGAACTGGATCAAAAAAGCAAAAGCAGCATCGATGTCTTCCCATGCACACATACACTCCCTCACACACACACACACACACACTGCTTGTACTCAGGCACGACAAACAGTTCAATGGCACGAACGAATTCGATTTTTCGAACCGAACCGGGCTTTCGAGCGAAGAAAGGATCAATAAATTGGAAAATAAAATTAATATCGACAACTCAGCATCCCGACCCGGCCGAAGTGTGAGCGGCATTTGGCGCTTACCCCGTTTGCCTCGACACACAAATAAATGTTCTTGTACCACTCGTGTGTGTCTGTGTGTGTTTCTAGTATCAGTAGGAACCGCCGGTGTGCGCACATCCGGAGCACCGACACTGAAAAATATCTTCACATGTTTTCACTTCGGTACGGTTCTTCTGACGAGAAGAATTTCCCACTCCAGCCCGATAGTGCCGCCGTACCTTGCCCTTCGGTGTCCTTCGCTTCAGAAACAGCAGATTCCACTCCGTCAACCAATTTAGTGCAGCGAAATGTTGAACTTCGCTCGATGCTTCGTGCGATGTAAGTTTATAAAATTGATTAAATGGCTGAACGCTTTCGGTTTTGGAGTGGCCGGGGTACGAACCATGAGCATGTTTGCACCAGTAGACTGGTCCGTCAGCCTAGCTGTAGGAATTTCGCCAACCATCGTGCCATAATCGAGTGATTGGACACAGGTAATTAAGTTATGGCTTGCGAAAATTGCCATCCAACACAAACACACAAGCCAACACAGCATCCTTTATCCAGATAAAAAGCGGTATAAAAATGTCCAATTTCGATGCCGATGTGCCGTGCCAAAGCACAACGATGGGATAAGTTTTCAGTGTGTGTGTGTGTGTGAGTGTTTTTTTTGAGTTGGTGGAGGGCATTTGGCAAACGATAAATGTGAGACGACAGTGCCCCTGTATTCTTGAGGGCGCCAGTTTACGGCCGCCACTTTCACAGGCTAATGTTTGCCCTGAGGTCAACGCCGGCACTCGGCGAGCGAAAAAGCACGCTGAGTGAAAATTCAATATTGGATGGATAAATTTATTTAACTTCGCATCGGTGCCAACCGTCAGCTTCGTATCGTTCTGCGATCTGTTTTGCGACTGGTTTCGCATGAGTCATGGACGGGTTTTGCTGCACCTTTTGCCTCTGATATTAGTGCGAACCGTCGTGTAGTGGGTGGGAAAAAATTAAAGCAAGAAAAAACTACCCAAACACCGAAACCGAACAGAGACTGATGGGGAAAGAATTTTATGAATGGGTTTTTGTGTGCCGTTTCTGTTTCCCCGGCTTGGTGGTGCTGGTGAACGAGAAAGTTTTCTAGTTTCTATCTCGTGTTTGATGATGATGATGATGATGCATACACCATTGCCATCGATGCACAGCAGAAAAAGAGGGGCAATGCAGCATTGCGCGCCATTCTGTGCCATGTTTGTGTTTTTTGGTTGTTGTTGACTACAGTGAATAGGGACATCTACTACCTTTCGTGATTTGCAAGTCAGTATCGGTAAAAGCGTTCTCGGCGCGTGAAAGTGAAACACACACGCACACAAAAACTTAATAAGGGTGCGACAAAAATGCACCCGATTGCTGATGCGATGCTGTGCCATGTGCGCACAGAAACGGAAGTCAAAGAGAAATGTGAGCTGAAGGTGGGGAATTTCCCTCTCGATCTATGTTTCCCGATAGCTTCCTTGCTTGATGTGCTGCTCAAAAATGCAATTACACTTTGTTCAGATGCACTATTCCGATGCGGGGGTGCGTTGCAGTAGGCGCAACGTTAGTATCCATTCCATTTTATAGATGAAATTTCCGCCTTTCGCTTGTTTTTCTTCTGAACTGAGCTGCGGCGTGCAATCGATATGATTATTTTGTCCGTTTTTGCGTGGCCTGCTCGAATACGGATACGGTTATCGAATTTTGTACTAAAATTCAAACACACACACATACAAGCACACACAGAGAGGCAAAGTCAGTATCTAGAGAGCTGCCTTTTGATCACGCGCTGCGCCGAATGTCGTGAGAGCTTTGTCGTGTGGGCTTGGTGCTTGACAGTTTGTGCCGCATCACAATAATGATACAAGCGGATTTGTTTTTTTTTTGTCGTTTGTTTGCGATGCAGCACCGGACCATACCTGTGCTGATTGGAGTGGATGTTATAAATGTTGGCAAAGGCAAAAATCAAACACAATTGCACCGGTGAACATATTATGAATAAAGCCGCGTTCGTGACGAGTGGCCACATTGCGAGCACAATACGGCAAAGTTCGGTGGAAAAAGATAAAGAAGAAAAAAATCATCCACCAAAATAAACATTCTGCATAAATAGAATTATTTATTCTGTCTGCATTTTTCTGTGTGTTTTGGGTTTTTTTTTTGTGTGAGCAAACTGTTGGTATTTTTTGTTTCTAGGTTTTTTTTTATACTGTGGTGCGAAAAGCTTTCCTGATTTCCATTTCTAGTGGTGTTCTCTTTTCACTTGTTTTTTTCTTTGTTTTTTGGGTTCGATTGCAATTGATTTTCTACCTGGTTGCTGTGCACGGGTACGTTTACTGCCGTACCGGCACGTGGGTGTCGCTGGCGGCCATGAAGGAACGAGAGAAAACACAGCACACGCTAAAGCCAGACGCCGAAATTCGTCCGAGACCGAACATAAATAAATACTCAATCGACAAACACATCACATCAAACGGAAGTAAAAACAATATCCGTATCATAAGCAGCAGCACACACACACACATACTCACTCGGTAGAGAAAGTCGATCGATAGCACGATCGTGGGTTGGTGTTTTCGCCATCAGTAAACCAAGCTGCAGTGGTGAGTTGGTACGCCCAAACCAAAGGCAAGGTTCAATAGTGCTTTGTCTCGGCAGTGTTCGACCAAAGGCCAAAGGGACTGCCCCAAAGACTTTGCGAACGAAATGCCACGGCGGTTTGGTTGTCTCGGTGCACCAAGATAATGGTGCTGTTACATTATGGGCAGCATTCTTTACCCCTCTCATTCATTGCGTTATTTAGTTAGTTGATTCACTTTTCTTTGCTCTCGTTTGTTTCAGGCTCAGGATACGCTGTCCTTCTCCGTTTCGATTCGGGACCGTGTCAGCGCAACCGGCATCGAGTCCGAGAATGACAACATAGTTAACGTCCCGATCACCATCATCGTGCTGGACGAGAATGATAACCCGCCGGAGTTTCAGAATGTAAGTCGCTGTATTTAACTCGTTGTTTCCGTTGTGTTCGTTTGCTGTGCCTGTGGATTCGTTGGTGTGTGATTCCCTAAAGATGAAATAGAGGAATTATCATTTGATGTTTCATTTCTTAAACAATATTATTTAAGCTACTATAAATGGCTAGTTGAACTAATATAAGGGAATGTACGGTATACAATTTACGTTTGTAAACAGATAAAACATCATATTTTTGAAGACAAATTTAAAGATATTGCCTTGGTATATAAGTAGATTTATACAGCACCTATCATAACTATATCGAGAGTTGTTTTTCGCGATTGCGGAAAATTCAGAGGACATCGGTAAAAACAGTGAATTTATGTATTGTCCAGAATTCTATTTAACATCTTTGTAAGATTTTTTACAAATTTTTAAAACCATTATTACACGATCTATTACGAAAAAATGAATTTAGGGTGGTTCTATAACTATAAAGACACCTAAAAAAATAGATTTTTGATACTTACTTATGCTTTTATGTACTTATGGTGATTTTTCTTAACTTTTTTAAGAGTTTTAATTAGGTTTTATGTAAAACTTATAAATTATGAAAAAATAAAAACACTTTTTTTAAACCACTAAAAACAATTAATTCTTTGCAACTTTTCTAAAAAATGTTATTTATGATTTTGGACGATTTTTTAATGCATTTGTTTGTACAAAACAATTATTTATAGGAGTGTCTTTATAGTTATGGTACGACCCTAAATTCGAATTTTTGTAATAAAAATTTGAAAAAAAAAACAATTAAGTGAAATAGTACTGTGCATAATTCATAAATTCCATGTTTTTATCTATCTCCTCTGGATTTTCCACAAAACCGCGAAAAACGACTGTCCATATAGTTATGAAGGCGCTCTAGAACCAGTTGACTCAATATATCTATACATGATGATGATATATTGATGTAACTAAAAAGAGTGGTGTAATATGTTTGATGACTGTTACGGTCGTCATGTGGTATGTTTTGAGATAGTCCCGGTATGTTCGATTTTGGGATGGTTGCCATGTAGTAACTTTGAACTCGCGTTGGTCAGGGGGGGCCTTCGTCATCGTTTGCCGAATTAAGTAGAACTGAGGTGGATACTGCTTTGAAGCGGACGTTCGACACTTGATCGTCCAGGCGATCATAGAAACCTTTAGGAGGTTTCCCTTACTGGAAACGTTGGAGTTTAGAGGCCTTACCTTGGGCAGGGGGACATATCTAAACTCTTTAAATGAGAACTCGATAGATGTAGGATGGGCATAGTCCTATCCTGACAGTCCGAACGAATCTGACTTGCCATGATCGGAGTTGGTTTTATTTATACTCAAATGAAGTTAAGGGTTTCTCACATTTGGTTCCGGGTTGTATGTTGGAATGTTATTGTTTTCACTAAGCTAGTTACGTTTGTCTTTTGTTGACAAGAACAATGGTTCTTGTCACTAAGTTCCTGTTTTGGGTGTAATGCTTCTACTGTTCCTGCTTTGGGTTATAAAGCATAAACTGTTCCTGCTTATGTTGTACGTTTCGGTTGGTTCTGTTAAATGAGTCACAATTGTTTTTATATGAACGGTGTGGCCTGAGCTCTTCCGGGTGTGTATGGTATGATCTGATTTACTGAATGTGTTATAATGAATGTGTTACAATGGTGTGACTTGGCTTTCCAAAGTGTGTTACTATGTGTCTATGGCTGATAGTGTGTATTACAATATGTTCTGTATAGCAGATATGCTACAGTGGAAAAAGAACAACCGTTTATTTATATTAACAGAGAATTTGGATGAAGTAATGTATCATAACAAGTTAATATTGTACAATTTTGAGCTCTTTTTAATTTAAAAATAGCTACGTCACTTACAGAGGAGTTTCGAATGTATTTAAAAGTACAAATTGTTCTTTAGTTAATTTTTTTTTAATGTACTTGATCTGAGAGCTTTGAATGCTTTCAACATGTTAGTTTGTCTTTAAATTTTCAACACATCTGCAATATTTGAAAACTCGTCGATTATTTTGCGTTTCGCGATGTTTAAAAATATCTTTTTCTTTTGATGGCGCACTATGGCTGGAAAGTGTCAATGGCACATGCCGTCGCAGCAGTAACATTTCAGGGCGGCAGTGTCATTTGCCTTTCACCTGACTGGTTCATCGGATCTTCAGTAAATCAGTAAAACTTTTCGTTCGCTGCCGCTGCTCGCGTTGTCAAGGGGAATCCTGTTTTTTTTTGTGTGTTGTTTTTGTTTGTTTGTTCGACACTCTTGTTGCTAGCTGCTATCCATCTATCACTTTGCCATTTTCCCATTTTATCATCGCAACTTTCGCGTTAGTTGCGAAACAGCGCGGGAATGATGATAAAAAACAGTTTTTCCCGGCAACTCGTTCGATCGTGACGAAAACCACGAGAAGCTTGCAAGCGGTGCGATGCGAACAGGTCCTCTTCCTCCTGCCCATTTCTCCCTGGTGTATACATGCGGGGGAAGAAAAAAGCAGCACCAACACGAGAACTGTCCACCGGCGCAAAGAAATCTGTGTCGGTTGATGAAAGCAGGAACGACACCAACTGTGACGGTGAACTCATTGAAGTGAAATTAGTTTCGTGTTGTGCAATAATAAATAGGAAAAGTTTCCCATTTTAAACAATTTCAATAAACTCGCCCGGTTCCATGGTGGACACAGTTTTTTTCCCTCCCCCGGTTGCCACAGCACCTTGTCACCTTGTTTGGAACTATTTGTGTACGTGTGTCTGGGTATGTGCTCTGGCGTTTTGCGTCCTCTGGAACGAAAGTGTGGAGCATGCTTGTTTTCTCGCACACAGTGCACCCGAAAAGCTCCTGCCATCGAACGGAACACACAGGCACAGCCCCGGTGTACGGGACCATTATAGCCCGGGATGATTAATCTCTACTTTCGACCTCGGCCCTTGTGTGCCGCTCTGCCGCACCGGAAATGGAGCTGTGGCAGACTGTCCGTCCGTCCACGGAAGGCCCGGGCAGTAACCCGTTTCGGCATTTGGAACTAATTTAAACTTCGGAATGCAAACATTTTACCCACCCCCGTACGGGAATTTCGGGGAGCCCGGGTCGTTCGATTGGACCTTCCGGTTTTCTGGTTGGTTGGAATTTTTCCCCACAGCTGACAGTGTGTCCAGCTGGTGTGCGGTTATTCCGCAGGGAGATCGGTTGGTTTTGCATTCCCGAGTAGGAATGGGTAATGAGGGTCAGCAATTATAAAAAGGGATGGAACGGGAGGAAGCGTTGAGCGAATTGAATTGTAATTTTAATGGAAAAGATTGTAATCCCAGTGGAGTTTTCATTCCGGACCTTTGTTTTTACTTTTTCCGCTTTCCCCATCCCCTCGCAGGTACCGTACGAGACGGAGGTGCTGGAGAACGCCCTACCAGGAACGACCATTTTCGACGGCATCCTGGTGACGGACCGGGACACCGTTGGCGAGAACCTGGACGTGTCGTGCATTCCGCAGCCCCAGAACCCGGACGCGTGCGAAAAGTTTGCGATCGAGGTGACGGACAGCCAGCAGGACCGGCTGACGGCGGCGGTCGTGCTGAAGCAACCGCTCGACTACAACGAGCGCATGATCTACCAGGTGCTGCTGGACGCCAGCGATGGGCTGTACAATGCTTCGGCCGGGCTGGAAATACACGTCCGGGACGTGCAGAACGCGCCGCCCGTGTTTCAGGGCTCGCTGGCAGCCGTCATCAACGAGGACAGCCCGATCGGCACGCTCGTGATGGTGATACAGGCGCGGGACGGCGACCGGGGCCAGCCGCGCAAGATTGTGTACGAGCTGGTGACGAACCCGATGGACTACTTCCTGCTGGACAAACACACGGGCGAGCTGCGGACAGCGAAGCCCCTCGACAAGGAAGCGCTGCCGGACGATACCGGGCTGATCATACTGACGGTGAAGGCGCGCGAAGTGGTGGACGGTGTGCCGGGCAACGACAATCTGACCGTGGCCAGCACGCAAGCATCCATCACGATTCGCGACGTAAACGACTCCCCGCCGATGTTCAACAAAACCGAGTACTTTGTGTCGCTGTCGGAAAACACGGCCTCGGGCACGCCCCTCCCGCTCGAGATTAGCGTGCGCGATCCGGACGTGGGGGAGAATGCAGAGTTTGCGCTGCGCCTCAACGACGTCTCGAACGTGTTTGACGTGGAGCCGAAGCTGGTTACCGGCTCGTCGCAGATCAGCATACGCGTCGCCAACGGTACGCTCGACTACGAAAATCCAAACCAGCGCAAGTTTATCGTGCTGCTGATAGCGGAGGAAACGAAAACCAACCCCAAGCTATCGTCGACGGCCACGCTGACCGTGGCAATCACGGACGCGAACGACAACAGGCCCACGTTCGAGCAGGACTCGTACTCTACCACCGTATCGGAGACGGCCCATCCGGGGCAGCTGATAACGACGATCACGGCGAAAGATCTCGACTCGGGCCTGTACGGGGACCAGGGCATACGGTACTCGCTGTCCGGTACGGGCTCGGAGCTGTTCAGCGTGGACGCGATAACGGGTGCCATCTCGGTGGCCGATTGTCCCGGCAGCGGTGTCGAACGTACCGCCGGCGAGATGCAACCGGTAGCCGGCCAGCTCGTTCGGCGACGGCGGCGCCAAATACCGACCCGGTCCGATCTGCAGCACGAGCAGCACCAGAACGCATCGGCCCGGGGCATCGAGTACATGACGTATCGCATTGTCAACAGTGGCGAATCGAACGAGTACCACGACGTGAACGTAATAGCACCGCCGACAATATCAACACTCTACGATAGCTTCGAAACGACCACACTGGAGCAGCAGCAGCAACTGGTGGAGGAGCTGGCCCTACCGACTACGGTTCGCATCGAGCCGCTGCTCACGAACGATATACAGCACCCGCGGCAATCGGACGGCCCCGGCAAGGCACCCTGCCTCGACTACGAAACACAATCGGTGTACTACCTTTCGTACCGGGCGACCGACGACGAGGGCCGGGGACAAACGTCGGTCGTATCGGTGCGGATCAGCCTGCTCGATGCGAACGATTCGCCGCCGGTCTGTGAAAGCCCCCTGTACCGGGCGTCGGTCGACGAGGGTGCGACAGCGTTCGAGCCACCGCTCATCATTAGGGCCCGGGATCCGGACGTCGTTTCCGAAATCAACTACCGGTAAGTAGTGGTGCGACCCGGACCGGGACCGGGCTACACACCGATGTGTCGGAAATCGATTAGACCCAGATGCAATCTAACCGCTCTTCCCTCTGCCATTTCTCCGCAGCATCATCGGCAACGAGGCCGTCACACGGCATTTCGAAATCGATAAACGCACCGGTCAGCTGACGATATCGAAAACGGTTGCGCTCGATGTGAACCACCTAAGGTCGGAAAATGTGTTCTTTGGCGTCGAGGTGAGTGAGCCACCGGGGCGGGTTTGCATTGGATGCTACAGTACCCGCAGTCCCTGTCGGGCCATTACTATATCTAATTAGAAATTCCTCTTGATTAACATTTCCTTGCACGGTTGTTTGAGCACCAGTTCCGTACGGTGGCCGTGTACTAACCCATCCCATCGGATCCTCCATCCTTGCCAGCGGGACCTTACCTGCTGCAGGGAGCTGGGCGAGGGTTTGGGAGGCAAAAAATCGACCTAATACCTATTCTGGTCTGGTCTTCCAGATCGCATTCGAACAATTTCTAAACCGTTGCACTAACCTCCGACATTACCCCGTTCCTCTTCGCAGGCTACCGATGGGCTGTACACGACGCTCTGCAATGTGAACATCACCATCCGAGACGTTAATAACCACGCACCGCAGTTTGCTCGAGAAAACTATCTCACCTCGATCGAGGAAAACTTTCCAATCGGTAAGTTGCTCCGTAAGTTGCCGCACACCAGTTGGCCCGCACCTTCTCGCAATGCCGCAATCGTGGTAGTAATGGCGTTCCTTTTATAATGGGTGATGAACAAGACAAAAGTGAAGTTACGCTGCCTTAGTTGCCACGAAGCGCTCAAGAGCTCGTTCCCAAGTATTTAAGTTCCTTCACTCAGCCCCGGCTGCCGCTGTTTGTTGTCATTGGTGGGAGAAAGTTTGCCACAGGAGCGGGCACAGACGGGCAGCGGTAGCGAGACACTGTCCAAATGCTTAGAGAGCGAATTAAGACATAGTTCTGGCAGTGCGATAGAAACTACTTTTGCAAAGACACTCTATGAAATTGGAGCTTACTTATCGGAAATATCAACTTCAAGGGGAAAGGATAGGCTTCAGCACGATGGGTTATCGGCTGCACACAGTGCCACTGTTGGTATTTGTAAACAAGTTAAGTTTATGAACATTTTGCTCCATCCAACTCCACGTTTTCTCTCCCTCCCACCCCAGCACTGTTGTCATGCAATCTCGTCCCCGAAGCGGGCCTTATTGGAGTTTCCTCATCAAACGAACTCGTCAAAAGATATTAATCCTATCGAACGTTATCGGATGGTTGCGGTTCGTCTGCCATGCCATGTCAATATCCATGCCCGGTACCGGTATCGATCGACATTCGGAAATTTCCTCTAACCCCGTCCCCCGAGAGGACGCAGTTCTCCTATGGGCGTGCGGTTCCATGCTGAGCGTAGAGTCAAGTTTATTTAACATCAATGTTTCTCGATATTATGTCTGACGAGCTTGATTTCCGAATCCCGAATTTCCCTGGTGACTGGGGGGATCGACGGGACCCGATACCATTTCGCATTAATATCGTCACTATCGTTATTGCGAGCCTTGGGCAGGTTTATGTTACCTCAGTACATTGGCATTTTGCGTAATATATGGTTCGTTTTTCAGAAAACAGCGACTTTGACACTATTTTCGTGTGCACTGCGGTTCTTGCAAACTAACGGCTCTTGTGAAATCTCTCTCGTGTTATTGCCTGGCGTAACTACCACTTAACGGCGCTTACATTATTTCTATTGTGTTTTTACCATCACATTACTCATCTTACTTTACAGCTCTACCAGCGAAAGCTAGCCCAAATAATTGATTTACGTTCGTGTTTCTTTCTGTTTTCCAATCAATTTCCCAGGCACCGTAGTGGAGCGACTGCAAGCGATCGATTTGGATACAGGAATCAATGCGGAGATCAGGTAAATTTTAAATTTCGTTTACACCATGTTTCCACAAACCGCATACCCCGTCCCGTGTGAACGGGATGAGCAGCGATGGAAAGCCGAGCCGAGAGAAACCCCCATAACCAATTTTCGATCGATTCTACGGCCCTGGTACCGTACGGTGCCCGGTGCCCGGGCTGTACCGTTGTGTGCACTGGTTCGAAGGCTATAAAAATAAATTTTTAGAATAACTTGATTATTTTATCCTGTTGTACCCGTGTTTTCAATCCTTCCCTGCGTTACGGGACATGGTGTGCGGCTGTGGCACGTTCATGGCCCAACGGGTCGAGGCGTCGGGAGGGGCGGCTCCTTCCGAAAGGATGCTGTTGAAGAAACTCGTTCGATCATGAACGGAAGCGATTCAATCTCGTGAGGGATGGAGATTGCGGAAGCCAAGGGGTAAAGGTTATGCTGTAAATGCGAATATATGACCTAAACCTTTCCTTGTTTTACCTTTATTTATTCATACCGAAGGATCGACCGGAACGGAACGGGGTATACGAGCGAGGGCCGAGCCTTCCGATTCTTCGATGCTACTTCATTCCATGCTCTTTCAATCTCTACTCCCTCCCGCCAGCAATGGTGGTGGGTTGGGTGCGGTTAGGGTTTCGGTTGCAAAACGACATCAATGTCCATTTTAGTCGCTTCCGCTTCCGGAGACGTCGAGATTTTGTCCCTCGGTAGATGAGCTGCGCTCTGTTCTCTAAAGGCTTGCATACGAGCTTCCCATCGAAAACCACGGGGCAGGGCGAACGACAACCAATCGATGATGGTTATGATGATGAAGATGATGGTGTTTATTGCAAATGGGAAAGTTCATAGAATTGATTACATGGAACATTGAAATGGTTACAAACAAAAAATCGGTAAGGAAATAGATGAAACAGCCGTTAAATATCCGTTTGAAGCCATTTATTGGTTCTGATGCGGCATAAGGAAAAACAAGCGCCTCAGTCAAGCCTTCTGCCGTTTTCTTGTTTTGTTTTAATGGCCTTTATCGCTTCTTGATTACCTTAATAAGTAACGATGCGTTTATTAGGATTTTTTATGATTGAAAGTAGTTTCTGTATGAAGAGCTTGCCTTTTGGCTGCCGAAATTATGCCCACACTTCAAAAAACGGAAAAAACGGTAACATAGGTAACTTATTAAAAGGGCCGAATGAGGCAATAAGTAATCATAAAAATAAATAAATAAATAATAATAATAATAACAATAGTAAATCGTAATTTTACTTATTTTTCTACTGATTTTTCCCACCTTTAAAACAATGTTTGGCTACTCTAACAAAAGTTACGTTTATTACGTTTTAATTTTAACTGATTGCTTCGTTTGGTGAACCCTTTTTAAAGAAAGGTGTATGTGATGAAGTATGCAATACTTATGCAATAATAAAACAGTTAAACTGCAAATAAACAGATTTACTAATGCCAACTACACGCTGCTTGCTTAATAATACATGCACTGTGTACAAAAACGGAAGGGCGTGTAACCATTTATAAATTACCTTGCACGGTACAAGATTACCCGTGTTTTATGCAAACATATCGGCCTATTTTGACTATTTGCGAACCGATTGCACTCCGGCATCCGCCATCCCGAATGGCAACCCCCGTCCTGCGCCCTGACGGCATAAAACACAACTTCAAACCTGTAGGGATCATGTAAACCGAACCCCACGCTTCCGCGCTCTGGCCCAACGAGAACAGCGAAACTACGAAGTTCGAGCATCGATTTTACTGATGTAGTTGTTGTAAAACCCGAAACCGAACGTGTACAAAAATGCAGAAAATACACGGCCCCGGCAAACATGCACAAGTACAATCGAGCGTACAACCACACGGTACGACACGGGACGAGTCCCCGGATCCACGGGCACATCGAGAATGAATCGGAAGCAGCAAAGAGGAAAATCACAATAACCGAGCATGTTCCCGCGCTGTAGCTGCATCGAGCCACAGCATAATTGACTGGGACAAATCAAACAAGCAACAAGAAGGGCTGGAATCGGTTAAAAGGGGGGTTCCAAAAATGGTCCACTATGAGACGCTAGTATCATGGCGAGCATTGTTGTGGATGGGTTGCGAGCTGCCATAAATAAAGTTAAATTTTAATCAAATTCTTGTTTAGATTTACGAATGAACGGGGAACGAAACTTGAGCGCCCACCGCGCCTAGCATTTTCGTGCAAAAGGTGTGGTCACCCTGCTCGAAAAGTACCAATCATAAAGTACGATACGACAAAGGTGGAATGACCGAGAGAGCGATAGAGTGTGTGAGTGGGAGAGAGAGTGTCAGTGTAGACGGGTTAAATGAGATTAAAGCTCAAACACAAATTAAGGCTCATGCAGCGCTTCGGTAGGCGGAGCGCTGCTATGCCCACGGTTCACCACTTCATCCTTGACCGGCGACCTAATTTGTGTTCGCGTTTTTGATTACCTTGGCAGCTGGAATGCTCTTGTCCCGCCGGTTCGAGGAGCAAAGCTTTAAATAAGATCATTTGGGATGTGAGAACCCGGGTTAGAGATGCCCATGGCATTTGGGGCTTGTTGCCAGATTTCATGGAGAAACCGTGTCCATCACAAATAGACCAGTGAGGAGTTAGGGAAGAAAATGCAAAACTTTTTTTTATAGACTAAAGCCTAAGAGCGAGAGAGTGGCTGTTTTGGGTGATTAAATTGGTAACATTTTTGTTGCCAAAGTGCATGTAATGAATGTCGGTTTTTAAAATCCGTGCACGGTCCGAGCACTCAGGCGTCCGCTTATTTCCAATTCAGAAGTGGATTGAGGTGTCGAGGACCAAAAAAACGCCCCTTCCTTCCACCATCTTCCCGTTGCGAATCATAATCTTTCCCCGGGACGCAACCTCAGCCCATTAATTAGAGCAGTGTTCTTAGCTTAATGTGTGTGTGTGTGTGTTTGTGCGTTTTTTTGTTACTTACTCGGTTTTATCTTGCTATTTCGGTTCGCGTGCCAAGTGCGCCAAGCTCGGGAAAAGGTGGTGGAACGTCCTGTTGAATTTTAATTAGGCCAGCAGCACCAAAATTCTCATTAAATATGCAAACGATTTCGGCAGAAGTCGATTTGCAATTCGCTACTCACTTTCAATTTGTAGACCCCGAAACCTTCCCACCTTCCCACACTGTGTCTGTGAACCCTAATTGCATTCGCTAATGTAATAAAGGTGAGAGCGGTAAGCCGGTGCCAAGCCTAAGGCCGAGATTGACCCGAGACAAAGACAAAGAAATTGGGGAATGGTGGCTCGAAGGAAGCTTAAAAGTTTTACTTGAAATTACAATGAATTGTACGCTTTGTTTGTTTTGCATCGGCTTTTTCGGTTTATTTGCATTGATTGGAGGTGTTTAATGTGTGTGTGTGTCTGTTTGTACCCTTTTCTTCCCGCAAGGTATCGCATTCAGCAGGGTAGCTTTGATGATTTCACGATCGACAATAGGACCGGTGTCGTTAGCATTGCCCGCAAGCTGGACTACGATCGACGCAACACGTACCAGATGGAGATTGTGGCGTCCGACTCCGGCACACCCAGCCTGTCCGGCACGACCATGCTGACGGTGAGCATTATCAACAGCAACGATAAGGCGCCCTACTTTACGCCGACCACGCAACGGGCGGATGTGAGCGAAGATGCACCGATCGGGACGCTGGTGCATACGCTGGTCGCCGTCGATCCGGACGTGGCATCGAGCGAGTCGCTGGACTATGCGGCCACCGAGCCGATCACCGCGGTGGACAAGAACGGCAAGGAGGTGGGCGAGATGGAAGACTTCAAGGATATGTTTATGATCGATCGTTCCGGCAAGGTGTTTGTGAATCGACGCTTGCTGCGGGACAGCTTTGCGGTAAGCGTTTGACGCGGGGTGGAGTGAAGTGTAGTGGCATGAATCGTGTTTCATAAATGTTTCGCTTTGTCTGCAAATTCCAGGTCATACGCATCACGGTACTCGTGACCGATACGACGGCACCATCCATCCAGCAGGGCGAAGGACTTCTCATCATCACGATTACGGACGTTAATGAAGAGCCACCGGTAAGTGCAAAAGATTACCCAGTCGGGGACGTGGGGACGGCTTTGCTCGCAAAACTAGCAATTTGAAAATCGGAGGCAAGCTCCCATTAGTCAGTTCGTTTCCAACCGATCCCTTACCGAGGGTGTTTCTGCACAGCAACACATGCAAATGAGTCCATTCGGGAAATGGAAAATGGATCGCTGCTTGCTTTTCTGAGCCGTGCTGATGTGCGGAACTGTTGTGCTGAAAATCCCATAACGCGAGCGTGCTATGATCGATTGATTTGCAAATTTGCTGCGACAATCATATCTTCGCTGCTGGTGAGGTGCAATGCTTTTTAGGCGAGAGTGCTTTTACGGAAAATGGTTTGGGATGTGCTTTGCATGCGATCACTTCGGTTTTGCCGGTGGGGAATAAGTAGTCTCCTCGCTTTGATGGCACCACTAGGAAAGAGGGAAATAAACCTCGTTAATATGCGCTGTGCAATGCAATGCGCATAATTTTCACACTCGATTGAGTGTTGGGAGTGTTGTTGCATTTCAGCGGTGGAGGAAAAGAAGCGTCATATAAAAGTTTGGAATAGGGATGCCGTTTTGTAGCGCGAAAAGTACTCTAAGTAAATGGATTACTCTCAGTGTGATGTGATGGTGGGAATTGTTCCCTTTGTACCGATACATACAAGATCGAGTAGAAGACGTCGTTTTAACCCGCTTCGAGTGAGTCACATACAGCTCGTTGAATTTAATAAATATCAAATATCCATCGTAAAATGGGCTCAAGCGTTATTTTATGCGGAAAGCAAACGGTCCTGTTTTCGAAACGTCCCACTAATGATGTATAAACATACGTTGATGGAGGATACTGTTAATTCATGATACATTTTACGATGAATCATTCAAAAATTTCAGCAATTTAGTATTACACTTAACCAGTAATAAAATTTGGTTAAGTTGTGGCTTGTTGTTATAGACATGTTTTAAATAGTTTTTTGTTTATTTAGATCTACACCGAATCGTATTTTCCATTGAAGCGAAGATACGTATTTCCATGCAACATTACCACTACCATGAATATAGAATATTTCTTAGAATAAATGTTCAGCTGCGTTTTCGTAACTTTAAACAAAACAACGAAAATAGTTCATTTATTGTTGCTATCTAATTAATGTTGTCCAAGTATTCTCGATTTAGATCCATTTCAAAGGAAAATTGTTTGTTTATGTTTAGTACTTAAGTGCTGTTTAGTACTCAATCCCGACAAGCCATGTAGCGGGGTTGATATGCAAACTACAGTTAATATGAAAATAGAACTGATGCGCAGTTTAGTGTAAAGAGAGTTTGTTATAACAGAAAACCTTTATCATGATAATACACATAATGTTCCAAATTGAAGTGTGTTCAATAGGAAATAAATACTCATAAGCTCGTGACTCTTATTGTTCAGAAAGGTTTATGCTGAATTACGGCTGCAAACAGGCATTTGAATTTAATTAATTAGAGATATTATTCTATTTGAACTGTAAATAACAAATTCATGCTATCATCTCGTTCAACCCGTAGCAAGAAAAGATAATTTTTTTACACAATCGCTTCACCAATTGAAGTACCCTTTACTAAAACTCTTCCTGCAAGTGAAATCTCGTTGCTTATTAGGACCGCCATCAAACGGAGTTAATTTTAATTCCATGAAGTAGACTGACAGGGTGCCAAAACCAACGAATATGACCCTTTGTGAATGATATTTGTATAGGTTTTTATGAAAAATGACTGTTTACTGTATATAAATTGTCAGCTAGCGCTTTATCGTACTGTAAGATGCGAAAGTTTTCTTTGTGTTTTCTTTGAAGTTTTCTTTGAAAAGAGAAATTATAAAAGAGAGCTTCTTTTTTCCTTTAAAAAAAGAAAACACATTGTGGAGGAAAACACATGAAGCTAATATTTACTTTCATAAACTGTTCTAACTATCAAGTGCAGCTGTACAATTCCGTCCATTTTTTTTTTCAAAATCCACAGAATGAAGTTCTCGTAACTTCGCATGAATTGTTTTAATGTTTCTTGGAGAATGCTTTTTTCTCGCGTTCATCGGGCCACACAAAGCTCACACACGTACCAGAACACCAGCACCATGGACGTGAAGTTCGCAGCAAGTGGATCAAACGAAAACAAAACAAAAAAGAAGAGAAAGATAGCTAAAAGCAACACCATTCCGAAAACAGAGCACCATATAATGAAGCAATTTATTCCCGACGCAGTGGTTTTAACGCCGTCCTGTTGCCACTCGCCATCGGTGGAGAGAAAAATTCCGCCACTCACCATTTCTCATTTCACCAGGGCTTGGTTCGAGGGCACGAACATTCCATGCGGGAAGAAAAATTGCATCGCTTTTCGTTTCCTTTCATCGCGCGTTTTTCCGTGTGCGCTGCTTTTCCTTGTTTTTTTTCTTACTTCTGGTTCACCCCTTTCGGTCGCGATCTTCCTGCTCAATCTTGGCTTCACGCTGTGTGTGTGTGTGTATCGCAACGTGGTGGCAATGATGAACTCCTGCTAGTGGTGGCGTTTTTTTAGCATCCTTCCAGCGAATTATGAGAAAATATCCTAACGTTACCCACCAGCGTAACACCCCTCCCGTCCCGGACGAAGCTGCATCCGGCGGTCGGCTGGTGCCGTTCACTTGCCCCCACGCAGTGCCGGGGTCTCGCTGGGATCCTCAGGAGCAGTGCTTGATCCATGCAAACGCCAACCCACGCCGGCAAGCCGTGGGAATGGGAATGGTGATGGGTTTACGTAGCATGGTTTTAAAAACATCCGCCCCGGGTTCGCTCTTGCGTGCTCTATTAAGACTGTATCAAGACAAATCGCGCGTCCCGCGTTCAGGCCCCGCGCCTCCGGCTGGAGTGCTGTCATCTGCAGCGGGTGGAAATGAGAAACCAGCGGGCGTGGAACCCAGCTTTCGCGCCAGCATACAAACGCCCTGGTCTGCCAGAAACGCCAGGGAGCCCGAGGAACCCATTAAAGTGGAACGTGATAGCGCACAAGGTTCTCCTTTTACGGAGAGCCGGGTTTGGGTGGCGTCGCATGACTACGGCATGAAGATGGTGCCCCTTTGCCGTAAGAAGTCAGATTGTCTGTGCTTTGTGTGTGTCGGTAGGTGTATTTTTTCCCTCTATCCTGGCAACTTTTCGCACTACGAACAAACGGTGGCACCTTTTCATGGATACGGTGCCCCGTGATCCCTGCTGGATGCTATGGTTGCTCTTAGTGTCTTGCTTGCCACCCCTTTCTGCTGCCCCAGCCCTTCCCAACCGCCAGATGAGCTAAATTAAACCAATGACATCGAGAAGCATCCCGCCGACCGAGTGACTCTTGAGCATTATCCTAACCAAGGTTACTTTGCACCACTTCCGTTAATTACTGTCCGGGTCAGAGGGGTTACGGTGGGCGGTGCCAAACGCGGGACAAGGGGTAACCAGGCATGGGTAGTCATCCTACCGTAAATGGCGTTTTCGTTAAGCCAAAAATACTCTCCCGAGTAATGGTACGGTTTGAAGACGGGTTGACGACACAGGCCCAGACACTGGTTGTGTCTACTGACGCATGAAGGCTTGGCGGGCGGGTAGGACAGGGGGCGCTGACAAGCGTGTTATGACACAGGTGAAAAGTCTTATTACGAGGATGTGAGGTCGGTCGGGTGAGTCGATGTGCCGTAATCCACCAGCAGTGGATGCCACCGCTACCCGGGCCAGAAGGAGGCGAATTGGTGCTCTCGGTGGTGTTAATATGTTGAAGTGCCTTTCGAGAAAGCGCAAAGGCAACCGGTATGTGCAGCTGCGGTGCAATATACTCCGAGGCTTACTGGCTGAAGCTAGAGATATCGCATTGCACAACACCGGGACGGGTACGTTTGATCAGAATGTGCTTGAGACTCACCCGTTGATCCCTCGGCATGATAAGGCACACTTCGAAACTGAGCAGGAACGACACGAAGTGGAGCATCGTTTGCAGGACCTGTTTTCTCGGCTCATTTGAAACAGCAGTTCGGGGCAAAAAATCACTAAAGTGAAGATAGTTCGATGTATACAAGAGAAAAGGAAGCTTTAACTAGGTCGAATGGAGGCTCACTTAATATTGTTTTCAATTCTGGGGCAAATACCAGCAGGTAGAGCGTTCCATTTCAAGGAAACTTGTTCTTCAAACTAGCCCTAAAGCTTACTTAGAACAAAAAAGACAAAAATTTGATCCCTTCTTTCAATTACACATCGCTTCCGCTGTATGAAACAAACGAAGCACAGACAATTCCAACTACAGCTTAAACGAAGAGATGAAAACTCTTTCATCGTCGATCTGTAATTAATTCAAACAAAACTCTCTCGAGCCGAACATTTCGGCTACCGGGTTTCATCCCAACGCTCTGCGGACAGATCCCGTAATATCATCTCCCGTACAATCGACCAAACGATGGGGTTATTCCTCTTGAGTAAAAATCTATCCCAAACTCCCAAACGCTTGCAGCAGAGGGTGTGTATGTGAACGATTCAGTGGAGCGTTGGGAAGGTTTGTCCGGAAGGTTCTAAGCGTACCGATACGTACCGGAAGTGGGCTTTCTCCAAGGAATTGTTTCTACAATTCCATCAAGCCACTTTCTGGGGCGGGAGTGTGCTAGCATATAAGGCATGTTCTGTATGATGGAAGCAGAGCCTGTAGAAAATCCCGACCCAGTTCTTGCCAACCAAGAACAAAAGCGGCGGTAAGATGAGGGCATTTTAATTATAATACGATTATGGGCTTTACCCATCGGTTAGGTTCGTTTGGAAGCTTTCGGAAACGGACATTCGCAGCCACAACCCGTACCCGAGAAGAATGGTGGTGTCGTGGGATATGTTAGCAGAAACGGTTTGCCTACGCTAAGGGAACATTTCAATCGATCCTGCTCATCTTCACTCCTCAGCCTCGGGACTCAGCCCACCCCGTCGGAATCATTCAATGGTGAATAATTTATGTGCTCATTCTAAACCTGTATCGTTCCCACACGGCACGCAAAACGGAGGCTTTCCCAAGTGTAGTACAAATAATGGAATTTTCTTAAGAACCTATCCCCTCACCCAACCCAACAGCAACGGAAGCTTGGGTTGCTGCTATCCAGCGTTTATCGGTCGTACATCATCCACATCACCGGTTTTGTGAGACATAAACGGCCGTGCGTCTGTTAAACTGTGTCTGTGTGTGTGTATGTGTTGAACGATGTGTGAAAGACGTACCCGCTGTCTCGTATTTCTTCCTCGTCCTGCAGCTTCATCTCGCATCAATTTTAATTGCCGCTCTTGCAGAATGGTTTCTCGATTCCCAACCAAAGCCCGGCCTTTTGTTTCTCATGTGAGTGTAAATTATCCATCCACGTGTCACTCCCCACGGACCTCGGGCTTCACCCTCGCCCCCGGGCACATTAATAATTATGAATCCATCTCTGCAGCAATGTAGCAAATCTATTTTAAATTAGTAGTGATAAAAGCGGAAAATACACCCTCATAAAATGTACAAAGCGGGGTGGCCACACAGCCACTCACTCGCCTCTGCGTCTGCTTATCCACGAAAGTTGGTCAGCGATTTAAAGTCAGACTAAAGCAAACCGGCAGCCTTTACGACCAGAAACAGAACAGTGACAGCTCCGACAGTATCTCCCAAAAGGGAATCTCGTCGAACGAGTTTGGCGTGTGTGCGTGTGTTTCGGCGGGTTGACAGAACTCAAGGCTGAGCGTGATCTAATTTGTTGTCACTAGGGTGCAAACTACTTCGCTCGTGACATGACATGCCGGGTCATCTGGTGCTGTGCAATTTTTGGCCCGCCGCCCAGGGCTCCCCGAACTCGACTCCCAAATCCGATCAAATCCGGTGCTTCTAAATACCCCCGGCACACAAGAAGCGCCTGCGTTGTGGCAAGGAGAGCACCAGTACTCGGTTTCGCTTAGGAACAGTTGCTCTCGTGTTGCGCGAGGCACGTCCGGTTTGACGGAAAATCCACCGGCAGGCAGCAAGTGCTTACCAGTTGGTGGCAGTTTTTGGGCAGGACCAATAAGTGAGTTAATATATCTCACGGAGCGTGTGCGTGCCGGCGCACCGTTCGACTATCGAGTGTATCATTTGCATAAATGATAAGGCAATTATCAGTGTTTAACAGGCGTTTGGTAGCGTGATGCTGGGAACGGTATCGGGTGTACTTTCCGCGTACTGTCGCCGTTGCTGCGTTGCTGCCTGGTGCTGGAGGAATAGGTAAAGGCACGAGCACAGGTGCAGCTGGAGCATAATTTTAAGTTTCCCTTGGCCTGTTACGGTGCCGGTAGGGGCTGAAGTTTCTTAAGGCGATCTGTCATCTTCATTAGAGCGTATTAAGCAATGATTTGGGTAATGTATATTCAGTAGATTGTGCTGCTATTGCGATGGTGAACGTGTCTGGCATAGAGCATCGCAAACGAACGAAATTGACTGGGCGTCTCCATCGCATTCTGAAAAGCAGTTAATTGTAGTTTTCATAATTTTGGATTTGCATATTAAGTCATATAAAGTATTATGTTTCAAAATTAGTTTCTTCGTGCTTCCTTGTTGATGCTGTTTAGCTCAACGGTTTGTTGTAACAATGGAGCTAATGGGTAATTCAATCATAAGTTTGGTAGAGTTTTGAATCTTTAATCTACGAAGAGCATATCTGTAACTTTGCGTTTTCCTATTCTATATTAAACTCAATGGTATCATTATATACGAAAAAAATCCATCTTAAGTTATGGAAACTTTGTTTTTTTTCTGTTTTACATATCACGTTAACCACTTTCTAGCATGTTTGTATAATGTGTATTTTCATACATTAAATTGTAATTGTAGCCAAGTCGCACGCCACATTATTCTAGCTATCCTAGTGTATGCTATTCAAATGCGATCAAATGTACACCAATATCGCAAAGTACACTTTCCTATAAAAAGCCATTAAATCGATCATTAAAGTCACAGTGTAAGTCGTACATTTGCTAACCCATCCATCAGCAACATTTTATTGTATCCAGCGGCAACTTCTGCAATCGAAAGGAATTGTTTCACGAGACGAACAGTGATAGGGAGAGAGAGAAAAAATGAAACTCCAGTAAATGTATTCCAATTCAATCCGCCACCTAGCCAACCGATTCCGGCAAACCCATTCCGACAAATCGTTCCGATGATTTACTTCCGTTGCAAATGCAAATCACAATGCTGTCAATTCCATTCCGGCAGCAAAACAAAAAAAAGCTGCCCGTCTGTGCCCAACGATGAGTCGTGTTTTCTTTGCACTGTTGCTATTCTTATCCCTCCCCGGGGATGCTCTCCGCTTCTGCCTGTGCTCATACTACAGAAGCGTGTTTTGACGTGAGTCTTTTCAATGCCAGCACCCAGTGTAAATGTTAGCCCTTAGGAAAGGCAGCTGGGGCAGCTTCGCAATGGAAGGCACAGGACAAGAACCCTCATCCTTTCGATTGCAGATCCGGGGATCTGGTACGCTGTGTACTCGTCGTGTCGAGGCAACCCGGTAACCGGCACCGGTGATGAATTGTGAACACCCCCTTGATGCGTTTTCTCACCGACTTGTCCCCAGTTTGGTGCTTGGCATGGGGAAAGGCTCCCGGAAACACGTTGTTTGGCGCAGAACCATCGCACACGAAGCTGGGCTGGGCAAAAACACAAAGTGAAACGTGTTGTACCGAGGGACGCCGAGGGATGGTAAGAGGCCAAGGCTTGATGATGTACTTTGTTGGAATGTCCGTGGCGTCCCGTTATTGGAAAGTGACAGACGAGGTTAACTCGTCCACAACTGCTGAGGAGGTAACGTGCCAAAGACTAACAATGAATGGATTCTAGCCAATATCTTGATGATTTTTGCTCAAGAGTTTCGTTTTTTGAGGATTGAAATGTTTCCTTTGAATGCTGGCAAAGGAGGAATGTTGAACGCAAGCACAAAACATTTCGATTCGCACATTCTTACCTACTAGTTTTTATTAGAAATTAGTGAGCCCTTTGGAAAGTTGGGAAGGAATGCTACAGATAGCATCTCAGATATGGTGCTATTTACTCTTGATTGAGCATATGGAAGCTTAACCGGTTGATGATGGGAATGGGAAAATGGTTCAAATCATAACACATCTGTACCCTTCCCATTTCCAAACCAATAAACACACTCACAGACACACATACTCGGTCGTGGTTTACGCTGCAACTCGAGTCAACTAGACCACGGAATGGGCTCGGTTGCTCCTTGATTTATGCTGCCGCCTGTGCCCGATTATTTGTGATATCCTTGCCGCACCGACAGCAACGGCTATCGACCGAAGAAGCTACTTTTTCTTACGGCACCTTCCTGGAACGGGGTCGTTGAGTGCGACTGTGGTACCGCCCGATACCGCCCCCATTGCCCGATACCATTCCCCATTCCGTCACAGTCTGGTTGATGGCTTTTCCAGACCATTATTCACAGTTTATTGCTGTCAGCAGAGAGTCACAACGATGACAACGATCCGGTACCCGGTTTTCTGTGCAAACTTCCCCGAACGGCTTAAAAGCCACCGTGCTTGGCTTGCAGGTAGTACCCTCGTAGTGCTCGTTTGCATTAACCACCGATGGGAAGCACTACCGGAAACACGCCGGGCACGGGTAAATGAGGCGTGCATGTATGCATGCATAAATTTGTGTGGAAATTTATTATATTACTTAAGGTGACGCCTACGTCTCAGCCATTTGTCAATCCATCTTCTGTGCGCTCGTACATGCTCCGTGCTTCGACCTTAGCCTGAACCGTTTCTGTTTCTCTCGTTTCATGCCCATTGCCGCAGCTGTTCGCACCACCGTGGACACCGGAGAACCCGCACTATCACTACCAGGTGGTCGAGGAGCAACCGATCGGTACCATCCTGACGACGGTGCAAGCAACAGATGCCGACTCGACGATTGCCGAATACCGGATGACGGAAAGCAGCTTTTTCGAGATCCACAACACCACAGGTAAGGGCCACCGGCGCCACCGCCACCGCTTAACCTTCCATTGCGTTTAATCAAGTGTACTTGGGCTGAATGGGCCACACTTCACGGCTCTACTGCGCTGGATCGTCATCTGGTCTATATGGATGCAGCACATAGAACACTGCACAAAAGGTTAGACAGAATGAGGCTTTGTTTGACCCACACCCCACGTGTGTTATTGTGTTGGTGTGTGTTGTATATTGATTCTAAGGACAATGCGCCGTCTTTGCTATCACTACCGGATGCAACGGCAAACCGCAAACACTATCAGTGAGACACAGGAACCATTAACAAGACTGTGATAAGACAGAGCAAATGGTTTTGCCTGGCCTAACGTACGGTGCTATCGGGCTTTTATCCCGTGCCCCTTCTTGCCTGTTGACCATTAATCGATTATTTATTGAACACTGTCAAGATGCATTCCCGGGCACACACACGCAAACACAGAACAACAGTTTATCGTGGAACTGCTTCCGTTATAAGCAGTGTCACTAGCGCGGAAGGACGACATCATATATATTTAACTTCCCCTCAAACTGTCATTAGAGCGCGGGGCATCTGTTTTCCGCGCGTACATCACGAAGCGGCGGTCAGATGGTACGAGACACATTGCTTGCCGGTTTGCCGCCAGGTCCTTTCGCAAAAGTCGAAAGGAATCAATAAATTAGCAATGTGCGTAACGTCACCCTTGGAATGGCTTTCCGGCGGACGATCAACGGGGAAACGAGGTTAGCTAATCGGCTTAATTAGTTCCGGCTGCTCGTTTAACGCTTTGCGCCTTTGCTGCCTGTAACTGTGACTAGTGAACCCTAGTTGTGATGGGTGTAGATTTTGTTTTTGGGCGCCATTTTTAAAGTCTCCGCTTCAAAGGGAGATCGAAGGTGAAATATTGTTTTTGTGAATTTTTATTTCCTTATTTTCATAAATATTATGTTTACCTATTGGCCGAACTTTCCCGTTTTGTCAATGATAAAGGTCGCCTTAGAGCTCGCATGAAATTGAATTTTGTTTTTTTTTGCTATATTTCATTGAATATTAATCAGAATGTGGCTTATCGTACATCAAAACAAAGGGTATTGAATTCCCCAGCTATTTAGACTATAAAACATATTGGAATAATGAATAATAATCCTTGTGATTGATGCAACAGATGCCAAGGAAATGCATGTGTGATTGGAGCAACAGAACAAGGAAATGCGTTTAATTTATTAATTCAAAATGTTTTATAGTCTAAATAGTTGAGGGAATTTAATAACCTTTTTTTTGCTGTACGATAAGCTGCTGTACAATTAAAATTTAATAAAATTTATTCAAAAAAAACTCAAAATTTTGCGATCCATTTTACTAGATTTGTAACGCGGGCTTGACAGGGAAACTGTGTAAAGAAAAATTTGAAAAAGGGGATATTTATTTCAATCCATCTTTGGCAATGGTACAGAAACAACAAATGATAGTCGTTTATTGATTGATTGATTAGACCAGGGGTCTCCAAACTTTTCAGTTCGCGGGCCGCATTGCTTCACAATCAACGTTGTTGAGGGCCATTTTGACACTATCGTTAGAATGAGTGGAAGTTCAAATCTCGTTTTAATAAGAAAATACTAACAAAATATATCAAATTTCTGCAGCTTTCTTTTATTGAATTTTGATTTTCGTCTTACAGAAGAAAACAAATAAATTTTGATTAATTAGTTAGAAAAGAAAGCTTTTTAATTTAACCTTTACCCAGTCATCGCGGGCCTCATTAAAGGCTCTTGAGGGTCGCAAGCGGCCCGCGGGCCGTAGTTTGGAGACCACTGGATCATTCTGATCATTCCCAAATGACCGAATTCATTGAAACTCTGTAAATGAAATTTGAACGCTCTAAATGGCTTGTATAATAAAAAAAAACTTTTAAGTTCTTGGATGAACGAAAGAGCATGCTCATCTTGTAATCGTTCATAAAATCTCACGAGTAAGAAAAGCGAAGTATTCCTCATTTGTCATTTGTTACCAAATTAATAGGTTTAATTGAGTTGGTTGCAGTTTACTTACATATTAATGAGAGTAATGGTGATGGTATCTGCTCAGGTAGAAGCTAGAATCAGGAAATGTGTTTATTGAAAACATCATTTTCTTTATTTTTCATTTAGAACTCAAATGCAAGATTAACAGATCAACATGAAATTATGTTTTCTGTAGATATTTATAAAATAAAACTTCGTAAAAGTATAAGGCACTCATTATGAATGGATATTCTATTCTTCTACAGTATGCCACGTTTTCTACAGCAAAATGTCTCATTAAACATATTTTCTCGCCATATACCATTTACATTAAAAATTTAATAGACTGAATTTAATACATGAAGAATTTAATAGCATAATAGAATTTAATTCTTTATATTTAGTATATGTCTGTGAGTAAAATAATCACGTTAACCGACACTCGACCACTAAATGTGCTAATTATTGTGGAGTTCATGGTGTTTTAATGACATTTGTTGCCATTGTACACTCTTTTGGGCGCTCGGTCACATAGACTGTCGTGCGGGCTTCCTCAATTATATTTAAAACTTTAATCCAATCGTATATACACTTAGAGCATATAAAATAAACATAACAAAACAAAATCAAAAGAACTAGATTGTTTCACAATCGAACTAGATTGAACCAACATAAAAGCAGGCTTATGCGTCTGTTTAAAACATTAATTGCCCCTAAACAACAGCTGCCAATTGCCCACGCATCGGAACAGCGACATCAATTGTTGAAGCATTATCGATGGCACTCAGTGTCAGACTATTATGGGCGAAACATAATCTCTCGCACAAAAGCATTTGTCATTTAGCCCGTCGCTTGGCAGATTAAATGCCAACGACAACAACTGGGTAACGGTTGAGGGTTTGGTTTGTGTGCCAAGCGGTGCACAAATAGCCGGCTCACATATTTTAGCATTGTTTCGCTTCATCACCTCGGCTAATAATTCAACCGTTCAACCCATTCACGTTTGCCCGACAGTTGCGCACAGTCGGCACTGTTGACCATCGTCACAAATCGTCACCTAATCTGATGTGGCATCAACGAATTAACACCGAGGCAGGCGGTGTACGGTACAACACCTTTTCCTCCGCCCTTGATGCTCCCTTGACAATGATGCTGCCAATGCATGCTAAAAGTGTAATTATTTTATCATTTTATCCTCATCATAATAGTGGGCAAACAGAAGCGCACCTGCACTCAATACGGAAGTCACTGTCCCGTTTAGTGTGTCCCGGTGCCCTTTTTCCTGGCGCATTTCAAACTACATTTCTCGGAACGTTTGCCAGCGCTTTTGATTGCGGTGCGGTGCTTCGCCCCCCCGACAGCTGATAATTTATTATATTTCATTTTCCAACCACAACCCCTCGCTCCCTTCTGCACGGAACGGGCAATAATGTGGAAAGGATGCGAGCGCTATGCACCGTTAATGACAAAATTGTAGTCTGCACGATGCGTAAATATTCCAGTGCGTACAGTCGCAGTTGTCCGGCGGCATTTTGGTGTGGTGGTGGAGAATCCGGCTCGCCCGATTTGACATTCTAATTACGCGGCGTGAAAAATTAACGCACCACTAAATATCTTTTTCCTCCCCTCCCCCTTTCCTCTACCAGGGCTGGTGCGGAGCATCGCACGTATCGACTACGAGGCGACGCCGGTGATAAAGTTCAACGTGTCCGTCATCGATACCGGCGTGCCGCAGCTAACCTCCACCGCCCAGATCACGGTCGAGGTGGTCAACACGAACGACAACGATCCGGAGTTCGAGCAGCCCGAGTACACGCTGCAGGTGCGGGAAAACAGCCCCGTCGGCACGCTGGTCGGCATGGTGCGGGCCCGCGACGCCGATGCCGGCCTGTACGGCCAGCTGACGTACACGATCGTGGGCGATCACAGTGGCAACTTTGTGATCGATCCGGACACCGGCGCCATCACCGTGCACAACGCGTCGGCGCTCGATCGGGAGACGGAGCAGGAGGCGAGCCTGACCGCGATTGCGACGGACCGAGCGCCGGAGGGCATGCGGCGGTCGACCACGGTCCCGGTGCAGATCCGCGTGCTGGACGAGAACGATAATGGGCCCACCTTTACGCAGCAGATCTATCACGCGACGGTGGCGGAGAATGCAGCGCTCCATCCGCCGGCTGCCATTTTGCAGGTAAGGTCACACATACACACACACCCAGAGTTCCGTCCTAATGGTATCTGCATTGGTCATGTTTTGCGCTACGCTTGTGCGTTTCGGTTTCAGGTAATGGCCACCGATCCGGACGAGGGAGCAGCAGGAGACGTCAAGTACGCCATCCTTTCGGACAATGTGGGCGGCATTTTCCGGCTGGACGCGAACTCGGGCATCCTCTACCCGGGGGCCAGCCTAATAGGGAAAAGTGGTAAGTTAATGAAGGCGGAATTAAAAGTACTTGCTCCCCGCTCGGTACGCTCTCACTCTCGCGCGGGCGATTTGACGGCGGTTTTTGCTTGCAGTGCGTGTGCGCACGTGAAGCAATCGGTGCAGTCATGGCACTGGACGAGCTGATATCAATTTATTAGCTAACACCGTAATGGATTCGCTCGTGCCAGCACCACCAACCGCATCATCCCATTCCCGGCCGTCGTACATCCTCTCAAAAACTCACTTAATCGTTTCCCACTTTCATTCCCTGCTTCAGGTCAGTACCGCATCGATATTGAGGCGCGCGATGGATTAGGCTCGGGACCGCACAACGACGCAGCCACAATAGTGATCGAAATCCAGAGTATCAATCAGCATCGGCCCGTGTTCATCATGCCGGCACTCTACAATGCCACGGTGGAAATACCGGAGGTAAGGAAGCACATTCAAATGCCTTTCGCCCGTTCCGTCAGGGGCAAATACATCTCCTTTGTGCTGCGGCACTGCATACGCATGTTCTTTTTTTGCGGGTGCCCACATGGTACTACGCACGGTGCCGCACTAGTGCGTCGCGTCGTGTGCCACTGGCTGGGACTGTGTTTAATTGAGTTTTTCATTAAAATTCTATTGAAATTGTCACTCAAAGTGCTGGGGTGACGTGAGGCACGGCCAAACCATCCCGCCCCCCTACGGAAGGTGATAATATCGTAATAACGGGTGCTGCGCCACTTGTACACATTCTGACGCGGGTGGTTCGATTGGTGTCGATGTCGCGTGCGGTTTAAATTAAAACGCTCCTGTCCGTCGGGGGTTTCTCTGGTCCGAGAACTGATGATGGGTATTGCCATTTCATTGAGTTTTCTCTGTGTGTGTGTGTGCAGATTGTCCCATATGGGGTATGGTGAGCAGCGGGAATGCGTGTTTTTTGGAAGGGATGAAGCATATTGAATGTTGCAATATGTGGAATGCATATTCGGGAGCACTTCCGTTGTACTGACGGCTGTGCTATTGAGCGAGGAATAAAATCATTTTGTGTTGAGTTGAACTCATGAAATTCAAATATCTCAATGTTGTGTTGTTTGAGAGACGATAAGGAGTCTTTAACACGGGTAAAGGAGGGTGAGGTGTGCAAAAAAAAAGCAAAATGGGCAAACCGGTCCAATTTCTCTATAACAATACACAAACTACAGGAAAACGGGAACCCTTTGGTTGAGTTTTATAACGCTTTAAACAAAGACAACGTAACAAAGCTTGTATTCTTTTCATTTCTAGAATCTTGCTTCGCCCGATTACTTGGTGATGACTGTCAAGGCGACTGATAATGATTCGGGTTCGAATGGAAAAGTTCTCTACTACCTTCAGGTACGTAGCGTGTCAATCACTTCAAAGCCACGTATGTTTGTTCTGAAAACATCCCTCCGCTCGTGCTGCTAATACACTTCCACAGGTCAACAGTGTAAACGTGCAGGAGACGGACGAGTTTAGCATCAACGAGATGTCGGGCGAGCTGCGCATCCGCCGCCAGCTCGATCGTAAGCGCCAGTCCCGGTACGAGCTGATCCTGGTCGCCCGTGACCAAGGTACGCCGGCGTGGTTCGAGACGCTCCGCTTCCTCACGGTGCTGCTGGTCGATGTGAACGAGAACTATCCCGAGTTTCCGGACGCATCGAATCCGTACAAATTTTTCATCACCGAAAATGGAGCGCGCGATGTGCGGATCGGCAAGATCCAGGCGTTCCTGGACAGTCCCAACCCGTCCATCTTCTACTACATGCTGGTCGGCAACGAGGACGGTGCGTTCTACGTGGACAAAACGAGCGGTGACCTGTACACGAACCGGTCCGTCGATCGGGAAGAGAACGACCTGTACGTGCTGTACGTGCTGGCGAGCAAGCAGTCCGACCTGTACGTTAGCGAGCACGAGCGGGCCCTCCTGTCGATGGACCAGCTGGAGCGGAACGCAACCATCGCGAAGGTGTGGGTGCACGTGCTGGACGTCAACGACAATGCGCCCGTGTTCAAGCGGGACGTGTACTACGCCGGCATCAGCTCGAAAGCTTCGATCAACGAGCTCGTCACGATCGTCAATGCGACCGATCGGGATCTGGGCGTGAACGCGACGCTGGACCTGTTCATACGCGGCTCGTATCTGTACAAGTACGGCGCTACCAAGACGACGGGCAGCATTGTGCCGAGCCCGTTCGCCATCTCGAAGGACGGGCGTGTCGTAACGGCCAACTATATGGCGGAGTACAACCAGGACCGGTTTGTGCTGGAGATTGTCGCGAAGGAGATCGAATCGCCGGAGCGTGAGGCGGTCACCCGCGTGCACGTGTGGATTTTCAACCCGGAGCAGCTGGTGCGCATGATACTGTCCCGGCCTCCGTCCGAGGTGCATCAGGATCGGGACGAGATTGTGTCGGAGCTGGGCAATGCGACGCAGCGGCTCATCATCGTGGACGAGATCCGATATCATGTGGACAGTCTCGGGCGCATACGCATGGATTGGTGTGATATGTACTTCCACGCAGTTGACATGACCACGCAGATGATCGTACCGGTGGAGGAGATCTTGCGGGAGATCGATGCCAAATATGATTTTCTACAGGTATGAATTGTGGGTTTGATGTGTCATCATCAGCTAATGTGTGTTTGCATCTTGGCAGGATTACAATGCTGGCTTCTCGATAATGAATGTGGTGCCAGCGTACGCTACCACGGTGCAGGATGAGTTTGATCTGGCACTGGCGGCGTTGATTGCACTGCTGATCGTGCTGTTCGTTGGTGCGGTTAGTTTTATTGTACTCTGCTGCTGCTTGAAGCACTGGTAAGTTGCCGTTGGTGAACTAAGAATTTAGCTAGTGTGCCAAATCTATCATTCTATTCTCACCTCAAACAGGTCGATCACGATACCGAGCGAAACGAGAAGAAAGGATGCGCTGATCAAAAAGCAAATCATAGAAGACTTAAACACCACCGAAAATCCACTGTGGATTGAGCAGTAAGTACTATTCTGAATTTAAAAAAAATCCAAATTTGAAGGACGACCGCCTCATTCAATGCTACTTTCAACGCGTTTCGCAGGAAGCTAAAGCTCTACGAGGAGCAGGAGCTAACGATGCAGGTATTCTCCGAGCCGGAGATGTCGCAGCAGCAGTCGAACAGCACCAACAGCTCGCAGGATCCTCCCTCGCAGCTTTCGCTTACGCTTGGGCTCGACCATCACCATCAGCTGCACCACCATCAGCAGTCGGCGGCGCACCAGCAGCGACGGGACTCGTACGATCTGTCGCAGGCCGGTGACAACACGTACGCTACCATCCAGCCGCGCAACTACGGCACCGGCAACTTCAGCACGGTGCTGGGAAGCTCGCTGGCACCGCCCGGCGCCTTAAGCTCGTCCGGTGTTACCAGCCCCAGTGCGACGAGCTCGAGCGAGGTGGCCGATTACGCGACGTTGCGCAACAGTCGTGCCCCTTCGGTAAGTAACGATTCGCTGTGGACATAATTATATTCCTTCTAATTGTGGTTTTTTTTTGCGTCACCATTCCACCAACAGCAGCTGTTCGAGTTCCGTGGCTCCACGTTTCAGGTGCAACAACCGGGTGGCACGGATCAACCAGATTATGTGACGGAGCTTATGTAGGTTGGATGGACGGCCGCCACCAGCCGCCAGTTGGACGGAGAGCGGGTTCCCGTCCTATTCGCACAGCACAGTTAGAGTAACTTAGCAGTAGGATTCTTTTCCGTAGAGTTGTTTTTACTCGCATACTTGGAAGCATTCCGGGCGCAAACCCCCGTAGAGTTCGTAGAGTAATTTGCACACGGAACTAAAGTACAGTGGCGCCTACAGTGCTGCGATAGTGAACTGGTTCGCTGCCAGAATTGATGGATGGCATAGTATCGCTCAAAGCGTGTCCCAACATGTCCCATAAGTAGGGCGTGTTTAAGGAAGGGAGGGCACGAACATAAACAACAAGACTTAAGCAAACGAAGGAAATGGATGCACACAGGCTCGTCGATGAGCGAATTACGAGATTAAATGATAGAGACAATAAATAGATTTTACTGCGAGCGTTGGGTGCGCCACGTGTACCGGCGACAGGCGTAGCACTGGCAAGGAAGACGGAATAGTTGCGGATGGAATTGCCTACGGAAATAACCCCGTTTCAATCATTTCGTGCACGTATTGTGTGTACTTCCATCAATTAATTTATTTTCAATCATTATCACACCATTACCTTAACCTCTCCCATCGCAACGGAATTAATCATCCTTCACGTTGGTGCATTTATAAGCATTTCCGTGGGTGGAAAGGTGTCCCAATGCCGGGGCTGCAGTTATCCGGTGTTATTTGCCACTGCTGGAGGTTTTTTTTGTGCCGTATGTGTGTATTGTGCAACATCATTGTTAAGCACGGTGCAGGAGCAGGAGGAGTAACGGGGGGAACAACAACATGTCACCCGTTAGCCGCTCGATTGGTGGTCAATTCATTAGCGGCCGCAATTTTATGCTTCACGCTCATTATTCTTCGGCCTCGGCTCGTTTGCATGCAACGATAACGAGGGATTTCTGCGGTGGCAGAATTAATATGAAGGGAAATATCGGTGACCGAGTGGCAATGGGAGTGAATAAAAAATGAACAAAACAAAGCAGAAAGCTGGCAGGGGCGACGAGGCATAAAGGGCCACCTCCATCATGCGAGTATCCGGCACACAATTGATTGTTGATCCTATAAGCCGTACAACGTGCCGTTTAATCATTTCCGTTCTGTTTCGGTTGCCGTACCACCGGCCCTTTGAGTTTTGCGTTCTTTCCCTTCCTCTCTCTCGTTTGCACTATTGTTAACTTTAACCTCATTTTCATGTCATTATTATATATGTGCACTACAATGTTCCCGTTTTTTTGTTCCAACTTTGCCTCTTTAAACATTGATTTTAATGCATTCAATTAAACGAGATGAAAGGATCGGCATTGCAAAGTATAACTGCATGGGAGGTCATCAGCACACATTGGCGCCTCATTAGCAGCGACAAGTCCCGTTTTTCCCGACTTTCGCTCGCACCCTTGACTGATGTGAACAGCAAAAAGCGGTACGGTTCGTTTTGTAATGCAAATGATAAATATTAGTTTACGTTGTTTGTTTTTTTGGTTGCTGTTGCTTCTGTTTGGTTGCATTACATTGTACGGCAGTTTACTCGATAAGCGGCTGCATGCTTTTCGGCCTGCATTTATCGCCCTCGCAGTAGCTTTCGTAACATAACTTTACATTCAATTGTCATCCTGGCTGCGTGCCAAACGACACACCCAGAAATTCTTTTTTTTAATATCAAGCTACCGCCTCGTTTTCCCAACACTACTATCGCTACTTAATTTTTCACGTTTTCCGAGCTTATCCCCAGTGCGAACGGTGTCGTGCGGCAATGGCCACCCAGCTAGGCTAGGCTTGATTGGGCCAGCGAATTAAACAAAAAAAGAGATCACAAAAATCTGTACATAATTACAATAATGAATGAGAATGTTTAAACGCTGATTTTAAATCAATTAAACGGTTCACAGTGCATGGCGCCCGCGCGATGGTCTCGTGTGCCAGCGATGTAAAAAAAGAAGATGTTTTTATGTTAAAAAGTTCAGCGAGTGTGAACGCGCTGGGAAATGTGAACCAATCAAAAGGCCACGAAAACACTCTCGCACACGATTGAACTCAATGTACAAAGCAAACTCAAGTTAAACAGCAAACACGTGTAGTTTTGGTCAGAAGCAAGGAAATAGAGACGGCATTGGCTAAAATAGTTCAGTTAGAGTGCAGATCAGTTGAAATCTATAAGTAAGTTTTCTGAACAAAGCGAGTGGTACAGTGGTGGAGATAGATCCTGTTCTCCCTTAGGTAAGATCATTTAATTTGTGTTAAAATGGTACGTTTTTTGATGCATTGTTTTTAATAATTGTATTTTTTTCTTCTTCTCTTAAAATTTTAATACTTGTGCGGTATAAGGTACGAAAATTGTTTACTCTTAATTTATCCATTAGCACCTGAATTTAACCGTGAACCATGGTTTCTGTACAGTGTATGCGGGAACTTTCCTGGGCAGGGTTGTCGTAGAGCAATGTGTGTTTGTGAAACGGAATGGAAGCGTTAATACATAAGTTGATAGACAAAATGTGTACACGTTCTTCCCTACAAAAAAAAAAAACAACAACACAAACTATTGTATGAAGAGTAACACAATGTTAGGGAAAAATAAAGTTTTTAAGCAAAAGTATATTGCAACTTGTTGCACTGTGTTTTTGTCATTCCTTGTTGGTTATTTTTAAGAGAGTTGTGTTGAGGGCGCTTAATGCGTTTTTTTCTCATGTGTTCCAGTTACATGCTTACAGTTGTACTGTACAGTCGTGAATTTTTATGTTTGCTATACTTGGTTTTTCTTGGCTTTCAATTCTTTCTCTCACTCTTTTACTGTCATTAGTTTTGTCTCTATTTTTTGTCTTTTCTATTTATCTTTATTGTAGTTTACTTTCTGAGCCGTTATTTCTTTTCTCTTCTCAAGTAAACTCTCTTCAGTCTATTCTTGTTTTAGTTTGTATGTATAGTTTGAGTTTCTGTTTGTCTTATTATTTGTTAACCACCATTATGTGTCTGTTAATGCCATTATGTGTATCATGAATTTTATTATGAAATCAATTTATTATGAATATCAATTTTGCACAACTAAATCAGCTCAAATAACAGTCGTTAAACATTACATGATTATTTTTAAATCGCTCTTCAATTACTGAAAATGTGTATTTTTTATTTAACGAATGCAACCAAACATTTGTCCTTGACTGTTGCTGTATTATTCAGCCAAGGCGAGGTCCCGCAAAAGCGCCCTTTGGTATGCAATACGCATACCACGCAATCAGAGGAATAAATACAGTTGCGGTTGGCTGGGTTTTATTACTCGGTATTGGTTACACCCTGGAATTCAAATTCATATTTTATTTTTTTTATACTCCACCAACATAGAAGAATGCTCCTTTTATTTCCTTTTCCTCTTCTATTACCATTCAATGAAAATAACGAAACAAAAAGAAACAAAACGATCAATTGCCCTTGCTTGGTTCCGGCACCTATTTGTACATTTCCTGGAAGAGTATGTAAATCCTTTGAACTATTTATGCGATGCTGCATGTAAGCCTATCAGTTACAGTCATCCATTCAGACAGGCTATCACTAGCCCTACTCACAGGATGCAACGATGCGAAGCAACTACCCCCAACGGACACCGACGACACGGTAGGCGTGTAATGATGATCAGAGCACATATCCGGGGTTGAAGCGAAAGGCCACCCGATGGCGTTGTTTCACATCTCGCATAATCAACCATTAATAATTGAACCCACCATCAGCCAAAGGAACTGGAGCAAACCGAATAGGTGAACGACTGAACCGGGTCTGTGAAGTCGAGTCGACGGGTTGTGCCGACCCGGCATCGACGAAGCGTCCAAGAACTGGAGCAAACTCCAGCGAACGAAAGGGAAACGAGCGAAACCATCGACACGCGGTACGGCCAGTTAATGATTTATTTGTGCCGTGTGGGCCCTTCCGTCTGGGGAGTTCTTTCCGAGGGCGGTTTGCGTTGAGGTCGGTCGCCCAAAACTGTACGTCGATCGGTCGATCGGCTTCGGGCCAGTAGGTTCCGTGATTGCACTTTATTTCATAACAAAAACAGTCTTTTCATACCGTAGTGACTCGAGCAACGGGGTGGGTTATGTACTGTACTGAGGAGAGAGAGATTGTGAGGTCGCACGAAGGATGAAATTAATTTACTCACATGCAGTTGCACTTTCGCCGCTGCCCGACGAAATGATAAAGGAGCTTTTGGCAAACTTGGCCCACCAGGGTTATCATTATGCTTCCGAAGCGCAAACAGCTTCTCATTATCGCGGCGAGAAAACGTGCGAGGCGGAACGTCCCTCTTGGAGTAGAATTTTGTGTGGTATTTGTTGTTGCACTTTATCTTAAAATCTTGAATCATATTGAAACATTCTAACAGCGAGCGGACATGCTCTTTAAACAAACATTCTTGGGTGTTTGTGACTTTGAACTGCACCGAAAAACATACAACCTTGAGTGCAGGGAGGTCTAATCTCTTCCTTGATCTCTTGATCGAATTGGTATGGCTTCGCGCGACCTTTCCTCAGCTCGTTCGGGGCCAGAGACCAGCAGAATCTCCGTAGCCGAGCCGTCGTTCTTCATTTCGGGGTGTCGATATTTTTGTACGTTTTATTTTACGTAACACATTTGTCGCGCATTTCACCCAAAAACAGCTACGCAGATGCGGTTTCCCGTTGTGCCTGGCTTGAGCTTCGGGGGTTGTTGGTCCTGGTTTTTTTTGTTCCATTTCGATTGACTCTTTTATTTGCTGTTGCATGAGTTTTGTTTGTACTACGTTTTGCGCGGTTTTGCATTGCTCTTATTCGAACCGCCTCCACTCACGATCTCCCGTTTCCGTGTAGTGTGCGTGTTTGTTTGAGTTGTGAGTGTGTTTTTCCCCTCATGCTGTTCTCTTTCACTGTGACTCCCTTTCGAAACGTGCTGCAAGGCTTTCGGGGTAGTGTGGGTCTGCAGGATCAGTGCAGCCGCATATCGGAATTCCGGGAGCATGTCTACGAAGGGTCATTAACCTTGTGAGGTAAAAGAGCGCTAATAGTAAATCATTTATTTAGTTGCAGTGTATTATGATACCTGTTTTTAAAAGGTTGATAGGGTTGATTACGATTGACAATGGCTGTCATCTAAATAATAGCTCCAATGTCTTGTTATTGTCATCATACAAATAGTTGTGAAAAATTTCATAATTTTGTACCGTCATGTGGTCCTCGAGAGCCTATAATGCGAAAAAAATGATTTTGTAATTAACTGGTAAATAGTCTTTGGATTTAATAAAATTTGGATTATAATCATCAAAACATTTATTTCTATTACTAACAGACGCAAATCGAGCTTCAATAACATAAATCTGTTGAAATTTGCTATACTAATTAAGTTTTTTTTAACCGAAACGAGGTTTCAACGTTCCCATTAGCTAAAGGAAACACCAAATTTGTTATTTGCGAAGCAATGCGGCCCGCGAACTGAAAAGTTTGGGGACTCTTGCATGCCATGCTAGAAAAAGACCTAAAAAACTATCTAATCAAAGTATACCATTCCGTTGATAAGTTGTTTTATTTAACTTTTGATTTTGCATTCAAATGTCATATTATTTCTACACCGCAATATTCAATTGCTTTATTGTTGTTTAACATTATATCCGCATGATGGACATTTTATGGTGAATTTTTTTCTTCAAAGCTTAAGAAAATCGAGTCCACTATGGTATTACATTGACATTCTCTTAATCGATTGAAAGTACTGTAGGAAGATTCATTACGCAAAATAAATGTTACTACATCAGCCATCCATGCATCATGGGGTCATACCGTTGAAACAAACGCCTCCCATCGGAAAAGCCGACATAATATAACATGAGGAAGGGCAGCATAACTAACTCTATCCCGCTATCCTGTCGCACTCGGTCGGTTGAGGTGAAGCATTGAAAAAATTTGCTCTTTATTTTTACCCACACTTCACCCATACACCGACTCCGACGAGTTTATTCTGCGCCAGGTGGTAGGTTGTGCTTCAAACCGCAAACGATCGACCAAAAGGGCAGTAGCGATAGGAATATTTCTCGGCGAAGTTATTTTACGGCTTTGCAAATGCTTTCCGAACAGCACAGTCAACAATCACCGCTTCTTCGAGCTGATGATCATGGTGAAGAAAGGAAGGAACATAGGGGAAACGGCGTTTGTATGTGATAAGATTTATTTACTTTTGATTTAGCTTTTGGAGTGAAGTTTATTTTTAAAACACTCAACCCACACGACCTGCTGTCGCGATCACGGCCTGGGCCCGAGTTTACCAACATCAACCGACGTTAGTGAGAGCAGTAGGGGGGGGGCAGTATTAGAAGCAAAGCATCGAATTGAATATCAGTGGCGAATGAAGCAAATGAGACTCGAATATCATCAAAACGAACGACGAAAGACCGCAGCTACACAATCCGGCGGGCTACCGGTGGAATGCAGATCGAAAGAATCATTCGCAATCGAGGCGATCTGCCCCTCCCTCTGCCGCTGCTGCTTCGAGAGATGCTGGAAGCTGGCGAGCGGCAAGCGAAATATCATCGACGATTGAATGAACGCCTGAATGCCGCTACAATTGTCATGAGACTCGTTGAGGAGGTGACATTCTTGGGTCCACCTTTTACCCGACCACCTTTCCCACAGGCCGGTGGAGCTGGTGCCGATCGTTGGAGAGATTTGGAGCGGAGGGAACCAAGCAAAAAAAAAAACAACCGAACGAACGCGAATTATGTTGCAAACGGGATGACATTCGCGCATATAAATTCAAAGCGAGCTGCCTCACACTGTGTGAGTGTGTGTGTGTGTGGTTTTTTGCTCAGCTTCCCCCCGGCCCCATAAACAAACGGGTTGAAAGTGAAAACTGAGGAGAAGGTAGTAGAGCCGGTGGGCTATTTTATGATTGTGGTTCGTCGGTAACGAAGCGGTCCCACCTGAGGGATCGCGTTTTTTGTTGTTGCTGTTGTTGTTTTGCTTCTTGTGACTTCCCTTGCGCGCCCAGGGAAGCTCGTTTGCATCTCAACATTTGGCCAACATTTGGCCAGTGGAACAGGGTAGGGAACGGAGAGTAAGGGATCGAGTGGCTGTGTTTAGGTAAAAGTCGTACCGCGACTCCAAACCGATCCTGCCACTTCCGGGAACATCAAAATATAGTAGGGCATTGAACCCGGCCGACGCCGAGCGGTTATTAAATGTGATTAATATTCCAAGGCATTGAATTGACATGTTTTCGCTGTTCATTGGTGTGTTTATAATGTAAAATATCGATTCCAAGTTTCGAATTAAACTGTGGGATCTTTTTTTTTAATCCTAAATTATTCACAAGAGTCCTCAAAATATAACCATAACATAAAATTAATGCACTAAATAAAGAACTTGAGCTTGAAGAGATCTTCTTTACAATATCAATCATTCCATTTCCTCATCTCCATCATGCCAACCAAGTGAGCATGTGATGAATATCATCGCAGCTTAACAAACCATCATGCAGCTAATTAGAATTGCCTTAAATTATCGTACTTTACGACAACGGCTGTCAGACGGCAGCCGACTGTCAAGGTCAGGATCATGCGCAGAAAAGGGCAACAGCGGGCAGCCGGAATGGAACATTTTAACGACGCGTTTATTGTTTACCGCAATCACCTTCGCATAGTTTCGCAAAATCTTTAACAGTAAATCATGCGAAACGCGTAGCACGTTGTTAATAAAACAAAAACCGAAATCTGCTTTGAGAGAAGACATTCGTTAGACGCATTTAAAGAAGAATTCGCTTAATTGGTTTTGAGTTGGTATTTAATAGCCACGGCGTACTAGGCTGCAAAGTGTGTGTGCGTATGTGTAAACAAAGCCAACGCAAATTTAGAGTGGACCACTGTGTTTGCTGCATTCAATTCCAGCTGCACACCTTGTTTGATAGCGTGACTGTAAACACAACCACCAGCTCGCTACATCCGATGGTGTGTGTCGCGGGACAGAATTAGAAGCGAACGTTGTTTATCAACGCCCTCCTGTTCCCTTCCCATCGGTAGTGTGTGGCGCTACACTCGTGGCTAAGAATAACACACCGAAGCAGAAGTACGTTAGCCCTGTCTCACATACACACAAACGCACAGCGAGAGAACCGGCCGGCAGTTTGGCGTTTGGTGGATCATCAACATCGCTATCAATTTCGGTACGCTGGTCGTCGTGACAGCGCGGTGTTGGCCTTGGGCAGCAAGAAGCAACAGAAGCGACGCATTTGGAGCATTGACCATCGCGGCCGCGAATTAGTCCGGTGTGAAGCGTTCTAGCAAGAGCACAGTGTTGTACGCCAGTGTTCGTCCGCCAGTTCGTCCGTAGTGTCGTTCGTGTATCGTGCTTGAAAAAAAAAGGTGAAAGAAAATGGCAAACCCCAAGCAGGAGATCAAATACACCAAAGTAAGTTCGGTCCGCCAGTTATGGGCGGAATGGGAGTAGGTGTATTTTTAATGTTGGAAGTGGTCCGTGATCGCGTGTGTGTTGATCTGTATTCGTCGATGCTGCGAACAGTGAGAACGAGGTGGACGTTTAGATCGAAAGCGAAAGTGACAGATGGAATTCGTGTTGGTGGTTCAGAGTGTGCCATTTTTACATTGCTTCCCAATTTATGTTTAGTTTTGGGTTCAATTTATGTATTTTTTTAACAAAATATTTCTCACCGTTTATGAAACTTTATGTCGAATTTATTGATCCAGTGATTAAGATGCCATCGCTTGCAATCCAATGCAAGCATCGTGTTTAAGAAAAGCTTTATCTCACATCAGCAAAGCTCTTCAAGCTCTGTTCTAATTAAAGGAATAAAAAAGATTGCTTCGAATCCATATAAACCGTATAAATATTCGGCCAATATTTAACTACACGCTTCCGGTCATTCACCCTTGTCCCAACAGCGCCCAATTCCAGCATCACCCAGTAACCCAATTCCCAGCAACACCACACCACTTCGCTAATCCGTCACACCAATCGCCCTGGTGTGTGCTTCATCGCACTTTAATTGGTATCGTTCCCTTTCCACCCAGGGCGTCGTTTTGCCCTTCCGGCAGTAAAGCTCCCTGTCTCGTTATCTCGTTCTTACCATCAGCCACCCGATCTCGGCTTTATGCCGATCATTATCTTCTAAATTGCCGTGGTGTGGTGATGCTGCGGATCTATCCAGTCTCGGGTCAGCTCTCGGGGAACCATAATCCATGCTCTCCACCTTCTCCTTCCTCAAGCCTCTTTGGGATTAGATTTCCGATCATGAATCTGCAGACACTTTTGCCGTTTGCTTTTGGAGCGTTCGGATCTATTTCAGCAAGACGTCCGAAAGCTTCAACCCACCAAACGGCAAACGTTTTTGGCAGCTATTGGATCACCCGTTCGGTGTCGGTGTACGGGCACGATCTTCTAGTTTGTGGTGACGTGTGACGTAAATGAGTGGTAGCTTTCCCTTTTTCCCCCTAACCCGATAGCTTTGTCCAACCGATCGCACGGTCGATCGGGTACACTACGGTCCGTTTTGTACACCCTTGTGTGTCAGATCAGTCATCGCGTGATGGGCGATTAGATAGCGATATCTGTCACCAGGCCCTCGGCACACTGCTTTTGGCGGTGCCGCCCGTAGCGTCCGTATGGATCTGATTTGAAGGAGTCTCCGCTTCGTATGCTTATCGGTGTTCACAAAGAACAGTTAATCGATTCTGGTTGCTGTGCCGAGAAAAACAAAACCAAAACAAAAAAGAAACACCACTTAAAGGTAGAGAAAATTAAACGCCGAGCGATAATCGACACTCCGCGAGGTGTGTCCAACATCTCGTTCCCCAATTAAATCGCTATCTTATCAGCGCCGGTTTAATTGAGCTTTAAGGTGCGTGAAAAATGGTCCGCTTGGCAACAGATCGGTCGCTTCGGGTCGCTTCTGGGTGCGTTGCTGCGTATCCTTAATAACTCGTACGACCTTTCTTACGCGATCACGGTCCATCCTTCACCCAACATCCTGTCACTTGGGCACAAATGTCTTCATTTCTCCAGCCAGCTCCCCTGGGGGTGAACTTTGGAGGTGCCACCGATTTGTCTCCGCGATCGCGGGAGTTCGCGAACCGTGGCGAACCGTTTTGTTTCCATCGCCAAATGTACAACAGCCGAAAACAATGGGCGTCTGTGTGCCGCCGTACGATCGAATGCCCTTTTTTAACGGCAGCCGGGTTTGGTTTCGCTTGCCCGTTCATTTGTAATGTTACAGCGTTTCGTGCGCCCTTTTTCGAATCGAATAATTACTCCACGACTGGGCGGCAAGCGGTTCGGCACGGGCCCTGTTTCGGTTGCACCCACGGATGGACGAGCGTGGTACGGCTTACGTAAGCCCTGACGCCGCGGGTTCTTATGCCATCTTTTGTCTTCTGGTGCTGGATCCAGGGGGACACAGCACCGTTCCGTGGGCTCTGGATGTGGGATTTTGGCGGGCGGAAAATGCGGCGATTATGAAGCGTGGTAGAAAAGCATGACAAAAGGGCAACGGAGGCATCATAAAAACATTATTCTGAATTGTTTGCAGCACGCCCGAAAATCAATCCGTTCGCAAAAATGTATAGCTAAGAGCAAGTAAGCGAAATTATTTGCAAGGCGTTGAGCAGGGTGTGTGTAAAGCTGGCATAAACTTAGTATAGCTTTGCTTTACAAACATGAGTCATAATTAAATAATTAACCATGATAGCAAACTCCAATATCAAACTAATTATCTAACAAATCTATCCAACATAATTGTGTATATCGCTGCAATAAACTAAACAACCGAATGAAAATAATATTATGATATTCATTTTTTCTTTCACGGTTTTCGTCAGATAAACAAGTCAATAATGGCAATTGTCTTGCGATAATGATAGAAATTGGACTGGCATCGGGCATAACTATAAAGTTTTATCATTTTAATTGATTTTAAATTGAAAGTATTATTATTTTTCCAAAACACCGATGGCAAACATGATGTCTAGTTTATGTGTAAACGTGTGCATTTCACTTGAATTGACATAAGAGTACGAGCAGTGCAATGTACATCTGCAAACATTTAACCTTTCGCGGCTACATTTGATTCTTGCTAAATCAAATGGATTAAATTACGATTTAAATGGAACAGTTGTGGCAGTCGTTTCCACCGTATGGTTTTGTTTCAATCACTTTCGATTGATTGAAATGCTTAAAAAACACATGTTTCAATTATTTCTTGGAAAATAATAAATGGCATTTTTTAAAACAAATCCCTAACCTTATCGCTTGCGCGAAACTTTTCAGCTGATGCTAAACGCCCAGAGCGGTGCAGAATTGATTGCGTACGGTTAATAAATTAAAGCGCTGTTGCTTTCGATCGACAACGTGCGGCTTGTAATGATCGATACTCACCGAGTTGTTGTAGTTTTTTTTTTTTGTGTGTAAAAGGCCGGCCAATCATCGAGCTGACGGGATCGGCCTACTAGCATTGTTGTGCGTACAGCTGTGAACGGTGTGCCCCTTCGATTACGGCAAGCAGCTACACGAAAGAAGCGCGAGTAAAAATCGAATGCACATACATATCGCAAGACATCTCTCAGGCGTCCCAAAACGGGATGCATAAACAATTTTAAAATGAATGTCCTCTACTTATGCCTCGACGGTTGTCGACGTTCAAAAGGATGTTCCGGGGGCGTGAGGCAGCGGGGCGAATGGATGAACCCTTGTTTTTTTTTGAGTTCGTACACACATGCGAAAGCATGTGAACTGATTCGGTTCCAGTCATTCATCGGACTTAAAAAGCAAGAGCAGAAGATGATCAGCCCGAGCAAGATACAGTACAAGATGGACGAGATTCGCGTGTTTGCGCGTCCCGCCTGGAGAGTCACGCATCGCAAATCAGCGCAGTAAGCGCACATGGCCATAAGTTGTGCATTGGCATGCAGCGCTATCGCGTTAAATCGTATCACATTACTTAAGTCGTTTATCTTTTTCTGCTTTCTTTACCTCGCCACTAGGCAGCCCTCCATGCAACCTCCTCGCCATATCATCCGATCGACTTTTAATCTTGTTTTTATTTTTATTTAGGGTGCAAAGAGAGTGCACCCCTTCCCATTTTGGTGCTTGTGCTAAATGACCGTCACCAGGCTGATACGATTTATTTCCCGCCCTTTCCCCCACTGTATGTGAAGGGCATCGGAATCGTAGTAGAAATCAGAACCAAAAATAGGGACTCAGGAACTTTTCTTGCCCCGCGAATCTGAATGTACCAGCGCATGAGCCTCCGGGGTCAGCTGCGTCAGTGCGTCTGGCTTCTGTGCCAGGCAGCAGCTTGGCGCATCTACGCAAGCGCGTGCACACGCGCACCGGAATACCGCAAAAATGCAGCACGCAAGAGCCGCGTAAGAGGAAGCGTTGATGCCAAAAATTAATTATTATCATCTCGTGACCGTTGCCCATCCACAGTCGACCGTCGGCAAATGGGGTGGACGGTGTTATAAGCTGGCGCATAAATTTCTTTTGGCGAAATCTTTCAAGGCTCCTGCCTTTTGTGTGCTGCCGCCCAGATGCGCCGCATTCCAGTGCGGCTACGGTAGTGCGAGTTGACGAGCGTGGAAAATTAAGAAATTATGTCTTAACACTAATTTCTCCTGCACGGGGGGACACATACACGCCATGTCAGCGCAGCGCGTCGTTGGCCTGCTGACCCGGTGGCCCGAGTTGTTTGGTTGCGTACTTAATTGCGGCAACCGCGTGGTGTGGATTTTTTTGAAAAGCGCTTTATTTCGAATTCTTTGCTCTCGCAGAAGGAGAAGAGTTTTCACAGTTACGATTATTTATTCGATTTAACTGCATCAACACTTTACCGGTTAAGGCAAGATAGTGAACATTGAACTTAGCAGACGCTGATCCTTCTTACAGAACAACAGTCTAGAACTTCCCTTTAGGAATTTACAGAAGTCCGCGACCATAGCATATTTGATGGACTTGTTAATATGTCAGGCCATTTTTTCCACTGGGTCTAAATCAATCTTTTTTTATTATTATTAAACATTTTGATGTTTCTTATCTCATAATCTCTCATCTATTCCTAAACGATGTCATATCAATGCTTCTTTTATTAGTTGATTCAGTTGTACAAGTGGTTGCAAGATATTGGGTATATTGGCAGAATGGATAAATCAGCATGGGGCGTGTAATAGCATAACGAATGGCTGCTATTTTGACCGGTGTTTCATTTCTCACTTAATTAAATGCTTTCAATAGTTGCTGGCTAGTTTATATCTTCGAAATGTCCTTATTTAAGGTTATTTAAGGGACCCCCGCTTTGTTGTCAGGATACTTAAATCACCAGAAATCAAGATTTTTTAGTTATTTGCTTTCTCGTTCTATCGGTTTTTGATTTATAATCATGACAATTCATGCATATAATAAACCACAAATATAAAAAAATAAAAGTTGTAGAGCTTAATCCACAAGGGACCTCATGATTAAAATTTTGAATTGTTCTTAAATTTAACCATTTTTTGCATATATTATGTCAAAATGTGTTGTTGTCAGTTTGAATGCTGCATTGTTGAATTATTTGATAATCACCTTTTTCATGTATTTTCGAAAAGTGTCCATCTTACCCGGCGAGTCCGTCTTTACCTACTTTCCCCTACACATTACTTATATGAACGTTAGACCAGTTTATTTTTTATTTGCATCAATTTATATTGGCCAGTGGACTTGACTATGTGGATAGTGAATCGTACGTTCGAGGCTTGAACACACGACGAGCATTTTGTTAAGTCGTACGAGTTGACGAATGTACCACGGAACCGCCCGTATTTAACGTTATAAGTTTAGGTATACCTTTACCTGTTCAGTGAAATTATTGTGTGTCTTTTTCGTATCATTTGCTAATTAAATGCTGAATTTTTATCTAACTTTTGCGTTAACTATGATTTTTTATGATAAATCTCTATTTTTCCGTCAATGAAGATATTGAAATGGGCTAGAAATCTATAATATTTTCGAAATTAGCAACAAAAAAAACTTTGTTGAAAGGGCATACAAGGTAGCTATTATAGGCAAATTATTGCTGCAATAAATTAATTGACGATATAATGATACATTGATGATTTAACCGTGATACATTGAAATTGCTTGCAAATAAATACTCCATTGTGTTGCATAATTAATGTTTTTTGTACTGCTCATTTTGCTCATTTCGAATCTGATGTTCCATCATCAACCGTTGATTAATTGGTGCACGATTGATAGTACATCATTTTAATCATGCTGATAGCATTGTAAGGGGACAATAATGAAACCCTTTTGAAACTGTATTCGGAATTAATATGAAACTGTGGATTATGGTTTATATCAATACACATTGCAATAAAGTCAATGGTGTGCTACTGTTACGCAGTATATAAAACGATATTTCATTAGAGATATACAATTGAAATAAAAAAAGAGAGTTGCACCTTTAGTACAGTGAGCTTTTCTTCATTTACTGACCCATTTCACATTCTCTCCATACATCACACCGCACGAAGCGCTTGTTGACAACCGTTACATCACCCACTCGCTAGTAGCTCGAAACAAACCCTTTTGGAGCGCAATTGTCGTAAAGGTCGGAGGGACGGGAAAATGCGAAAAAAAACAACAAAACTTCCCTTTTTTGGAGGATGCGGTTAGCGTACGAGCGCCATTTCTGATTGCTGCACGCTGCACCCGCCGCTGCTTTACTGTGCGAGAAAAATTGCATACTGTGCCAAAGCAATTAACTATAACATGCATCCCTGTTGGCGACCCGGTGCCCGGTGCAACGGTACGCTCCCGGGGGCGCAACATATCGGGTAAGCCGATTGCCCATTGACCCTAAAAGCAAGAGCACAGTGTGGAGTGTTCGTTCAGCTAGCCGTTCGGGGCATTCGCCGAAATGTCGCCAACAGGGCTGCAAAGAAGAAAAAAAAAACAAAGGGAAGCAAACGAATGTCCCAAAACCAACAAAATGAGACTGGGATAAAAGGCCCGGGTCCAAAATATTGTTCTCCCTGGGTGCGGGAGGACAGCAGCGCGACAATGTAGTGTCCCGCGCGCAGCTCACGGTGGCTTTGGGACTAGCGTGCACTCACGGCGAAACGGTCGCATGCAAAACAGATGCCTTACCTAACGAAGCGCAAAAGGGCCCACCAGCGGAGGTTGGTCCGCACCCCGGACCAGATCCCGAGCCATACCACACAACACACTGTCTGCCACGTGGAGCCGACGAAGGCAAGGAACCCCTGCGGAAGGCATGCGGAAGGCGAAAGAGATAAAAACAAATACACATAAACTGTCGCCAGCGTCGTCGACCCCAAGGGTGGAACAGGCCGCCCGGTTGCGCTACATGCGGTTTTCCGCTTCATAAATCTCCCGACTTAATAACTTAATTTCATAATTTTTATTATAATCGTTTCTCGCATGGCGACGACAACGCCCGGGCCCAGCGTCGCCCTTTGCCGATGGATCGAATTGAGGACACGGACGCGAATCGATCCGGCAGACCCTGGAGCAGTGCCGTTGGCAAGAAGGGGGAGGGGGAGGGGACGGTTAAGCGAGTCGAGCGGGTGTCGAGGGGGGGAATATCGTTGTCACACCTCCTTGGGGCGTAGCATGCGAAGGGTTGTTGTAAATGTGCATTTCGCCGGATTTAGCATTTCTCGACGACCGCTCCAGGATGTCGCTACGGTAGATAGAACGGTTTTACCGTGCCGGAACATAAATCATGCTGATCATAATGAACGCTGTCGAGTTGGGGGTTGTTTCTTGTGTGTGTGTGCGCGCGTTTTTTTATTACTAATTTTGGTAAACAAGTCGGAGCACGCAAAATCTGTATTGGAATTTCAAACCACCCTCTCACTCACTCTCCTTCCAGCTCTTCATCAACAACGAGTTTGTCGATGCGAAGAGTGGCAAAACGTTCGCGACGCTCAATCCGGCCACCGAGCAGCCGATCGTGTTCGTCGCCGAGGGTGACAAGGACGATGTGGAGGCGGCGGTCCGGGCGGCCAAGGCCGCCTTCGCCCGGTCCGCACCGTGGCGCCAGATGGACGCCTCGGGCCGGGGCCGGCTGCTGAACCGGCTGGCCGATCTGATGCAGCGCGATATCGATACGCTCGCGAACCTGGAATCGCTCGACAATGGCAAAACGTTCGGCGACTCGCAGTTCGACATTACGTGCGCGATCGACACGTTCCGGTACTACGCGGGCTGGGCGGACAAGATCCACGGCAGTACGGTGCCATCGGACGGACCGGTTCTGACGTACATCCGCAAGGAACCGGTCGGCGTCGTCGGGCAGATCATCCCCTGGAACTATCCGATCCTGATGCTGACCTGGAAGTGGGCGCCGGCCTTGGCGGCCGGCTGCACGCTGGTGCTGAAACCGGCCGAACAGACACCGCTGAGCGCACTGCACATGGCGGCGCTGTCGAAGGAGGCCGGATTTCCGGACGGCGTGATCAACGTGGTGAACGGGTTCGGGCCGACGGTCGGTGCCGCGATCGTCGCCCACCCGGACATCCGGAAGGTGGCGTTCACCGGGTCGGTCGAGACGGGCCGCATCATCCTGAGCGGGGCGTCCACGTCCAACCTGAAGAAGGTTTCGCTCGAGCTGGGCGGCAAGAGCCCGCTGGTGATCTTCAACGATGCTGATCGTAAGTGCGGAATACGAAGCGTTGCGGAGCATTGCAGAGGGCGCTAATAACATTCTTGTTTGATTGTTGTTTCAGTGGATGAAGCGGTTGAAATTGCCCACAATGCCATCTTCGCTAACCACGGCCAGAACTGCTGCGCCGGTAGCCGCACGTTCGTGCAGGAGGGCATCTACGATGCGTTCGTGGCGAAGGCGGCTGAAATGGCCCGCCAGCGCAAGGTGGGCGATGCGTTCCAGGACGGCGTCCAGCAGGGACCGCAGGTGGACGAGGAGCAGTTCAAAAAGATTCTCGGCTACATCGAGTCGGCCCAGGCCGAGGGCGCCCAGCTGCAGGCCGGTGGCAAGCGTGCCGGTACGGTGGGCTACTTCGTGGAGCCGACCGTCTTCTCGAACGTGACCGACGGCATGAAGATTGCGCGCGAGGAAATCTTTGGCCCGGTGCAGAGCATCCTGAAGTTCAGCACGCTGGACGAGGTGATCGAGCGGGCGAACAGCACCGAGTACGGGCTGGCGGCCGGTGTCGTCACCAAGGACATCAATACCGCGATCACCTTCACGAACGCGGTCGAGGCGGGCTCCGTGTGGTAAGTGTTTTGGGGTTGGCTGGGCGTGGCCCCACCGGAAAGGGAAACCAAACGTCAGACCGCAGGCCCCCTTACCCTTGCTTGTGCTACCGTTACAGGGTGAACTGCTACGATTATGTGGTACCGACAACGCCGTTCGGCGGCTACAAGCAGTCCGGAAGTGGCCGCGAGCTTGGCTACAGCGGCATTGAGCTGTATCTGGAAACGAAATCCGTCACGATCAAGCTGCCGGCGAAGGTGTGAGCGTGATGATGTACTGCTGGAAGAGCTGTGCTTTTTTTGTGAGCGTCTTCTGCGGGAAGTAATAAAGTAACCGAACATGCCCATTTCGCATCTGCATCGTTCAGAGCGACGAATTCGCTTGGCTTGGCTAAGTTGGAAAGAAATCGAAACTTTATCGAGCGAAAGTAAAAAGCGGATCACGGAACACATACGCACGATTGTGGATCTTCTGATTGAGAAGCTGTGTTTTGAAGCAAATACCAACGGCCGCTGGGTTGAAGATCGTACGGCGTGAACAGCACCGAGAGCGGGATCGTGACAGCGTTCGTGCATCTTTTGAGCAATTTCAATATCAATTACAGTTCCATTTCGGAAAACTACCGTCCAACGCTGGCCCGGACGTCAGGCAACGTCCAAGGAGAAAGTAATTAATAAGAAAGTCCTTTTCTTGTCCTTCAATTTCAAGGTTTTGGCGCGGAGGGCACGGAAAGGAAAGACGCATCAGTAAAATGTTTTTTTTTTTACATTCGTGTTTTTCTCAATTTCTCCTTTTCCCTCTCATTTCGATCGATTCGTCGACAAGTCCCGTTGAAAGGTTAAATTTGCGTTCCAAAAATCGATTATTCTTGCAGACCCCGATCGAGTGCGAATCAGTCGACACGGCTAACGGAGTTCGGGCGCGAGCTTAAGGCTAAAAATAACACTGATCGTCTTCCCTTTTTTCCCAGTGTTCCAGTGGAGCAGGCCATCAGCCGCCCTCTCGCTGTAACTATCAAAGCAAACAAGCGGACACCATTAATGGAAGGGAATGGAAAAATGACTGAGAAACACGATTCGATTCCGAAAACAACCGTTACAACAACCGGCGGATGACATTGGCGTGGCAGATGGAATATGCAGCGGACGCGGGACGACATGGAAGTTCAACTCCCTCTGTTCGCGCCAGGACAGGGCGCGAAGGGTTCACAGCTGTGGTTTGCTTCGGTGACATCGTGGGATGGTGGGAAGGTTGTGAGGGGAAGAGTATCGAACCGATTGATGGCTGTGCCGGAAAATCCGTTAAGTGCAACGGCTTGCGCGCCTGAAAACAAGGCGGAAGTGATATCTTCGGTATCGGAGGATTTTCTGTAGGTTCTGCGAACTGGGCGCTTTCCTCCAATCGACAAGTATCGCACGCGGCAAATTCGAACGACCATCTCCCGCCAGGATCTGGATGGGGACGCGCAAATTGAGGCAAAGATCGTGCTTCGCATGTTTCGCACCGGGACAGGTATCAATAACATCTTGAGGCATCAGACTTTTGTGCGAATAAGTGGGTAAGATATGTCTTCGCACTCAAGCTTGGAACGCCACTCGAAAATTGTTAATACTATGTCTCGCCCCGTGTGCCAGAACACTTCACCCGGTCATCGATTCCCTTTGGATGTGGGGTTTTGTGTATTTTGTTGTTGTTTTTGTTGCTCATACCAGCCCTTTTGTTTGCCCAGCGTTTTGGGTTCGATGGACTCCGTCGAATAAGCCCACTCGAAGAGCAACGGTCTGCGCTCCAGACGCTGCATGACCTTTCGTTCATGCTTGCGATGCTTGACGTACCGTAAGAAATACGCAGAAGAAGAAAAGTAAGCAACCCAGCGCCCCAGTCCGCGGCCGGAGCAAATGTGCAAGTCAGTTGGGCCCATTTAAGTTCGCTTTCGTTTTCGCTCCTTCATCTTCATCATTTTCACACGTCAGTGCTGACGTTTCCGCGTGCCCTGGTTCGAATTGCAATCGTCCGTCCAGACGCGCACACTTGGCGGTCCAGAACGTTGCACGATGCGAGAACACCTCGCCTACGGTGTCAGATCCTTCGGTTGGTCGAACCAAAGCGCACTTGTCTGCATACGATCGTTGTATGGTGCCGAATAGCAGGTGATCGTATAGCCGATGCCACACTTAATAGTCACTGTAAACAGGCACCACGGTACGGAGCGTTACCTGTAGTACGCTGCTTGCTCGGCAAACATCCTGTATGCCGAGGTGTCTGTAACGCCTGCAAGTGTTTGGCAGGTGGTGCAGAAGATCGTCTTAATTGAATGCGGTGTGAAAACGATACACTACTTGTAGCGGGAGGATGTAAAACAAACACCTGGACCGGTTTGTTCCAAAGCACGGGGTTTGGCGTCCACACTGCGGAAGAGATTGGAGCCAACTCCGCCATCAACCCTTGATGTAGGTGCGATTCGGGCAGCATCCAACGATCGCGGTCGGTAAAAATGCAACAGAATTTGCATCCTAATTGAGTTGCAACCAAATCTAATCACAGCGATTATTGCGTAGCAGCTTTGATGAAGTCATCGGGAAAGGTACGGATGCTGGATTTTTGCAATTTAGCCTAATAACTCGCCGCTCGCCTGTCGGTGCAATCGGAACGAAAGCGACATTAATGATGTGGGCATTCCGCCGTGGATCGTGGACCGACAGTGATATGATCCTATTAGCTTCTCAGCTGCAATCCTGTTTGGACTGGGGGGCCGGACCTGGAACGGCCTTCGGTGCGTAATGGGTGCTATCGATTGACCGGTCTGCGTTTCTGATTATGCAACCGGGCATAGTGCCGTGAGGTGGTGTGAGGTACGATCCATTGCCCGGCGTTCTGTGACGTTAGAAATCTTCATTCGATATGCTACGATAGATGTTTATTAAGAGACTCGCTAGAGACAGTATGAGTATGATATGATAAATAAAGGATGCAAAAGTTGGACAAGTTGGAAATATAAGCTTCCAGAAACGGCTTTTGCGGACCATACATCTAATCATTATATCATTCTTCCAAACAGTACAATGATTTCGATGCAATAATTGCCTGATTACTGGTGTAACACACATTGCTTATGCTGTAGTAACGCAAAAAAAGTTGTTTGGAAATTTCAGGAAAAAATCGTTTCTAAATAGATGTATGCTGTTATACTGAGTCCGATTGTAGAAACATGAACGAAGTAAATTAATAACATTATTCTTCAATATGCTATTTCGATTGCATACGATTTTAACGTATCATTTGCTTAATCTTTTTGATTTAACCTCTTTTTGTAATTTATACCCATTGAATTCATACATAAAAGCAAAGTGTAGAGTCTTTTCCCAGTATAAGCTTAAATTGTCTCTTAAAAATTCCCTCCCATTGTATTTTTGAACTTTTACGATGCTTTGCTCCCAATACAAAACATTAAAAAGTATAACATGAGCAGCATTTTGTTGCATAAAGTCGTTGCAAACTTTGGTGCAGAAAACTTGAAAACCATTCTTATATCCGTTGAGTTCTCCTGCAGTACCGCATTGTCCGTCTATAAGCTTCGGTATCCGGTATCTTACAATATTCACTGACATTGAATTGATCACCCCATGTTTCCGATGCTCCCGCTTCTTCAATCGATCATCCAACGGTGGAGTTTTCCTCCAGTCAATTGCATCATCAAACCATCGCAGCCCCTGATCTGCTTTGGGAATTCCTCTCTCCCGGCAAATGAACGCAAAAACACACACTGACACACACACGGAGAAACCAATGGATTCAGCTGAACCGGTAACTGCCAAGAAGGCGTCCAGTAGGCTCGGCAGGGCGTCGTGGCTAAAATTCCAACCAAACATCGTTCGCTCCATCAAACCCCCGCGGGCGATGAGACAGACACCAGGCACCAACGGCCGGAGAGAAAACACACAAACACAAACATTTTGGTCGGTGCACATTTCGCGCCCCGGCTGAGCACTGAATGAATGCGATCTGCTCCGATTGCATAATTATTCGGCGTCATAACTTCCGTTTCTTCGCACACTTCCCTCGGAAAGCTTCGAGCCGTTTCACTGTCTCCTGCACCTTCCGCACGGTTTTGAGGAAAATGAAACCTTTCGAAAACTAGTCCACTAATGGGGGATAGTGCGCTCGGTGAGCGCTCCGGAACGTCCGATTGATCTGCTTGCACCGGCTGTGTTTGTGTGTGTGTGTGTGTGTGCCGATGCCGAGAGGCTGTGAAGCAATGAAAACAACTCGCTTCCACTTTCCAACTCAACTCAACTCCACTGGTGAAGCTCCCAGGGCTAGAGCCACACATCTATCACCGGTGTGCGCACACCAGCCATCATCGAGATCTGCGCGAACGGGTACACTCATAAATCATGCACACAGAGAGCGTGCAAGATGTCGTCCCACGTTGGCAAATCTACTAGGCAGCCATAACAAATCAGCATAACTTCTAATTTGTGATGTTTTTTTATATTTATTTTATATTCACTAGCGGGTTATTGTACCGTGTCAAATTCGTCGATGAACAAGCAACCCGCAACGGGTTTGAAGGTAGGAAAGCGTTGGTCGAGCAGTTCAGTGCTCCATGCCGTTGTACACACGAGACACGAAGATTCGGTGAGTGAAATTAAAGCTAAGCAGCAAGAGAGTGATGGCACTAAAAAAGTAGCATAACACCACCTAGCAGATTCCATCACAGCGTAAGGGAAGAAATGGTGATCGTAAAAAAAGCGCATGAGCGCCACCTCCGAGGCGTGAAACTTGTACCCAGTGTCCAGTGTCCCGTTTGGGCAGTGGAAAGCAAAAGACGTGCAGCCGATGTTTCCAAGCTGCTCCAGCGATCTCTCATATGCTGACGAATACGAAACAAAGCCACATACAACAACAAAAAATCTGCTAAATTCAAACGAACATTCATGCGGGACCCACACCGGAACAATGTTCAACGTTCAACGGGGTTTGATCGAATTCGATCGACTACTCAAAAAAAAAAATTCCCCCAAGCCACCCATCGAAAAGGTGTCTTGCGTTGCCGTGGTCAGCGATTATGTGACGCAGTGCGGTAGTGAGTCGAATCCGAAATGGTGCAATTACGGTGTGCCGATTGTGACAGCATCATCAGCAGACAAAATGACACCGGGAACCTGGGAGCGAAGGTACCACGGGAAGGGCACGGGATACGGAACGGGCGGAGGTTACGAAGATCGCGCACCCCATCCACGTTCGCTGGCACCCTCGCGCGCGAAAGTGATTGTGTGAAGGCGTAATGTTGGCCGTTTTGTTTGCGTTTTCGGCCAACCGACGGGGCCGGTGACGTGTAATGGCGATGCTGATGATGACGATTCGCGATGGATGGCAATGGAAGGAAGACATTTCGCATTAGCTGGATAAATGATTACGCGAACGCGTCCGGAGAATGATGAGCGTGAGAAAGTTGGCAGCTGGGTGGGTGAGACACACGGTGGTCACATTGCAGTAACCCGAAACGAGATTTATTATTTGTTTAATTTTGTCACCTGAAACGAAAAACGAGATTTATTATTTGTTTAATTTTGTCACCTGAAACGAAAAGCATAAGTTTGGGATGAAATATGGATTTTTTTGTAGTTGGTTTCTTTTAACTTGCTTTTTGAATAAAACTGAAAATAATATAAAAAAATTTAAAACATAAAAACATTTAGTCAAAATGAGGGGTTTCACCAAATTTTAGCTTTTCTAGGGCAAACAAACTCTACTCTACTTGACATAAGTAATGATAACAAAACAACATATTGATCCTGGAAATCATGTTCTTCCCATACATACATCTTTTTTATAACAGCTCTATGTGTGCCATTTGCCAAGTGTAAATGCGAATCCAAAGAACATGGATTTTAATGACATACTCATTGTATGGTACAAACAGCCGAAGGGAATGCTCGTGTTCTTGGAACGGTGGTGTAATGCATGGCAAAGAATGTCAAAAACAATTCTACCACTCTTGGTCCATTACATCTGAGCGCTATAACTGGCTTGCAAACATTTCATACACTAATGACCTAAAAAACAACCGCTCCAGCTGCATCATGTCCAAAAATCAGCCAGACTCCCCGCGGGTGTTCCAAGCGAACATTATTGCAAACTGTGGCTGTTTTTGTTTTGTTTTTGTTTTTTGTTTTTCAAACAAACCCCCAAGCACACACTTCTCACGATTTCGCACTGGAGGCCCTTCGTTTTGATCCTTCTTATTACAATTCCCAACGCAAGCAGCTTGGCTCGCAGGCATGTCTTCGCCTGTCTGGGCCTTTCAAGCCCGTCTGCTCGAGAAGCACTCCAGCCAGAGGTAAGAAAAATAACGCATTTACCAAAACATAACGCTTGCCGTCGTTCGCCGTGGCATTAGTGTACCCCTCAACGCACCCTGTCGAGTCCCCTCCGCGCCGGTAGGTTTAGAACGCAAACGCTCTCCTGGCCACAGACCAACAGAACAGAATCCAACCGGCGAGATCGTGCTCGATTGCTGACGCGCGCGTTTGTATGCGGGCGAAACGCAGGCAGGCCCTTTCCGATGTGCTCATCCTCCGCTCGACTCCGGGCTCCGGTGAGTAATCGCATCTAACAACCCGTTTATGGGTAGAATAAACTAAAATAAAACGATACATCTGCGCTAATAATGTTTCCCTCCCTTTTGGGAGGACTGTTGCGGCGCACGCAACTGCAGACTGCGGGAGAGGACTGGAGGAAGAAGAGAGGGGCAAATTACAAGTTACCGCCATCGGGACGCATCATGAACCCACGGTACCTCACCGGTAGTGGTTGCAGGGGAGCAGTGGACCGCGCATGACCGTGTTGCAATTCAATGTCAGCAATTTGTTAGAAAAATGTTCCGTGCAAAGGTCGATTCTGCGAACGCCGTTATCTGCGCTGGTGCTACAAGATGCCTTCCACCTTGAACCGCCCCGAACCGAACCTGCTACATCCATCTATTGTTTCTATTTATTGTACCTATTTTGTGCTAATAGCCACCAGATGCAACATATGCCCCTTTTATTGCATATGTGCACTTGAGAACAGAACCTTTCCTTGCGGTGCGTAGTCGGGGTCTGGGAAGCGGGGACAGGGAAGAGTGTCAGCACACGTCTGACACGGTTGTTGCGATACAGACCGCGGCCCAGACCGCGAACGATCGTCTACCGAGGGGTGGAACGGAGAACAGGGGGGTCTACGTACAAAGCGCAGACATTACCACCGATGCACCTTGTACGACGCGAGTCGCAGCTTGGGCAAGAATCAGGTGGATCAAGTTTCCTGATGCTGTGCGCCCCGATGCGCTGGCGGGGGAGCTCCGAAGGCACAAGGATGCTTGACACCGTTCTGCTGCTCTGTGGTGGTCATGGACAATTACACGTGCATACGCACGGACGGAGCTGCGATCACATTGCACGCCGATCTATCGACCGCTTCGGCTGGCGGATGACGTTCGACTTTTGAGCGTGGGAATGACAGAGAGGTGCACGGTGGTGGAGGATATTTATATTATTTGACTCTTCCTTACATGCGCACACACACACACACACACAAACACTCGACGCACACCGAGAGAACAACTGATCGCAACCGATCGTTCTGAAAGCTGCTGTTGCGCGCCTACAAGTCAGCGCGGAGCGGCTGTGGTTTGCGCCCCAGCAGCGAACAGGAGAAGGAGCAGTTTTATTGGCAGGTAATTACGGTTCCATATCGATTTCCTAATGCTACCTTCCTTGGCGCGACCTGCACCGCGTGTAGCAACGGTACGTGCTCAGCGCATCCTTTGTCTAGTGGCTCTAGTCGCCGGGGGGGGGGAGTCAATGCGAGGTTAAGTTATGGTAATACGCGACAGACATGTGAAGATAAGGAAAAACGGCCAATGAAAGAATGTATTTACACGCTCGACTAAACCAATCACTTGTCGCTGGTTTATGGTATTTACAGAGACAAAACCACAAACATATTTTGTTTGTTATCTCATTAAAAAGTAGAGTCATGCCAATGCCCTGTTTCAAAAGCATAGCCGTATTTAATAAGACAGCATAAACAGAAAAAAATGTCGCTGGTATGTTGCTTTTTTTGTTTTTAAATTATGATTTTTATGTACCAAAAAGCTCTGCGTGGTGTACTTAGATCCACGATGATTATATACCTATTATCTTTGGTTTCATTTGTAGAAAGAAAATCCGCTTAATGTCCGCTTAGCGATTTTAGTGATATTTATCCGCTATCAAATAAATATCGCTAAAATAGCAATATCTTCATATCGATATCAAATACTAAGATTGTAAGTAAAGACAAAATCAGAATCGTTTGTTAGTTTTATAGTTGATGTAACCTATATTTTGCACTTAGACACGACAGAAACTTGACATGATGTTAGTCAACTAAATAAAATAAAAAAAAATTCTTTAGGTCACATAATAATTCACTTACAGTTCTTGGTTCTTACTACTCTATTTTTTGATGCAAAGATTTGTTTTTTTGCTTCATTATTTGTTATATTTTATTGTTGATTCTCTGAAACAAAATATGAATAACAACAATAACTAGAATAACCACCAGCAAACAGGAGAATCTCAGATGTTTAATTAATAAGTGAATTTAACCATTTACTAAAACAAAAACAAAAATACATCCGAAGCAGCATCAGAGACAGCATGAATCCCACGTGCTACATTTATTTGGTTGTTTGCCGTATAGTCAAATTAGTAATAAATTAGTTTCCCTATTTGGCATGATAATGATAGTTATTTTAAATTAGGCTAAACCGTATTGGCCAAAAAGTGCGAACATATGTTACCACTATTAAAATTTAAACTTTTGTTAGTGGTTGAAAATTGTGTTTAGTAATTTCATATCATTTTTTAGAATTCTTTCAAGAAGAAAATTATACCAAATTATATGTATGACTGAATAGTACACTTTTGAAATAAATTGAAACAATTGCTGTTTCTAATCAAATGCAACCATCGTTCCTCTTCGATCGAGCTTGGGAAAGCGGCTAAATAAAAGGAATAATGATAACAAGAAACGTTCAATACACAACGCATATTTATTAAAAACTGATGAAATATACCTTATTTTACTGTCCGCCAAATATGAATGCTGTAAATAGCAATAGTACTATAATTACATTATTCTTCAATGATCTTTTGCAACTGTACACGCCTTGAAAAAGCAAAACCATCGCACATGAACGCTCCGTACAAAACACGTACGCTCTCCCAATTTCACACCACGTAAATAAACGCAAAACGATTGCGTCTAATTCGGTGTGCACTTCGCGAACAAACGCGCTACAAGCTTTGCGCATTAATAATCGCGCATAACTCATTGCCAATCGATAATTGCTTTTCGCACCTCTGTGCGCCGCCCTACGGCAGCTCCCGGCACGAAAAAGGACTGGGTTTTGCATTCGCGTACACATATATTTTTGGTAATAACATGTGCCTCAGGTGCTCCCATTCCGAAGCACCGTCCGCATATGCTCTCTGGCCGATTAGAGCGTGGTGCGAACAGACACCACCGGCAGCATAATTGTACATTTGCTGCCACATTATGCTGTGCGTTTGGGAATGGTGCCGTTTTGCTTGCATTAATCGTCGCCCGCCGATCTTTGGCACTCGCCTGCCGATCCAACGGAACGGGTGTTGCCCCCATGCGAGGAAGGGATATGGTGAGCTGGTTGCGTTCTACCCGATTCAAGCTGCAACCTCACGTGCGGTGGTTCGTTGTGCGAGAGCATAGCAGACGAAATGGTATAGCGATCTCACTTTCGCACTTTTCGCGCCGTGGCGCGTGTTGGGCTGGTGGACAGATCCGTTTGGCGACGCGGAGATGGCAAGATGCTATCCCCGGGGCCAGCGGCGGAACGACTGCACCTAGCCGGCAAGCCACCAGGCGGGCAGTGCTCAGTCGTTGTTTTCGCTGCGATCTGTTCGCGTCTCGGTTTCGGCTGCTTGGCTTTCGGCGTCACGCGTGTAATACGCCCGTGTTTGGCTAGACTTGTTTGCGAGTGGTTGGTGTCGATTTGCTGTGCGGTTTCCGCTTCCTTTCACACAGAGTGCAGTGCAGTGGTGGTGTACTGATCGCGCCGATCGAGTCTGCGTGGTAAGGTCGTAGTACGGCCAGGGGGGACGAACGCGCTGTGACCGTTCACTGTGCCGTGTACAGTTCGTGAGGGAACCGGTGAGTGCGGGCTTTACAGTGTTTTGGACGCGTTTCCCTCTCTTGCTCTCTCTCTCTCTGTGTCTCAATCTCGCTCCGTTTGAATGGAAGGTTAGAGAGCACAGCGTTTGACAGGGTTCGTCTTCTGCTTCCATCCGTACGCGTGCAACGCGGGCCATCGAACTCGTACTTTCATCGTCTGGACACTCAAGTTCGGGGTCTCCAGTCACGATCGCGCCTTGAACACGCAGACTCCTTTTTGCACAGGTTTCGCCACCGCATTTCTTCCCCTCTCACCTTCCTCGTCCTACCTCAAGCGTGGTGGCGAACGTGAATATGAAAGTTTAAATCGAAATCCGGGCAACGTTTTGTGCGACCCCAGCGGAAACAAAGAGCCAACCGTCCGGTTCGACCTGGTTCAAGTGCGGCCGTGCACCGTATCGATCGCGTAGGCGTTGAAGAACGATCCCGAAAAGGAAAAGGGAAGGAACAAAACCCCACAGTGCAACAACAGCGGCAGCAACAGCCAAAACAAAACAACCAAGCACACTGCAACGGGTCGCCAACTACACGTGTTAGAAACTCGACCACTCCACAGCGCTCGTACAGCAAGGCGAAAGTGTTTTCGATGACTGGTGAAAAGACTAAAACGCACGACGACGTCGATCAAGTCCTGAACACCCGCTCCTTGGAAGGTAAGCTCATGAATGCATGCACGCGGTGGTAGATTCGGGCGAGTCGCGGAAGGAAACCGCCCAGCAACAGAAACAATTTCATTCATTCATGTACAAAGACAATCCCGGACGTGGCGGGTGAGACCCAGCTGGCAAAATGGTAAATGGTAGGTTTCGGTGGCTATCTGAGGCGGCAGGTGCAGTGGTCCGTGTGGGCCGGTAGCCTGACCTTTGCAGTGTTTAGCTTCCAGATCCGATCGGAACGATCGCGGAACGGCACCCAGACTACAAGCCGACCGCGGGGTGATCGTTCAAATGATTAAGATCTCAGATATACTGTACGTGCAGCTCGAGTAACTCTTGGGAAGGGGTAAAATGGTTGGAATGCTGTAGTGCTGAAGAGTGGTTTGAATCCGTCGGCCCTGTCCGGTACGATTATCGGGACACGTAGGGGCGCACGTGTGGGTCAAACGTTTTAACTTTCGACAGAGAAATAAGTAATCGGTTTGCATTGAGATCCCAAAATGGCACAATGCTTGTTCAACGAGTATTTTTTTAATTCAATTGTTATCTTAAATTGTACGAAAAAAGCATAGTTGTAATGTTTGAAATCCCTGTCTTGATATGTTCTGAAACTATTGCAAATATCTTTCAGCATTTTAATGAACACAAATACAGATAAAATTGGAAGCTTCCCCGTTTCCACGAAATCCTATCAAATCAGTTGCAAAAACTCCAAAACATTAGTTAATACTGAATTCTAAACGATTGGGGAGATATATGGCCAAGTTAGCAATTTACCAAAATCTAATCTGGCAATTCTGGTGGCAAATAAAGACATGTTGTGGTCATCTTCGACCCAGAATGCGTCCGATCTTCAACAGATAAAATATTGATTACAGAGTTTTACAAGTCACTTAAAAAAGTAAACATTGAGGCCTTTCACGATTCCAGTCGGCTTTTTGTATGGAGTTTGACAGTTGGACGCTGAAATTATGTAAACACTCCATACAACATCACACACAAAACTAGCCTGCGATTTTCAGTCTAGATTATTCTAGCCTCAAAGCTAGAATTAGATTCGAGTACCTGCTCGAAAAATGGCAAAACAAGGTGGTGTTTACATTTATCCCAAGATACATTTAAGAGATCAGGTGATGGAATATAGAATCAAAGTGTATGTAGTCCATGTGGTCTCATAGCATAGCATAGCTTTTGCTCAAACAAGCTTTCTGGAGGCTTGACGAATACACAAAACACTCTTAAAGTCTTTATTCAGAACGATGAAAATCACTCTTCTTAATTCATACACCTTGAGATTATCCCACCTGTATATTATACCGACTTAGATAGCTGCTCGAAAACTGCAATACAATACAAACAGCTTACATGCTGAAATTTCAACCAAAGAACTTAAAACGGAAAGGACCCCATTGTTATTCGCCACGTGCAAAATGTTATTCCTCATAGACATTTGACATTTCATCATCATAATAATTTTTAATTTCTTCAGCATGATTTTCAACATGACTCAAACTGGATAGAGTTTGACAGTTCTTTATTATGTGTTGAAAATCATGCGTTGAAACTGAAATTTCATTTTGAAGCAATTACACAATTTGACAGCTGATGAAAAACATCTTGGAGGTCGAGAATAATGATGTGCACATTCGAAGGTGACTTGGAAAACCCTGGAGTTGAATGGAGTTGAAATTACTTCATATAAAAATATAAATCCATGATTAAAACTAGAACTTTGGAACTAATTACTCCATATACCTAAAGATTCACTCGTTTTGGACATATGCGTAAGAATTATTTGACAACAAACGTACGTTGTTATCAATTACCAAAATCATAGTTCATAGTTCAATTCACTAAAAAGAAAAAGGGGTTTCTTCTAGTGTTGGCCGTTCCGGTCCGAACCTAGTAAAAAAGTTCCGTTCTTTATGTAGGCCGTTCCGTTCCGATCCTTTATACAAAATCGTTCCGTTCCGTTCATTCCGTTCTTTCCGTTCTTTCCGTTCCGTTCATTCCGTTCATTCCGTTCCGTTCCGTTCATTTCGTTCTTTCCGTTCATTCCGTTCTTTCCGTTCATTCCGTTCCGTTTAATTCGTTCTTTCTGTTCACTCCGTTCCGTTCCAGTCTTTGCCGCTTCAATATTGTTAGCAAGGTGCTATCGTTCGTGCGTTCCGTTCTTTGAAAAAACAGGCTTTGTCCGGCTGTTGCTTGCTGCATGCAAGATAACTGTTCACTCTTTCTCGCATACAGTATGTGTTGCCTGTGCACTCTCCCATGCTCACAGGAATATTCATCGCACTTCGTCGCGTATCGTATAGAAAAATCGTGATAAGCGAAACCAAAAAGGGTGTTGCATTTGGTATTATGGTGCAATTTGTAACATCTATTCTACTTTTTGTTATAATTTAGCTAGTCTAAACTAGACAAATAACTATTATAAAATTTAAATTAGTACTCATATGGCAGAACGGGTTGGAAAAGATGTATTATGATATGCGAGTATGAACAACGAAAAATAAAATATATTTATTTTTTATGCCACGATGTCCACATGATCTTGGCACTCGGCATGATTCCAATATTTGGCCATTCGATTTGAAGCATTCTGTTCCATTCGACAACCGTTTGAGTGCTGTGATCTTGTAAACGATTCAAATAATTAGTCAATCTCGTGATACAATCGTCAACTCGTAGCACTCAATAACATCAGCCCCCATACGCTGGGATGATTATCAAGCTATGGGCATTTAATAAGTTACTGATAGCCAAGCCTATTAGTGGTACAGGAAGGCTTTGACCGAAAATGGTCGTCGCATATAAAAAGTTTAAAAAATGGTAGATAATAAATGATTCCATAGGTAATTAATCATCATCATAAATGATTCAACCCCCCTCCCCCCCCCCCCCCCCGGAACACAGTTTGGCTTCTAAGCTCTGGGTCGGTTCTTTTGCACCCCAGGTTCACGTTCCGTTCTTTTTGAAAAATGAACTAGTTCCGTTCCGTTCCTTTTTTTAACGAAATTCCCTACACTAGTTTCTTCATCGATTTCTTGTTGATCTTTTTTTCACCAATCGCTCAGTAAAATTGAATTCGCTACTAGTTTTATGTGGATTTATAAGCATTTCCTTTGAGTTTCCTCACTACGATTGAGCAAAGATCACTACCGTTCAATATAAGGGAGTTCTGCATTGTTGAGAAGATTGTGGTCTATCTAAACTTTGCATCGCTGCAATAAAGAATTCCTTTGTAAATGAGAAGTTTGCTTTTTTTAATGTGCTTACAAGTAATTTCTGTAGAAAATAAATGTTTTGCTGAACAAAATTTATATTTATATATGCCTCAAAAGTCACTATCACAAATGAAAATTTTAGTTCGCAAAACAAATAAGAAATGGAGGAAGGAACGGTCCAACAATTCAGACAGTATACGTGCGAGACACACATAAGTCACTCATCTTTTCCAAATCAACGAAACGCGTCGGTCCTGCAATACCAGCCAGGTTGAAAGTTTTGTTTCGTCCATCCCATTCGAAAATCGTTGTATCATTGATGTTGAGCTGTTGAAAAATCGTTTCATCTCACTGAACCGCTGGGGGTTAATACTGGGGGAATAGTAAGTGAAAGTCTTAGAACAACCACCATCATTAATCGGCCTGATCGACGGTGCAATCCATTGACGCCCTCGCCGTAACCTTTCCCTCATCTTCGCTCTCTGTCTCTCCCGCTTCCCCATCTGCCTTTGGCGCTGCTCTTGGTGCCATTACCCGCGCGCCCTCCCAAAACTATGGCCGTTGGCGTTGTGCGTGTAGCGCTGGCATTGGTGTAATGTCGATGTAACGACACTGGTTGCGCGCTGTTATGACATTTTATTGCCCGCCAGTTACAGTAGTCACTGCGTCTGCAGACCCCTTCTGGTCGGGATCCGGCCCGGGCTGGGAAGAGGAGCCGCAACGCGATGGGACTGCGCCAACGGAAAGCAGTGCACATCGGGCGCATGCCCACACTTTCACCTACGTGAAACGAGATCAAAGATCATGTGACAAAGTGGGCAAACGCTGCCGTCAACACGTGTGTATGTGTATGTGTGATTGCGGCGGTAATTGTAAAAATTTCATTTCATCATCATGTACGTTTTGCGCTTGTAGGTGGTCCCGCTTCTAAACGGTTCCTGGATTGTTTTGCGTTGCTTCTACAGGGCTGGGAGAGAAGGGAAACACTCACTCATTAACATTGTTTTGGACTGGGTAGTGCAGCTTCCTAGTGCAACCTTTTCCATCTACTGCCACACACACAAATGCAGCCTGTGCTGTTCGATCAGAGTTCAGAGTAAGTCATCTGCCGGAGGAAATTCCCCCGCGGGAGTTGCAGGATTCCAGGCAGTGAAATGGCAATTTCTCACATCGCGTGTTAGATGGCCGGTACGCGTGGCGTGGGAAATGCAAATTTCTAACGGCTCTATTGGCTGCAGCGACAAAGCGCAATTTTATTGCCATCCCACGAACAGAGAGGCGCAAGGGGGGGGGGGGGGAGGGGAGGTCTTCGGATGCGAATGGTCGTAATCTATGGTTGCTGTACATGCAATTCATCTGTTAGCGGTTAATGTGAGTTGCAACGACTTCGGTCGGTGGCCAGCGCGGAGTAATGACCGGATAGGGGTTTAATTTTTAATATCCGATAAATGCAATCACGCTGTCGATCGGGGGAGCATTTCAATCCGGGGAGGTTATAATTTATGACGTATTGTTTGCGGAAATGGCTCTCTTTCTCGATGACCTTTGGACATTTCGATAAGAATGAGAGAAACTTTTTGCGAATGAACGCAACTGAAAGGGGAAGGGATTGTTGTCTAATTGTTTTATAATAAGCCAATAGCTAAATTGATATGACTGACCTCTGTATGAGTATGAAATTTATTTCTAAAAATTAATCAAACATTCCATTAACTGCAAATGATCACAATTTCTTTCCATTTCGATGTCCCACTTGTGCTTCCATACTCACTTAATTTTCCCTACACCCAGTAAGACTTCTGCACTTCGCCCAATGCACAGACGTCTTTCGATCCATCTTAAGATAATCAATCTTAATCGACCACGAGCTCCATCAAAACGACCACAGCAGGACACGGGTCTGTTAAACCCATTCAAACAAACCCTCTATCGTCAAGCTGCCCCTACGGTGGTTCTACGTCCGTTTTGGCCGGCCAGTGTACGGAACTGAAGGTGCACTTTCAATTTAGCTAAACGAAGTAAAACAAAAGCAAATGGGAAAGATAAAACCGAGAGGCCAAAGGGCCTCTTTGAGGACGTGAGGGGAAAAGATGACTCATCAGATAACTCGATCAATTTCGCTTTCGCACGAAACGGAATGGGGCGTTTAGGAAGACGCTAACCGCAGCTCACCGGAAGACTGCAGTGCTGCCCAGTGAGTGAGGCAACGTGCAGCCGTCACTCTAATTCCTTTTGCTTGAATGTTGTTTGCTGGTGCGCTGTGAACGATGCAATGTAAAAGGGGCGTTTGGGTCTGTGGCAAGGTTGTTGTGCCGTGATGAACAGTATCTGATGCGAGATTGAGAAGGAAGAGAAGAGAAAAAAAAGTCACTGGATGGAGTGGTTGGGGATCGGTAAAGTGGATTCCACCGTACAGCAAACTTCCGAAACCTCGAATCATGCATGCACCGATGCACGGCAAGCTGTCAGCTCGTCTCGATCCTCCTTGAGTGAATTGTGTTTGTAGCTGTTGATGTTTAATTGGGAAGAAACGTAAGCTCGTACAATGAATTTCAGAAATTATTTTGTCCAAAAAATATGCTTAATTTGAGACCCCCTTTGCACATGACTGTGCAACACTGAACCTTCCAAACAGCTGTCCATTTGACTGCCCTTCACTCAAATGCAACCCTTTTCTCCTAGGGCCGTGTTGTGAATAAACGATAAAACCCTTTAAAGGAACAGAAGAAAAAACCTGCCCCAAACCGGCGATCATCCAGCGATCCGAATAATCCGAAAGCCACACGCTCACCGAGGTAGACAAACGCAAATTAGAAACGACGTAATGGACGCGGGAGATCGGTAACGGATACGCTTTGCTGCCGCATCCAATCCAGCGCAGCGCTCGTCGCTTCACAACAGCCAAGGGATCATCCATTAAGTTCCTATGCTCCCCTGCTTTTGCTCGTGGTTCCATTTGGCGAAAGGCCTCGAGGGAACCTTCACCGCAGTACGGCTCCGTGAGGCGTGCGCCAAACGGGATCACTGCTCCAAAGCCAGCGAAGCCACTGCACTGAACGGTTACGGGTGGGAGAGATGAATCTTTGGAGACGTGTCGATAATAATTGCCCGTGTGCTCGTGGCGTGGAGTTTTATGCTTTATTTCAAACCATTTTCCTCCTCCCAAACTCCCTCAATCGTGGATCGCTTTTGACGGTCACGAAGAATCATGAAGAAGGATGTGACGAATCGACGCTGTGTCAGCGATGGTCATTAAACATGTTTCGCCCAATTTCTTCCGCATGCAACAGAGCGAGCTTTCGTTGGCATTCGGAAAGAATAGCTTTATCGGCAAAAGGGTGTAAATGTGACATGCTACACGTGCAAGATTAATACCACCACGTAAAGCGCGAAACTGTTCTTGATGCAACCACAAAATGCCTCAGAACTTGATTTTTTCCAACACAACCATCACTAGAACGGTGTCATTCGCCGACTTCTGCTGGCTGCTTTTGGTTGGGACCGAGCGACAAAAATCATCATCTCGATCCGACGCGAGGCTAATCCGACACTAATCTGTAGCTTCTGAGCACGATTACAGCAACGGTACTCGTCGGTCGGTGGTGGCGCACTAATGCGGATTGATGGCATCCCAACTCGGCCCTTTTCGGGAGTTGGTGTACAATAACAAACACAAACAACGGAAACAGCGAAAAGAAAGCATCGGATAAGCAGCATCAGCACACTGGTCGAGAAATTAACTCATCTCACCCTCGGCCTCCAGATGCGACCGTAGGTAGAAATGTAATCTTCTTTGTAATTCATGCACCATTACACAGTCATCGAGTGACACGTTAAGGTTGCCTGGTGAATATAAATCGCTTCGCTCTGCCCTCATATCCGCAGGCGAAAGGCAAGTTCTTTCCCTTAAATCTATCGTTCGAATTAAGGAATGAAACGAAAGAAGAAACGATTCGGCTAAACGAGGGAAAGAAACGGAGAGCAACACCCCAAACATGCACATGAATCGGAGCCGCGTGATTTGAGCCGTTGGTTTGTAGATCGTGCTACATAAATCACCGAACAGGATGCGGAGCACTGGCAAAACGCGCGAGCTTAGGTGACTTAGAACGGACCTCAGCGTTTTGTGTGTTTTCGTTCTTGCTCACAATCGTATCCCTCGTTTCAGGCGCTGCCGTGTAGACGACATTCCACTGTTAACGTTCGCCCTTTTCCATTTCCTCCGCGGTGACGGTTCGGCAAGGGATCGAGAGCCTGAGAAAATTGGATTCGATTGCCGAGGTACACATGCTTTCGTGTCGGTTTTCGATCCACCCACCGTATCGAATGGCTCTAACCTCAAAACGTCAACCACGGAAGAAGGGAACGTTCTTGTCCGTGACGTTCTAAGACGTTCTGGGTTGACGTTCTTTAAAATGGGGTTTGGCTCGATCTGCATCGAGCCCGAACCGAATTGGCTAAGCGATCGTGCCCTTCTAGCCCGTCCCGGGGGACAAGAAGCAGGCCGGCAGGGTGGAATAGACAGCAGCTCCATTAGTGTTTTACCGGTCGCAATCCTGAACTATGCGCGCGGTCGTGACATTCGGCGAACCCGCGGGAATCTTTCCTCCCCTTTCTGTTTTCGCATTAACCTCCACCGCTGAAAAACAAAACCGGACCGCATCCGTTCACTCGCGGTGTGGCCGAATGTTTCATGACGTGTTCTTGCACTGCTGCACGTTGGGAAAGTTGTAGGTGCAGATATGGCGACATTCTTCCACCCATGCACCACCGACTCCGCGTGGAATCTCGATCTCGGGGCGGGGGCAACGATCGCTGGGAAGGTTTCCCCAAGTGGCCGTCGTGCTGATGCACTGTGGCTTGAATTTATGATTGCCAAAGCGAAACGGGTGGTCCGCACCACTGAGGAAAGCAGATCCTGTGTAAACAGCGTTTCGCGTCAGAAAGGTGCTTCCCGATGGTGCAAGTGGCTTGTTTTCGGCGCAAAATCGTTTTGTCATATTCACTTGTTAAACAACGCGCGTGATTAATGTTTTGATATCCTGCCGTGATTTGGGAAGGGCGGTGTGCCTTCAAAACACACGCCTAAGTGTTGTGAAGAAGGATGTACAGTGTCTTACGCCAAGAGAGGGAACTTGGTGGTAGGTGAGTTGGTAGTGAAGAGTATAAAGATACACATACCGCATGATATATCATTCCACCAGGATACGGCCAGTGGTTGACAGGGCCGATTGCAAAATGTGTGACCCCTTTGCCATCATCAATCATGCTCGGGAAAGAAGTTGACCCTTTTGCTAAGGACGTTGAACCGAATGGGAGAAAGCGATGCAATGATTTGCTGCTGGGGCTCAACACAGTTCTGTAGCATGTGCATTTTTTCTCAGAGCTGTGAAATGTGTTAAACCAACTTTTGACTTACTGTTGTTTACTTAGAGCTGAGGTTATGAGAATGGATACTAAGAAAGAATCATTTACAAACGATGTGGAATTAATTATAGTTTTGCTAAGAGGTGTTTCAGTTTTCATTAAATTTCTTCATAAATCGTAAAGTGTTGTGTTTGATTCACAAAAGCTTAAAAATAAAAGCTGTTTTAAATTGAAAAAGGAAGAATAAATTCAAAATATTTGCGTTATAACAGTAATTAAAATATATTTAATATCCAAAAATTTTACATTGATTATTAGAGATTGCAGCGATTTTCATCTCATTACTGATGGCAAGTAAGTCTGCCACCATATTTGTGATTTGTAAACGATATAACTGGTTTGGCTGGAGTCGACTATTTTATAATAAGAGAAATAGAACGATGCTTAATGGAGTAATTTTATTTAATAGAGTCGTTCTCGATTATTGGTTTGTTTACTGATCGGATGTAAATTATGATTAAAAATGATAAATTAGAATATTTTTTGAAACATGTTGCTATCATAATTTCAATTGGTTCCCAAGTGGTGTGCCCTAATGGCTCCTTAACAATCATCCTCTCAAGTGTTGGTTGGGAAACTCAACAAATGGTGTGCAAACTAACGAGGTACCCAATAAAAACAGTCCTAAGCAGTGATGTCAGATTGTAACTGTTTAGCTATTTAGCATATTTTTATATTTATTCTGGTTCAGCCTGTCAGCCATTCCAATAATTTATAAATTTTGTTTACAAAACGATACAATATTGTTGGTACAATACATTCCGAAGGACCTTTACGGAGAAGTTAATTTCCCTTCCAGCGTCACGTTCACCAGTGATCAACATGAATAGCTGCTTAATATAGAAATACCGAACGCAATTGGATTTCATGGAACTGCCCCATTGTGCGCGGTCACACAATCGCTCTCTACCGCTAATCGAATGTCATTCATCCAGTGGAGGAGAAAAAAGCTACATGAAGCTCTGTACCGTGCCAGTAAACGGGGCAATCTCCGCTGGGAAGTGAATTTATCCCGTAGGGTACTCCCGTGTGCAGCTTCCCAAATGGCCAACACACCCTACGCACGTGTTCAGCGGTGGTCTAGGTTTGGCATGGCATGCTAGCGGGACCGGGCGCCCTACAACAAGCCCCACCGAGGGTGCGCAAGAATTGCTTTGATCTTCTCACGGCACGCTAGGTGAATGGATTCTATTCATCACCTGCGTGACAGCCCAGATTTGACCTGTCATGCGGAGGCTCAAGTGGACGGCTGCCTGCACCAGCCTGCTGCATCCAGCCTGTACCTTTGCGGGTGAACTTTCGAACTATCAACCGCAGCCGGGCCAGCTCGAAGCGTACAGCGTCCCGCACACGAAGGGCTTTCGCGAGATGCACTCTCACTTCCACTACACTGTCCGCATGCGAGTTCTTTCGAGCAGCACGATCAGGGCTGGCTGCGGCTCGGGTGAAACGGCGAGATCAAGATAGACAATTTGCTTCGGTAAGGCGAAGGCGCTGGCAGTGAGCACGATGCATCAACGCGTCGTCGATTTCTTCCCTCGGGATCCGAGCAAGAATAAGGCCCTCCTGATGCTGTTTGAGGCCCTGAGATGCGGTGGTGCTGATGATGATGATGATGCATTATCGTCATGCAAATGGTGTTCGAGTACGCAGGTCGAACAACGATGCAGATGCAGATAAGCACACCTACCATCACGAACCGGTGGGAGGCCGGGCGCTGCACGCAACGTCTTCTTCGTTGCCCTGTCGCTCACGGGCAGTAAGTGCTTCGTGCGCCTGGTTGGTAGGGCAGTTAGCGCGCGTCGTCAAAAATGTGCGAACGACAAGAAATTAGACAGGTCGCTGCGTGGCGGTGATGCGCGAACATCGTCCACTGCGGCTTGTGCAGTAAAGGTGCGAAAAAGTGCACAGAGTTGCTGCACGGTGGGAATGTAACGAATTGCATGTTGGTCACAATAGCTGAACAAAGCATTAGAGCGATGCAGTTTCTTTGAAGTTCTTACTATCGTTAAACAGTTTAAGATAATCATATATTAAATAACATAACTGAAGCATATCATCTAAAAGTTTGATATAATACACTCTAACACACAGATAATCTAAAGCGGTGACAATATGGGTCCTCTGTTATGATGTGATTTTATTTCCGCATAAAATTGTCAAACATCTCGACAAATAAGCATTTTTACAGTATTAATCCAACTACACACACATTAACGAGTTAAATACATCTCATGAATATCGAACTTGATCGATATTTGATTGTTAGGGTGGATCGGGGAACTCGTTCGTCGCTCTTGAGTGGACAGGATTGTATCACTATGTTGGGCAGTACAAAATCTAGACGGTTTTCTAATTTTTGATCTTAAGGGCTATGCAATGAGTGAAAATGAGCGTCGCGGCGAACGTTCCCGGAAACGAACGAGTTCACCGGTAAAGCTGAATACTAGAAAAAGCAAAGAATGTTTCCTGGGAAATGAATGAGGAAAAAGAGGATTAGAAACGGAGGAAATAATTGTTCTCACTGGATCTTTAAATTAATGATTCAAGTTCATAGAAAGGAACCAATTAGGCATGAGGTCGAAAGAGAGGTTCGTTATACACGGGAGCTTATTACACACGTAAAATACGGTAAGTTGTTGTATTATCAATCTATTGGCCAATTGATAATTTCTTCAACGAATCTTTGGAAATGCAATGGCTGAAATATCAACTTTTTTATATTTGACTGTTTTCTAATGTGAGGGATGTGGCCTTGAAAACTAATAAACGTATGCTTCTTAAGCAATCGACCATTTGATAACTTACTGTAGCCTATAAGCCTAAGATACTACCATCTACCAAGTTATACAGATGCAGGCTTGCTGGACTTATTTATGGCACAGCAGTGTTACCTACGAGATGGATCCATCATGGGAATGAAAACTACCTTTGCTAAGCTGGTATAGAATTGACAATTACTATCTTATTCTACGAAATGTGAAATTATAAGGCTGTAAACGTGCGCTTACATCAAGTGATGTTCTGTCGTCATTAAATCAACATTGAAGTCTAACGCATCTTAAGGCGCTGTCCTATAACAATCCCACAGTCCAAAGAAACAACAACCCCATACGAAGCTGCAACCACACTCAAAGTTAGAGCTTCAGTAGGGAAAAAGCAACACGATGACGTCGCCCTATGTTCGCCGCATGTACCCAGTGTCACGCTCGTTGTCGAACGGCCCAAACCGAACCGTGCGGTGGGGACTAATGTTTCACTTTAAACAAGACAAGAAGACAGAAGGTGTTAAAATGTGAATTAGATAATCACGCCAAGTGGAGACGGGATCGGGACGGCGGGACGGCGCGGCACGAATTAATCAAACGCTCCTAGTCCAGCGTCACCTTACCGCAGTGCTTACACTGACCCACACTGGCCGACAGTGCTTTTCCACTGCCATTGGCAAACTTATGCCATTCGCACGACGACGCATCCGTCCTCAAGGAGGATGCCATTCGAGAGCGTGTTAGTACACTAGACCTCTCGCTGCTCACCACACACAACCGACGACCGTCTGCTTCTGGCATAGCAGGTACCCGGCCAGCATGCCAGCAGTTCAACGGTGAAAGGCATCGCAAGCCATCGGCAGGTCATAGCGTAAAAGTGGCGGACTCGCGGGGGTTGGGGCGTTAAAAAAAGCATACTAAAAAACAGCGCAACGCAATAGCAAAGGCACCAACCATCCGAGTGGCCAACGATCCCGAGTGGCTTAGGTTCAGATTACGCAAATTATCGCCGGTGGGAAGTGTTGCGTGTGTATGTGTATTGCAAAAGGGAAGAAAGCCCAATCGCCTCTTTTTTATGGCTCTTATCGCTCAACTGGTGGTGCGTTTGCGCAATCGATCTTCACCTGGGCGAAGAGGGTCGAATTTTCTCTGTATTATGTTTGCAGGTTTGTGCGTATGTGTGTGTTTTTTCCTTCTTTTTTGCACCAAATGATTCGTTTCTGCAAAAAAAAAACAATGTACACCACGCATTAGGGACAAATAATTCTACGGCGTAGCAAATCGGACGCAAAAAATGCTTTCAATACGCATTTTACGATCATTATTCGATGACCAATGGGAACGTAAGAAGAGGAAGAGAGAAAACACATTTTCGTAACGATCAAATCCGTTGTACCCGCGGGCACCGCTCTTTTAGCTTATTATCCATTTTTGGTCTAAATGGGATGGGGCATGAGATGAAAACACAACACCAACCCGTGAACCCGGACAGCCGCAGACGGCCAAATTCGTGCACCAGCCTCAAGCCATCAAAGTTTGCGGGTGCGCCTGATACCGATGCAACCAGGGTGCTTGCGCGAACACCCGGGACTGTGTCCAATTTTGCATAATAATTTAAACACTAAAGCATGCGAAACAGAACTGAACGGGAGGGTGTTGCTCGCTTGTGTACGAGAATCCCGTTTTTTTTTTGCTTGCGACGCGTCGCTCACCTGTCATTACAAGCGACACGAAACAGAACGCAGACGTGTTCCCGGGAGCGGTAGGGAAAACGAGAAAGACACGGTCAGATTAAATTGTCCCGGAAGCGACCAACATCCTTCCCTTGGTGGTGTCCGTTCGTGCCGAAGAACGAATGGCGCCCAGACTTTTGACAGAGCATGAGAATAAAGCTCCAATGTGGTTCTTCCCTGCCAGGCCACGTACGGTCGGGTACGAGGGACAGCGCTGTTTACTCGGGTGATCCTTGTCATTTCCTGCCGGTGTGATTACAGTGGTGCACCTCTACCCCTTGAAGCACACAAAATCCATCCAGCGTGGAAATGATTATCGAAACCGAACGTAATTTGTCCGGTTCGGGGAACAGGCAAATGAAGGTGGGAAGCGATAAATCCTTCAGCCCTGACGAGGCGTTAAAACACGGGACAGAGGTGACAGCATGCCAAGCCGCAGGAATCAATTTCGATGCAACGAAGAGAGCATGGAATGACGTATTCGCGCAAAACTTGTACCGACAAAAAACGCGACACGAAAAAACGGGACCTATGATTCAACCACATTGAACGGGGATGTGATAAAACCAAAATCGCAACAAAAAAGAAACTGGCATATTACGACCATTAACATATTTCGCGTATTAAAGTACTCGCAGCCCGGCAGCAGGAGCAGGAGCAGGAGTGAAATTGGACGTGAACCCCGTGGAAGCATTTTGTATCACCCGTTTTCGGAATTTCGGTAGCACAATGTTGAAACCCGCACAATGGACGGATATGCTGGGGTGCTTTCGACCGACGAAACGTGTATTCGCGTCCGCTCGTTTAATTCGTCGTGGCAAAATATGAGCGTGAAAACAAAACGCCAGATAATCAACGGTAAACACGTGAGATGCGGCGGCGTACCCCAGCAGCGCAGCTGAGAGCGCCCGCCCTCCATCCCGTGCACATTAGCGCGATAATTTTACACATGAATATTGCATTAAATTTTAATAAATTAAGTTAACTCGCTTCTGGTTTTTCGTTAGCATTTTTTGCTGTTGTTTTGTTTTGATGTGTTTTTTTTCGCTACCAGCTTTACTTATTTATCATTTTATCACCGCCACAAACGGGCCGGGTCTGCTCTGTATACGGCGAGCGTGTGCACATGCTGCTGCTGCCGGTACGCCGGGCACGAATCGAAATAGGAAACCTGAACTGCATCTAACAGGACAGGACCATTTTGTATCTTCTGCTCCGCCCCAGGAACACCAGGGGGAAAGGTGTTAACGACGCTGCTGGGATCGAATTTCTGTCCCCCCTGCACCGGTTGGGTGCTTCCAAAACTCGTGCGCTTGTTTGTTTTCGTTCGTATATAGCAAAAAAAAAAAAAGGCACACGATTCGAGCACTGTCCAGCACCATCGGGGTGGTACGGTGCGACCAATCCATCTGCCACCATCTCACCCACAGTCGAGCACTGCTCATTAAAGCAATGCTAAGCAGTCACACGTTAGCACGCTATGGGACAGCGGCAGCGTGCTTTTGCTGAGCGCCACGAAAATCAGTAACACTCCACCTTCACCACCCACTTTCTACTGCCGGGCCGGGGACGGGGGTACGGTGGCCACAGCGCTAGATGCTTTAAAATCCACCTCCGGCGGGCTGCACGGGGTAGGAAATCAAGAAATAAAATGGATTAAAATTAATTAATGCCATTAAAAGCATCACGCCGGCGTGGCGCTTAGGTTTAGGCGGCTGATCGCTTTGATCGCTTTGATGCCCGAAACGGCGCCCCCATGCGCGTGGTCTCGCCAGCTGAACGGAGCATTCCGGCCAGGTGGTGCTGCAGCCAACGCGAACGGCAGCCCTCGTTGCATTTGCATGTGCACGCCGCGAGCAGCCGTGTTGGTGTCGTGCGCTAACAATAAAGCTAATAATAAAATCGTTGCATTTTAGCATTTGTAAGGCTGAGGAATTGAGTAGGAATTGATATGGTTTTGTGTTCGTTGTTTGTGTGTGTATGTGTGTGTGTGACCGAAATTCCAACCCCCAACGGTTACGGGCTGTCGGCAGTGGAGCAACCGATAGCTTCAGCCAATACAAAGCGAACGAAACGAAAGGGAGATGAGAAAAAGGGTGCCCCAAAGACTTGGTTTGCTATTCGTGGTGGCTGGGCTGTAAGCAAAGGAACGGAGCAGACGCAGCAAACGCCGTGATTAGAATGTAGGTTTGGAGTTTTTTTTTTTTTCGTTCGTTAACCGTTCCATTCTTCCCCGTCCCAGACACTTAATTGGATGGCAAAGAACATCTGCCGACCTACATAGCCGGCTGTTGCCGTTGACAGCTGGGGCGGCTCTGGTGTGCGTTCTGGTGAACGGGAAGCCTTTCCGGAGCCTTCCATGCTGGACGCCATTGATGATTCATCGCCCGACTGTGCTAACCTTGGGGTACGGTTTCACAGTGGTCGTTTGAGACGTTCCAGAAGCCCTTTCAAGGTGGAGATGAAAGAGATTTAAGACGCTTTGTTTTACAAGCAGATAAAACGGATGGAATATGTGTAAAGGGAAAAGAACAACTTGAAAGCCGTGTTCTGGGACACAGTTAATGATGCTGTATTTAATGTTGGTTTCCTTTTGTTCGCTAGATTAGTCAGTTCGTTTTGTTTTTATTTTATTTTTATTTTTCAATAACGAACTACATTTTAATTGAATTAGCATCTAAAATTTAGAGATTCCCCGTGGTACAGTCGTCACATCGCACGACTGAATAACATGGTCCAAGTCCAAGTATGTACTGAAACCACTATACATAGTGCGGGCTATCCTGCTCTGGGTCCTCAATAAGTCACTGATAGTCAATCCCATTGGTGGGACAGACAGACCTTGACCAACTACGGGTGTAAATGTAACTAACTTCAATAAAAACAGTTTTTGATTAAGAATATATACAAACGGAACAGGTATTTTGTTTAAATGAACCATTTATTGAATATTAGGTTATTAGCGATAGAAAAAGACGATTTAGAACCTGTTTTAGTGACTATTATTGTATTAGTACAGTTGTGTTAGAGGCTAGTAACGCTAGATGGTTATCCAGTGCATCGGACAGAGATATAAAATAGCAAATCTTTGACTTAAAGTATGGACTATCTAATTCAAATTTTTAAGCTTAATTACGTTGCCATATATTTTATGTACTTTTTTTAAACAATGAAAAAACAAAATATTTGATTTAGTGATACCCCACTAAAAACGCATGCTACAATTTGATATGATTTACTTTTCTTATCCATTAGCGCTATATAAGCTCGTCCTTCATATAAAACAATAACACAGCACTTGATTAATGAAGCAATGAAGTTTCAAGCAGTCTCTTTTCCCACATCCCCATGATCGAATGTGTCATTTGCAATTAGTGTCTCATATATTGACATGATCAGTATCACAACAACAAATATACCAACCCAAAAGCCGTCGTTACACATGGTAAGGGAAGAGGTTTAAAACCAGTCCAATGAAGCACAACCGAATAAAAATGTGTAACAATTTCTTAACACAAAACATACACCCCCAGCACTCTGTACTGATTATGTTGGGGGCAAAATGGGGTCTTGAACTTACCCCACACACAGGCGCTCGCGCGCGCACCCCACCAAAACTTTGGCCAGCCACCGGTTGACATTTGTGGTCGGGGCTGGTTTGAGCACGGCTCGGCACAATCGGAGAGAGAGAGAAGGAAAGGGATTTATTTGCTTGCAAAAAGTGCAAGCAACAAGCAACACGGTGGGCGAAACGCTCGATAGACACTACGAGCGACGCAGATTTGTCTGCTCGTCTGTTGACATATTAGCGCTAAGGAGCGTATCCTATTACATTCGACCCTCCCTCATACCTCCGTCCCAAAACACTCGGCAACGCTGTTTTACACCCTTTTGGTGTCGTTTAGCTTTTCCCTCTGCGGCACTGCGAACGATTCGTCATTTCCGTAAAGCTGTCCGTTTTGCTTGGACCCGATGTGAACCCGTTTAGTGGAGTGTAGAAACAGAGACACAACCGAGCTCAAATCTCTTGACTCCGAAAGTGTATGTGTATGTGTGTGTGTGTGTGTGTGGGTTTGCAACCAGTAATTAAAAACAAAATTATTACCAGGCATAACTCGGTGCCGCAAAATATGGTGTTGAGATGAAGCAGGAAGATACGAGCTTGCAGACGTTATATTTACTCTTATTTATTGCATGTGAAGAGCACACCTGTGCAGTAATTAAAACAATGTTAAAGACCTTCACTAATTGTTTATCAAGGATGCATCCTTTTCGGAAGACGTTAAAAGGAGACAAATGATCTTTTGTCTTATGTGTGTGTTGATATGAATATTTCGTAAAGTGAAGCATTGATGTGCTTGCTCATAATTTATGAGAACGACGAGCTTTTCAGACAAATCAAAAGATACCAACAACTGGCAATTATTATCTCTCCTTCAAATAAACAAAAGAAACATGCTACACTTGCATCATTTTTTAGTGAGCGAACCCTTGTAATGTGATAATAATTACCATTCGGTCCATTTGTCATCTTTTGACCATCGTCCAAGCACTGTCAACCTTCAGTGATCGCTCGAAACAAAGGATGGACGCTCAGGAGCAGTGGGCAGCAACTTGCACGTCGCCCATGCTTCCTGTTTCCAATTAATCAAATTTTGGTCCACGTAAATCAATTCAAACCCACCCTGAAGGAGTGAGATGAAAATGGTACTTTTCATAATTACCGCCCCAAGAAGTTGGTCACCCATGCTTGGAGCTCATCAGCGCAACAGAAGAGCATCTCACTGCTCATCATCATCTCCACCTCTGTGGACAAAGTCGTTCGTTTGTTTTTTCACTCCCTTCCCTCACCGGCAGCAGTGGACTACCCGTTTCTCATCAGACCGCGACTACCTTTTAATCAAATTAAATTATCGACTTTCATGAGGGCAATTAATAACTGCACAGGGCTGCACTTTGCTTCACCGTCAACGCGCCCATGCGCGTCCCAAAGCTCGCCTTATAGCCAGCTAAGTGCCCAACTACCCGACGGTATAGACGACCCGTTTGCTGTGGGCAACGAGACGCCGCCCGTCCCATTGATGGCTGGGAACGGCAATCAGGTCGGGTCTTTAAATCAATTCTCCCCTGCAATCAAACCGATACCCACACCCACACCCGGATCGATGACAGTGAAGCTGGCCAATGAAGAAAGCTGTCCGCGCGCGTTCGAGCAAGCTACAGCAAGGCGCCGCGCCGCGCGTTGAATCGCCCGAGCCAAGCAAGACAACACCTCGACCCGACCAGGGGGCCAGCAGGCTCGGCCTTACACGCTCGGCACAACAAAACGGTCGCCAGACTAAATGCGCGCCAATGCGGCAAACATGTGTAAACAGTATGTTAGTTTTATTAATAACCTAACCGTTGGTGGCGATAGTGGTGCATAAAACAAAGGAGCCTTTTAGAGCTGAAAGGAAGCAGCGCCGTTTGAAATAATTGGAACGTTCGTCGGTCTGAGCCGTGGACCTCCCGCGTTCTGGGTGGTGAAATATTGCACTCAAATTCTTAGCGAGCAAAGGGTAGGAAGGTGAAAGATTTGCATAGTACGAAGCGATTTGGTTAAAGTTGCTCCATAGATGGGGTCGTTATTGGCAGTCAATCATTCACCGCAGGTGGGAACGATTGGCACGCGAAGAGAAAAAGGCCTGACTCATCTAGGTCCATGCAAAAGTGGTTCGTTTTAGTCGGATTTAAGCACAAATTGTACATGAATAAATTACGGTTTTTTTAAATACATTTATTTGTTGTTGTGTGTAATATTTCCGTCTTACAAAATTTGTAAACATCAAATTTGCTTGGGAAAGGTAAGCTGTGCTCTATTGTGTTTACTTATTTCTATGGTTCATCAAACAAGCCGAATTTTGCTGGCTTATGCGAAAAAAGTTCACCAAATTCTTTTGCAAATAGTAGACGAATAATTTTTTCAACAAAATCATTTATCCTTTACGTTGAATGTCGTAAATACATTATTTCCTTTTGATAATTTGTTGCATGTGCATGTGTGTGCTATCAAACACTTCTTAAAGCGTTACAAATATTGTTCTTTTACAATCATTTTATTATGAAGTGCTTCGCGATTAATTTCAAGAGAATTGTTACACACTTAAGATTTAAAAAAAGTCCATACAATGAAAGTGCCTATAAAAAAAACCCGTTTGTATTACAAAGTACTTCATTAAAGCTGATCGTGCTGGTAATTCGATCATAAAAAAAACATTTCTTCTGGTTCCTCCATGGTCCTAGTCCATGGTCCATGGTTGAACGAGATAATTCCAATCGTTCATATTTATGTCTATCACTAGCGAAGCAGATTTGCCACAAGTTTGCTCTCTAAATTAGATTTTTATTGCACCAAATCGATGGAATTCAATTTCACTATTAGCACGTACCAATGGCTCACTAAAGCAGTCGTAATCAATTTCTTCTAACCACAGCACTACCGGGTTGTCGACGATAGCTTAGCAGCGAGTGGGAGTGCAAAATGGGTACTGCTCGATCAAAAAGTAGTATACGATTGGACCTAGCGTAAGCGGAAGGGCGGCCCGAGCTGCTGGTGATAGTGTTAATCCGCTCGTGTCATAGTTGGACGAAAGTATCATGCGGCGTACGGTACGATTTCAGTACGATTGAAAGCCGAGTACGTTCCCGAGCAGCGTAATTGAATTGCAATTGTGCGATTTCGGTTGATGGACGGTGTAAGAAAAGCAACGCAAACGCTGAAACGGGCACGAAACGTGTAGGTCCCTTACACCCTGATGATAAGCTTCGCGCTCTCATTTCCATTTTGCGTCATATTTTTACTGACATTTGACATTTGCCATGGGAGTGACAGTGGAATGCAAAGGGAGCAATGGACTAACTAAGGTTTCATCTGGATAGTCTACAAATGAGGCTATGAAGTGATAAGAAAAGAGTGCTCTTTTCATTGGTTTATCAAATGAATTTATCTTGAAAAAGAAACTTACTATCTACTTATCAGAACATTTCAAAGTATTATACCTAAACAAAGAAAAAATTAATTACAACAAAACACTTAACGCCTGTTCCAACTACCTACACTACATGAACTACACGAAACACTGCAAAAAATGTTACGTCAATTCTTTATTTTTGTGTAAAATTATTTAGAACTACGTCAATAGGAGTTTCCATTACATTATCTGATTTATTTTGAAATGTTTATTTATTTTTAAATCATTTTTCTACTTAGTAATTTTTTTTATTTTTATTTTTTTATTTTTTATTTATTTGATATTTACTCCAGTTATTTATGTTCAAACTATATTTTCTTTTACTTTCTTTATGCTTTTTACAAAATAAATTTAGAAGTCCAACATACAGTTATCATAACAAACACAAGCAGCACACATACATTATCACTTTCTCTCTCTCTCCAACCGCCCCCCCCTCCCCCCATTGGGCAAAAGAATTTCAACATTGTTGTGCCTCTTCGAAACACCTAATTGACGCCCCAAAACGGTGTCCAATTCCGCACACGCGCGGAACATACCCGAGGCCCGAGAGGTAAGAGAGTGGCCTCTGCTGCACGCGCCTCTGGAATGCACCCGAGCGCTGCATTACACGTCGCGCACAGCACGCGGAATTGGTTTGCATGCAGGCGCCCATGACGCTAATGGCGCCAGCCGTGGAAGGCTAAAAATTGTAATCATATCAATGATTAATCTTACTTTTCGCACCGTTAATGCTTTACAACGCGGCAACCAGCTTTCCCGTCCCGCGGGCTTCGTTTCCGCGAGGAGTTCCGGGCGGGCAAACGAGGGGCAAACGATCACTTTCACGGTGCGACGCGGCATGCCCGGTGCGGGATGTAGTGAAGGAGACGGGACAGGTTGAAACACTGGCACCGCCGGTCATCTCGTTTGCCAGCGGGTGCCGGCCCGGTGTGCCCGATCGCGGAGATTCCTTTGCCAATATTTATCGCCACAATTTGATACCCGAATGGGGCAAGCATCCCTCCGCATCGCATTGGTTGCATCTTTTTTACACGTGCGCTTAAAAATAATCATTAAAACATCGGCCGACAGATGCAAGCAGTGGTGGTGGTGGTGGTGATGGAGGAATGCAAAATAAACCGACATAATTTTGAAATATTCGCGGAATTGATTGCAAGAATTTCGCATTCGCTATGGATGCGGGACGTTCTGCCGTTCACGATGCCGCCGCCGCCGCCGCCGGCCACCGCCGTCCAGGATGACACGTTGATGCCTCAATTCACACACAAACACACACACACACATCGAGGCCAAGACCGCACCGGGACCACAGAGCCGGTGACTTTTATTGTCGATTTATTTACGGTTCTTTACTGGATCGTGTAGACCCCGATGGGTGGTACGAGGCGCGATCGCACTGGACCCCACAGAGTGTGACTGTGAGGGCCAAAGCTACCGCGTAAATCCTTCACACAGCCGAAAGCTTACGAAATGTGGCCAGCAGAGGCTTACCCGTGACGTGAGGCATGTGAGCAGTGGGTCGATTTATATATTTATTTTTTGCCTCGGCTTTGTTTGCACACTTCCATAAATCCTTTATTTTTGCAAGATTAACCTCTTTTTTTGTTGCTGCTGCCGAGCCGAGGGTTTAGCGTTTTCACTAACGGGAGATTTGCGGCGCATGTTTTTTTTTGTTTAGTTCGCCCTTATTTCTATATACTCACTCCGTTCGATGCGGCTATTGTGTTTGGGGTGGTTTTCTTTTTAGTGTTCGGTGGTTTAGTTTTGCCAACCCGGCCAAATGCCGCTCTAATCGTGTGAACTACTTTCACCAAAGGTCGCCGGTAGGATATCGCCAAAGCGCGTTTGCCGCGCTGTATAAAGGATTATCGCGCTTTGACTGGTTCGAACGGTCGGCCACGGTAGTGTCCAGCGGTACCACCTTCGGTACAATAATTTCGTTATTTATGAGTGGGTAAAACACCTCAAAGTGGTAAGCATTTCGAGGTGGAATTTTGCTGGAAAGCCACACAAAATAGTTTGATTCAATCGGTAAATGTTATCTTATGGGGCTGCCTTGTGCCCGCCCGACCGATCGCTGGACAACCAACCTTCTGGCCTGGGCGTGGATGATATTTGCATTTAAATGGGATTTTTCTAGCCGATGACAACTCTATAAAAAGCATTTGTAAACACATGTTCGCCCGGATGGATGGGATGTGTTGGTTGCAGTTGGTCTACATAATGCGCTTTTACGGTCCACGGATTAACCGGCCAGAAAGCTTAACGGGATCAGTGGAATAAATTTCCATTTTTTTTTCATGTTTTTTCAATTGGCAGATCAGATGGAACGTAACATATTTGTTTATAATTGACTTGTTGTTTACAGATGCATAACAAAAATGCACATCACTCAACACACGCTCACGCAATGTGCTCCCGCTTTTTTCTCTCCTCCAATGCAATTTGATCCAATTTCAACCGTTCCTAGCCGTCCACTGCGGCACTCTCGCAGCCATTGTTTTATCGCGAAAATTGTACCGATCCGGAGTGACGGGACACCCAACGCTCCCGGAGGATAATATGTTTGCTTAACGTCGCCTGCCCGCGGGGGGTCGCCAGCGACCAGCGTCCAAACGAAACAATTCACCATCGTATCAGACCCAATTCCCCCCAAATTACTGCACATTGCCGGCCATTAAACGCTCGTAACGAACAAAACTGTCTCATTAGTGCATATCAACACCGCGCTCAGTGTCTTACTCAAGAGTATATCCGTCCACGGCCACAGACGACGCGCACGCACATTGGACGAAAGGGAGATTGAATTTGCCGGGATAATTTCACTGCACGCGGTGTGTGTGTGTGAGGACGGTACCTCAAATTACAGAAACATAAGCAACATGTTGCTTTAACGCGCACCGGATCCCACCCAAAGGGTAGTGAAGAGATTGCCCACCGCAACCCTATGCTTATGCTCTGGGGCTGTGTGTACTTTTGGGGAGCGAGGGTTATTTTTGCTCTGTTCGTTTGCTGCTGCTTCGTTGGTATTATTTTGTTTCGTTTTGCCGTTCCGTTTCCTTTCAATGAATCCCATACGAGCGCTCGCGCGCGCGCGCGGTCTATGATGACGATTATCCAACTGTGCAGCGGCTGGGCTATGAAAGTCATCCCGCCAAGTTTGTTTGGTGGTGGCGGCGGCCCGGCAGTCTTCGGGACGGTAATTAGCGAAGCGATGCTCAAGAATTGCCACCGGGTGGTCGACACCGGCCAGGTCGCTCCTGGGCAGTGGGGAAAGGAGCGGGAAGGGAAAGGCGCGGGGCTGATGAATTGAGCATCATTTTCGATTTTCAGGTCTGCTGAAAGGGTAGACAGGCATATGTTCCACTGACGCCACACGATCGCTGCCGCTCACTCGAACGGCACCCTGTGTGATCGTCGTTCAGCATGAAGGGTGGAGCAAAAGGGGTAGGATTGGGGATGTGTGCGCACCGGGTAAGCTTTCATAACACCCGGGAGAGGCTTGGATGGGGATGTTCAACCAGGGAGCTGTGGACACTTCTCGGGCTCCGTTGAGAGACAAGAGTAAAGAGAAAGCATGAAAGCAGTCGTTTCGTTCGATTGTTTTGTGAGCATTGGGAAGGGAGCAGCCTAGGAAAATGGAAGCAAGCAGTGAGAGGTTTTTGTAGACTTTTTAACGGCGAGCTGCCACCAGTCCCATGGTGAGGGATTTTAAATGGAGAGCTGAAGAGAATGAGAGTGAATGTAAGCATGTTTGGATGAGAGTGACTAGGCTGAAAGATCGTTTGTCTGATCCTCCTTGCGCTGTGCTCAGATAGGAAAAAATCTTGCTGATCAACGGTACAAATAGTTTTTAGTAACATTATCTGGCCGTATGTGATAGATTATAAACAAGATTATTCATAGAGAAATTCTCGTGGAATGTTTGTTAAAGAAAATACCTCAATATATGGTCAAAATTTAGGTTGAATGTTGAACATGATCGATCAGTTTGGATGAGTAGGACAACCCTATAATGTGTTTACTAAAACAATATGCCAACCAACATCCAAACCAACATCTAACATCAAAATTACGCTGATCATGATCTCGATCAATGTTACGGTCTGCATAACTGCGGAATGCAATAATCAGTTAAATCAGCTTCCAAAGAATCTTTTTAGCTACATGAGATCGCCGTTTATTAGGTTATCTTTTATTTGGCTATCATTTTATGAGTGTCGTTCACAGTTGACAGTTCATTACATAGATGGTAAGACGTATCCGTTATTGGATTATAATTTGATGACAAAAACATTTAAATTCAGGATACATTTCAAATATTCTCTTTAACAAACAATCTTCCTTCAAACTCAAAAACATAATAATTATTATTTAAAATGTTATTGATAATGGTGAAAAAAACTCTATGATAAGTCATCCTAGTATCCCGATTACCCGGATGAGGTCGAGTCCCGACGGGCCTGGAAAAACGGAGTTCCACTATAAAACATTTCATGAAAACTGATAAACAACAAAGATGAAAGTAGTCAATCAAACCATATTCCTTAAAATTAAAAATTATTCAAGTCAATAACAATACGTTTTCTTCTATACTCTTCTGCTGTGTTTCTACACAGAAAGAATCCATTCACTTGCTAGAAAGGGATAAAATAACAACAGAGCGAGCTGTCCCGATGCAGAGGCTCTCACTTGATCGTTGTTTCAGTTTTCTCTCGCGAGTAACATTCGCTCCTAGCCAAGCTTAGCGTAAAGATCGCGCAACGTGCATACCAACTCGTGCTCGTTGCGTTCAGTTTTGCGCAGTTCGCGAACCGCGGTGGATCATAATTCGCCCTTCTCCCGTTCGGTAAACTCACCTCAGCAAGCAAGTAGGCGCATAATCGATCGCACCCGGCTGGTGATTTCGCGAGCGTTTCAATGCAGCATCCAGTGCGAATGGTTCAACTTTGGTGCGAAAGGGTGCAGAACGCGAGCAAAGGCTGACTGTGCGGGAACGTGCGTTTGTCGCAGTCTGTAATCAGTTTCATCAACTGTTTGGAAGGAAATTGTAGAAGTTGTGCATTGTGGTAGTGAGAGTAAAGCCAAAACGTTGGTCCGGAAAGTGCACATGCACATCTTGCAATGCGAGTACAGATTGGTACAAATTTTGAGTGAAGTGCGGTGTGTCAGTTCCAACATTCTTATTCTCATCCTGCAAGACAGTGTAACGAATGTGTGTGTCTGTGAAGGAGAGTGACGGTAACAAATGTTAAATTTATAGAGAAATTTATAGTCTACAAGGCGCTACGTGATCAAGTGTATCTGAGTGTTAATGAACACATTCCGTACAACAACGTAGATCACCATTAAGTACGGTAGCTCCCATATGTTTACTAGCTGACAAATTTAAAATACTTCGAGGTGAGCTTTTGATAAGCGTTTTATATGAGTTTAATATTTTACAAATGCTCGTCACAACATTAGTTCAATCAGGCTGTTTTCCAATTGATGAGTGTATTTTTGTTTGTATTTCTCACAAAATGTTTATCCTTATCGCATGTGTGCTAGTGTTTTGTGCTAGCTTTTGTCTAGCCGTTTGTCTGATTTGCACTTCCTTACAATGTCGCTTCCTGAGTGCGTTTTGTTTGTGCATTTCAATACCTTTTTTCAAGTTTGTTTAGTTACAAAGAATAAAAAAAAAGCAACCAACCTCATGTTATCAACGTGCTACACGTGCTATTCGACGTGTGTTGTTGCGTTGACGTGACAAAGTGTCGTTTGTTTTTGCTATCCTGTAGGTCAGAAGATTGCTCCAAAGCAACCGTGTCCGGCTTACCAGCCAGTTTGGTTAGCCCGCGCCCAAAGGTCAGCTGGTGTCCGTGAAATGTGCGTAAGGGGGAAGTGCTACGCAATGTGATCGTACAAATAAGCTTACAGAATGAGTTGTTGTTTAAAGTGTTTGTTTTTAACTTAAAAAAAGGCAAAATACACGAAGTGGGTACGCATTTTTAATTTAAACAGTATTTTAACGAACGTTAAAATGCTGCCACAAGCGTTACAGTGATCCGTTATTTTGTCGCTTTAGTCTGTAATCCGAGCCTCTTCCCTTGATTTCCGGGGATGGCTGTGGTTTGCAGCATCAGCTTGCCACCCACAACCATCGCTGCATCCACTAGAACAATACTCATTAATTCTTGCCCGCTTGCTCGAAAAAGGAAGGCTTAACGATCGTAAAACTAAAAATCACGCTTAAGCGACATCATTATGACCCACGGGCCAGCGTCACCTAAACAAGTGAGCGGTTTTCCTATTCTCTCCACCTCTATTACCCCCCCTGTTTTCCGGCTCGTTCCTAGACCAATCTTCGGCGCTGCGCTCGTCCAGCAAAACGGATGAGATCGAGACGCACAGGCTGGCGCCAACCGGGTCGACCATGCGCTGTCGCCGCCACCAGACGCCACCATCGGCGGTGCGCACAACGGTCATTCGGTCTGGCGGGAAAATATGAGGAAGTATCCAATCGAAATTCCACACCAGTGCGTACGGCGCGGCATGCTGGTGTGGAGGAGAAGCGATGCTCATTTAATCGCACGATCGCACCGGAGCGTCGTATGTCATGCGCGTGTGTGTGTGTGGAGCTGTAAGCGAAACGAAGCGGCAAAAAAGAGTGCAACCGGCATGATGATTTCCCTACAACCCGGTCGGCGATGATCTGCATCGTTGCAGCTGCTTTCCCATCCTTTATGCACACGCTTCAGCTTCGCTAATCGCACCGATTTGTCTGATGGTACGGACACGGCAGACAAGATACGACCGTGCACGCCGAAAGGGGACTTCCTTCGATTGCGCGGCCACTTCAGTCGGCGAGAAGGAAAACTCAATCGTGTGTGTGTTTGTGTGCGCGCGTTTGTTAACGCAAGAATGCGCACGGTACGCAACTCGCAGCTCAAAGATCTTGATTAGTGATGCTTATGCTGGAACGTCCTTTTAGGGCGCTACTTAGCTCGGTGAATCGGGTGCCGGCAATCAGATCGCTTCCGTCCTGAAGGTGATTTGATCTTCGCTAATCCTTTACCTTGCCCGTGGTCACGTGTTGTATCAATCGCTGGGGCGGTAAAGATGAAGCAAGAATGCATTCTGCGACCGTTCGACCATCGGAGGTAGGAACTTTCACCGGCACCGGCCGTGGAGCGATACACGATACTCGATCCCCCGCTGAGGTTTTGATAATTGAGAATTTTTGCTCGCACGAACCCGTCGGGAGAATGGATGCAGCTCCCCCGGCCCAATTATCAAATGACCCAGCCCGATGCGGCGGTTGCGGCGTTTCGTTCGAAGGGCAGAGCATAGAGTGGGGTAAAGATAAAATACAATCACGCAGCCAAACCGAGCGTTGGATGCGCTCGGTGAAATTGAGATGTATCCCGCCGGGATTACACGCAAAGGATATGTACGGGGCTGGGGAGCTTGTGTCGAGTTGAAAAGCCACAGATGCCGCAAGCAGTAGGAACACCTACTTCCAGAAGCGACGCTATTCTTGCCCCTGTCTTCTGGCCCCCACACGGGGATCGTTCGTCTGTGCCGGTGTGGTCGCTGTCGTTGTTGAAGATGATCGTGAGCGTGGGCTTTGGCCGCGTGTGTAGCAGCATGTTTACAACCGATGCGCTTCCGAGCTTGTGACATTACAAATTCGCTCCATCTCATTCCGGCCGAGAATAGCGACCGGAAAGTGCGCCGCAAATGTGATCGTTGGAGAGTGGGTTTTCTGGACGATTATTTATACACGAGCAAGCGGTCTGGTCGCGATCGTAACGGCAGGTTCGATTTACCTAAAACCCGTGGGCGAGCCGCGGCCCGTTGCGTTCCGCACGCGCGTATGTGTGGGCGAATTTGTTTGATTCGAAATTCCACCAGCGTGTCTGTCCGGCGTACGGTGGTGGTAATACGGGTGGTGGAGGTTCGTTCAGACGTTCTGACCCGTGCTGTTCACTGTTTTGACAGGCGGCTCTTTGTCGGAGCAATATTATTGGCAGTCAAAATGGAGTGCAGTGTGTGTGTTTCTGGCGAACATCTCACGCATGGTGCACGATCGTTCCGGGTTGAACGGTTTTATTTAACGATCCCATTGCCACAGATGGTCAAAACGGAAGTAGAGCTAGAGGTAAATTAATTGTCTACGCTTTGGTGCGGAGGGTGTTAAGAGGATTAGTGGACGACAAATGTCTGAGGAGCTTAAGCTATTGAATATCTGAGGCGAAACAAATGAATTTTAATCGCTCTAGTGTTGGGCAAGATTCATGAGGTAGATTAGCAATGTCGTTAATTATGAGGTATTTATCCGACTCATGGCGTTAAGTGGTGTCCACAGCTCGTTGAATAATATTCGAGCAAAGTAATCTATTTATTTGTGTTTTCAGGGAATGGAGTGAATTTCTAAATTGTTGTAAAACGTATACAGCTACTCAGTAAACAGTAACAAAAGTGGAACACTGCACCTATCTATGATGTGATAGATCTTGGAATAAGCTTAGTTTTACAACAAATCATTAAATGCCTGACGTATTATTTATCTTTTTTAGGAAATACTTCAGTTATAACCGCAAAATTAAGAAGGAGTTTAAATAAAGATGGCAATATAGTTAATCAGGACATGTTGGAGTAGTCAGGTTCAACAACAAATAAACAAAATAAACAAAAAGATCAGATTAAAATGTCAACAAAACTATTATTTGATTATTTTTGAATTAAATCAAATTAGTACAGCTTGTTGAATAATTAGTGTTTTTGTTAATTATTGTGCAGTGCAAGATTAATAAAGATTTGCAACCAGGATTTCACAATTTTTCGATAGTACAGATGTGAATAGAAACATTTCATTAAACGATCGCGCTCTTTAATTACACAATCCAACCTTTCTTAGAGGAGCGATATAAATGTGAAATTTTGGATTTATTGTTATATATTTTTTATAGACATGCTGAAAAATGAGGTGCTGAAAATGTGCACTAAACGAGAGGTACCGTATTTTAGGGTGTATGACGACCCTTTTTTAGGCCAAAAATAAAAATCAAATAGACGGGGTCGTTATACACGGACAGTAGCTTTTCAAATACACCTGAGACATTACATTCAATTACTAACAAAAATACACATACACATGACTTTGCGTATCCGCAAAGATAATACTGGAAAAAGCTAGGAGTGTTGCCATTTCCCTGTTGCATAAGCAAAAATAATAAATATTGGAATTTAACAAAAAAAAATGATCTCACTGGTTTATTAAATTGTTGGTACAAATTCATAAAAAGGAACCACTTATGCGTGAGGTCAAATACTAAAGCGCATAAAATACCAAAATAATACGAAGGTGAACTGATTGCCAAACCATCCAATATGCCAATTGTCTTTAATTTGCTTGTACTAGAGACAAAACAAATGATCTGAATCAAAATTGGAACATAGGCAAAGTTGTTAGTGAATTTTGTAAAATTTTAAGAACAAAAAAGTTTTTTTTTATTTTTTTGTAATTCATCAAGGATGTCGTTACACACAGGGGGTCATTACACGTTAAAATACGGTAATTATATGCTCCATCAGATTATTTAGGCGTCCTATCAAATTTATCTTTTTAGAACCTTTATTATAATTTACCAAATAGCATAGCATAGAGGAAATAACAATGCGAAGGAAGAAATAACAATGCTTTGCGAATGGATAAAATTATTCACATCTATTTCACACTATACACGTCTTCAAGTTTTTGGAATTATTATATTGAAAAGTTTCAAGTGACATTCCTTAAACACTCATCGATTGTACAGTTCTAATAACCACGCAGCAAATGCCTGTTCTTGTTGTATTATTGAGTACATAGCAAATTTTCAAATCCCGATGCAATAATCAGAATCCAGAAAGACCTCCTTTCCACGTAAAACAATCCTCTTGATGTTTGTATAACCTGTTGAATAATTGATGTAATAAGAGTGAAAAATGAACAAAAGCGCTCTCTTGGACTTTGTTGCAACCACAAAGATTTGTAAAAATAAACAAAGAGTAATATTAAAGTAATACGATCAAATGGGCCATTCTTACGAGAAATATGAAAAGAGCAATATTAATATGAACTTTATTATTGAAACCCAACCGAATCCCATCTAAACTCACAATCCACCTCGGTCAGTGCAACGACATTCTTTGTCGCATCTTACAACCATTTATTCTATTCGCTCTTATGACATCACTTAACTCAGCGCAACCAGAAGCCCGGCAACGCTGCGCCTGGCAATTCGTTTACCAAATGTCAGTCCTTTGTCTCCAGGGGCGCTCATTTGCCGCGTCAAGTGTGTAAGGTTTCCACGGGACGCGAGCAAAAACAAAACTCTACCAGCACACACCCACAACACTCGGTTCCTGCCATTCCTGCTGCTCAACCGGGAGCCGGGGTTGATGAGTCAGCAGGGAACGTGTTGCCCTGCAATAAGTCAGCAACTTTAAATTACCTACCCACACACTCCGAACCTCCAGCCCGGGTGAACTCTGATTTATGGTGTGTCAAATTGCTGCGAACTTTGCAAAACCAATCAGCCGCCAGCGAGGGCAGGCGTATAAATTAGGCGAACTAGGTGGGAGAGTCTTGCCGGAGGTAAATAAAATCGTCGTAATACCGGCAAAACCATGCCGCCTGTGCACTGCGAAAGAGATGGCGCATCTTCTAGCGTCAGCAGTGCATCACATCCACGACTTTGCAGCTGCGCGTTGATGCATTCTGGTCGGAGTGTAATAAAAATTAAATAAACACATAAACACACAAGGCGAACCTCGTGGGTAATCCTTCTATTCGCAATGCCGTTGTTCGTACTGTTCAAACGCTGCGCAAAGGATGGAAGCGTCAGCGGCGTCATCGGCAAAAGAAGAGCAGGGGAGAGGATGCCGTAACCAGTTCGAGGGCCGAATGTGCGAGCACCCATTCGGAGCTAACGCCACGCCAACCCGCGCAAAGTTCACCAACTTTTCCTTTCGTTTGGTGAAAGTTCCAGCCCCCAACCATACCACCACGCGCGGTTCGACTGGCAGCTGTCTGCTTACATCATGTGGCACACAGCGCCGCGGCAGCACCAAGCGAAAGATGCATGTCTCAATCTCCGGGACTTCGGGTCGGGTCGGTCGGCCAAATCGATCCGATTGCTGCCCAAGCGTGCCCAAGTCCACCGTCGCCAGTTGTGACAATAATAATCCGCACCATCCCTTTACGCCGAGAGAGGCGACAGTGAGAGGCAGACGGAAAGCCCTCTCGCGAGACACTTGGGATACGCGTCCCTTAATCCTTTGCTAAGCTTCAACTCGCTGCCTGTCACCGCGCGATCATGCAGATCGCGTTTGAATCGGTCGTCGACGTCGTCGTCGTCGTCGTCATCCTGCTGAATGTGCGATTTCCTCCTCCTCCCCCTGCCCATCACCCCAAACGCGATCATGATCCTGTGCATGACGGAGGAAAAGCGAAACCCTCTAGGCACGCAAGGGCCAACGTTGAGAATTGGACTGGCCGCCCTTAGGCGTCCTCCTAGTTCCCGGTACGCTCACCCAAGCCCTTGCCAATCTCACTCCGGTTGCCATTTGTCGGCAGGATTAGCCGATGGTTTATGATGGGTTCGAGCTCGAAAGGGGGCGCATATCGCCAACTGCACGACATTCGCTCTCTTGCGGTGTCTGGACCGGAATTCCCCTGCCCAGTCGGTGCCGGTGAACTTTGCGTTGTGCGATGGTATTGGAATTCACTTTCGCACCCTCGTCTCTAATGTTTCGTCAAATTGGGTGTTTTTTTTTCAATATAAAACTGCCACAAACATACAATGATGTTGTTAATCAAATAATGCAATCTGCCGGTGGAAGACAACAACATTTGACAGCAAGAATTCTACACGCCCAGCGACGTCTTTGCGCGTTTGGTATGGTCCTATTTATTTGATCGTTTGGTTATTGCTTACGACTTTATTTATCTTTTTGCAAATCAGCAACAAACCACCGCTGGCTTTTCGTTTGATCACCCAATCCCCTGCACGCTTGCCCAATTGGCACATTCACCCCTTCGACACCTGCCCCTGGGCGTGCAATTCGAGCGAAAACCAGGGTGGAACTCGCTGACTCGGGACGGATGGACCCGTGTGTAAGCGTGCTACGCGAAGGCCGATGGCCACAACAAATGGTTGTGTAATTTTTTTGTCCAAACACCTCTTTCTTTCCCTACTAACTGCGTTTGTTTAATTATAGTTCTCTTCGGTGGGCGGCAACGTGCCGATAGCGTACAAAACGAAAACAAAAACGGCGAATCATTACAGCGAAAAATGGTTTCACACCGATCCCGATGCGATAGGAAATTGGTCCGATAGTGTACCACTAAATGGACCGACTGCACGGTGTCTCTCTGTTTGCAGTCCATGTTACCGGTTTTTTGACGTATTGGATCGCCTTCGGTTCCGTCCCTATCTTTCTCCCGCCGTTGCGGGAGGCATTGCACACCACTCCAAGAAGGCGGGCAATTAATCGGATTTGTCAAACGACCGAAATGACACGGGTGGCGCAGAAAGTGGCCAAACAACCGTGGACCTCCAACCAGCGATGCGATTTATGACGCTCTGATGGGATAGCGGCGCCGGGAGGGAAGGGCCCGATTGGAGGGAGTTTGTAGAAAAGGGCACACTTGGAAGCAAAACAAAAAACACTGTTACAAACACACAGCCCGGGCGAAGCAACGGGTCGCCGCAATGCTGCTCGGTCCCGGGCAGGGGGAAGCGAAGAGTCCCATAAATGACTTCCCCGTACTATCCCCGCCCAACGCTCTCCTTTCTCTCGCCATTAGTGGCAAATGAGAACGATAACTGTTGCATCAAGCAGTGCAGCCGGGTGGGGGGGATTGTGGGTTGGGAGAGTCGGCTGTCGGCGGCTCAAATCGACAAAGTGCGCCCAAACAGGAAAGCAAACAATGTTTCCCGGAGGTGACCGGTGGTGACGGTGGTTGAAGCTTTTGCCAAGTCAGTGAAAAAAACTGAAGCAACAGTTCAAAGCGATGTAACCGAAAACCGGCCACCGACGTATATATTGCGGTGAAGTGTCGTGGGCTGGTCGTGGATAGTGTTCGGGTTGGTGATCGCTGCGAAGAAAAAAAGGGCTTCTGGAGCGACCATGTTGATCCCCACTAAATGAAGGAAAGCAAATTGCATGACTCAAAGTTAGGAAATAGAAGAGTTTTATTGTAATAATGTTTGTACGTGATAAGTTAATGTGTGTGTAATTTTTAAATATTTATCTAGAATAGTTTAACTCTCGCTGAAGAATATAAAGAGAAATCTATATAAAGAGGAATATGCATAATCTGCTAGAGATGAAACAGTAATGTTACGTTCTCTACAGATACGAGAGCCTATGATATCCTATCCATAATTTTTTATCGTGGATTTTAGTTTGGATTATATAAGCTGCCACAAAATATCACTCTTACTCTCTAATGCTATGATACTTTCGAAATTCTCTATGAGCAAATTATCGTATCCAACCAAATTTGTTTGTTCAAAGTTATAAAATGTATTGCTTGTAAATATCATGATGTGAATGAATTGTTTAATTTAAACGATCAGAATCCATCATAATAATCTGATTTGTCAATAATGGGGCCTTTCACGATACTACGAAACATTTATTATATGAAGTTAGACAGTTGGCGGCTGAAATAATGTCAACACTCCATACGAAACGACACACAAAACTAGCCTGCGATTTTCAGTCTAGATTATTTCAGCCTCAAAGCTAGAATTAGATTCGAGTACCTGCTCGAAAAAATATCAAAGAAAGGTTGTGTTTTCATTTATCCCCAGGTGCATTAAAGAGAACAGGTAGTTATTTGTATTATCAAAGTGTATGTAGATCAGGTGATCATGTTTTTATAACCAAATTAGAACGTCACTTTTATAACCGTTTTTATAACCAAATTTGACAGGACGGGTTAAAACTTTTGCTCAAACAGCCTTTCTGGTAACTTGACAATTACACAAAAAGCTCTAAAAATTGAAATTGCAGCCTACGATCCTTAAAAGGGGAAGGGGCTTATTATTAGGGTTATTGATTCCTTCTGAAAAGTGTAGAAATATCTTTAGCTCTTGACTTTGATTTTATTTATATGCCATTTGTACAGAACTAATAATAAATTTACACACAGCATGGCATGGAATCAGATGCAAGAGTGATGTTAACTTTTATATAAAGTTCATATAATTTCCGAATGGTTCAAACATATTTTTTATAATCTTTTTTTTTTATTTAAACAAATTCGATGATGTCGTAAGAAGAATTGTTAGAATATGTTATAATTTAACAATATCTATCTTATTTTACCTTCTAACAGATCTTCCAACCAAAGCCCAATCTAGAAGAAATAAAGTAATAAAACTTTGGAACTTTTCAAACGACAGGATTTACTGAATTGTAAAACAAGAATGAATTTGTAATAAACAAAGTTAAAATAAGATTAGAAGACCCGTAAACGCTTCAATGAACAACATATCAAACGTGTGTAAGCGTACAATCCAAGTCCAAAGCGCATGGAAAACAGGTTGTTAGCCTTATTTATTCAACCCATCCAAGACTGCCGTTAAGCAATTTAGTCCTCCATCATCGTGTGGAAGACACTCCATTCCCGCGCTTCTCAAAAGGGGACTAAATAAATAATCAATCTCGCCCGCGTTTGCGTGTGATGCGCTCCCGCGTGCCCTTTCCGGTTCGCAGCGGTCGGAACTCGGAACCCGAAGAGCTATCTCGGTGCCAAATCCAATCCATCGCTCGTGACAGATGATCGTCAGCAATCAGTTACCCGTGCACGCGAGAGGAAAATGCCATTCATAGGCCTTTCTTTCGCCAAACACCACCCACCGGGACACCGGGAAGCGTTAGTCTGCATTCGTAACCCACTGCACCAGGAGAGGGCGAATAGGTAGATGCAATCGGGACCACCGCTTATCGGCTTATCGGGTCGAACCGATCTTCAAGGCTAGATTGCCTTCAAGGGAAGATGATCGTACAGCTTTACTGGCTTGGGCGAAAGAATACCCACCGCCAGCCCATTTAATCCTAATTGACGGATGAAGGAAGCGTCCCCGTGAAGCAACACACTAGGAGCTAGGCGCAACGGGCCGGATGGTCCCGTTTTGTTGGCAGCAAGATGCAATCCCCGTATTCGTTCCCAGGTTAATTTATTATTATTACACTGCAGAAGTGAATTTATGTCTCACCACTCAACCCGAATCCAAAAAAAAAAAACACGTAAAAAGCCGCCATGACGCGGCTCCGTAGGCTTAGCTTCGCAGAGTCATAACCAACGAACAGCAGCTGCCCAGGACAGTGCCGGTTCCAGCCTGGCAAACAGCCAACTGGAAATGAAAAGCTCGTTAAAGATTATCTTCCTGCGGTGTGCTTAGTGCACCTTCGAGTGACGCTTTTGGCGATCGGTTTGCTGCATTTCCTCGTGCGCGCTGCGGTTTTCTGCCGCCAGTATTGGCCCAGGGCCACCCAGTATTCAAGAGAGCAAAGGCTAATAAAACTGCTAATACTATCTAGTGGCAGCAAGTCGAGCCTTGCTTTGTCCGCGTTTGGCCGGCTGGATCGATTCGACGAAACACGGCCAGCGTACACTTTCGCCCGTATTGTTATTGCTCAAAATTGTAGCATAAAACTAAAATTAATGACTATCCAAAACGAAAGGGAAAAACACGGTAACGGGAGGCCAGAATCGAAGCACTGCAGCAAATTTTAAACCTCTTCCCGGGCACGCGGTCACGAAACGGAGAACCGGAGTCGGTGAGTCACCAAAATTGCATCGAAAGGCAGTCGATCGGTCGGCGACGTGCTAGCGTTAACAACGATCAACAAATGCACCGTACCCCGGGTACACAATGCAGGAAATCGAAATCGGGAGCAAATAATAAATTGACCACCATCATTGTACACTGCTCGCTATCTAGACGCGCCGCGTTTCCGCAAAAAACTAGAAGAAAAAAATTAGTCGCTCGGATAGGAATCGGTTTGGCGACTATTGGGCGATCGATGCACCCGTAGCGTTCTCTCCCTCTAAACCCACCATACACAAAACACAACCAACGCACCAATGCTTCGAGGGGGCCACCCACTGCCACCCACGGGTCTCCCCGGGACCCGTTTTGGCAAACAGTAAAATCAACGCAACCAACGAGGTGCAGACATCATCCACCGAAATCGCCGCACGACGCCCCAACCAAACCCAGCCAGCCTAACGAACTAGCCCGAAGCCCTGGCCAGCCACAGCTAGTAGGAAAAATGCTATGATTTATCGCAAAATATTACGCTCAATTTGCAAATTATGCACTCCTACAACTCAATCCGTGCAGCGACGGCGGCGGCGACGACGGCGGTGGGGACTTGTGCACCCGGGAAAGCGACGAACGGGCGCGCGATCGACCAAGCCAGCCGACGGTCGTTTCGATTCGTTGCGAGTTTCAGTTCCATCGGTCCAGATCAACCTCACCGGCACTGGACCCGGTACCCCCTTTTGCCCGTTTTTTTATGTTTAGCATATTTATCGGTGCGAAAAATGTATGTACAGCTTTTTTCGCTGTTGCTTGGGCTGTCCAGTGTCCTACTCTTTCTAATTTTTCATATGCACTCACCACCGTATCGATGCACTTTAGCGGCCAGATTTGACTATTTATAGCACACACGCTAGCAAATGTGTGTGTTTGTTTGTGTGTGCGTGTGCTGGTTGCAGCCATGGCGCCGCGTGTACAGCGGGCGTAAATCCCGACCCGAACAACGGAGACGCGAGTGGGTCGCGTGCGTTTTCGCGCTGGTAGTAGTTGCACAGTTTTGAACGACTGTGACCGCATTCGGTGTCGCCGCGGAATGAATGCCCATTGGGTGGGGTGGGAAAATATATGCACAAATTCGTCCCGTAATTCAAATGATGCACATGATTCACCCATTGCAACCTGTAGTGCAAATGGTCGACGGTGAAGGAATATTTATTCGTAGCTGCTAGTATATGGTTTCGAAATACTCTCTTTATTTATTTATGTCACAAATGTGTACCGACACCGGGCACTGCGCACCCATTCTGGTATCATACATTTGTGACATTTAGTGATCTTCTATTTTGAAACATAATATCACATTACAAAATATAAGTAAAGTATTGAAGTACAGAAGAACCCTCGGATATGACTGTGGTTGGGACCGAAAAAATGTTCCAAAGTTAAAAAGTCGTGAGTCAAATATCTGGCAAAGCATAGTTCATAAATGAAGTTGAAGAGTCGAAACCTGTTGAAGGGATGTGTATTTTAACTAAAACAATTTTTGATAATGTATTAGTTTCAGATACTTCTATTAATTTCTTCTAAATGACACCATTAAACTATCAAATTTAAAATTGTCGTATCTGCGAACCGTCCCAACCCGAGGGTTTCCTGTAATAACTTTTCTCACTAAAACTATTACCTAAATGAATAAATATATTTATTAGTTTTAGTAAATGTGAAAATCTCTGGTTACGTAAAGTGTGATTAATGTGTTTTTTGTTCCCAAGTTTTTGTATCAAGCAGTACGTTATAAATCTATATAACCATTTTGTTCGTTTAATTATGATTATTGTCGGTATTATTAACAATAATAATAATAATATTTATAATATCTAAATAGTAGGTTTAACAATATTTATATAATAATTTTAACAAAATATTCCAAAGCAAATATAATGGCAGACAAACAATGTTTGTATTTTTGTGTTCAAATTTTAATTAAATACGTTTCAATTCCTTGTTAAAAAAAAAAACAACTCCTACTTTCCACAAGCTATGATGTAAAACTATCAATATATTTACCATACAACCATACACAGCATGATAGTAAACATTGCATTGTCTGTCAAATCAAAAATCAAGTGAAAGAAAAGCTAGTTCAATGTTAGCAATAATAAACAGCCCCATTTTCTATCCACAATGAGGCTTGTGCATTATATTATGCACTACACTGTTTCATTTTTGTTGTTGCTGCGATATTTAGCGATCAGTCCCGGTTGCAGTTCCAGTTCGGTGGCGTAACCTGGGACCCTCCCTTTACTTGCCCTAAACGGCCCATTCAATTTAAACCTTCTACCGTTTTGCCCGCCGGTCACATCGCACCACCCGCCTGGAAGGTTTGCGCATTTGTGCAATGTGAGACAAAGCGATTCGGGACGGTATTAACCAACGGGCGCTGCACATTATGCGGCAGTCCTTCGGCAGTCAATCAATCCCTGACGCATTGCCCTCCCTTCCCACACTTCCGCCTCACATTTGAAAACGGAACCAACCGCCTTTTTGCGGGAAGTAAAGCCGACCAATCTTCACCGTTGACTTGGGCGGCTGAACTTTCAACGATGAACCCATAAACCATTCGCGATCAATAGAAAGTACGACCGTCATCCGCCCGGCGACAAGCGGTACCGTGGAGGGGGAGGTGAGGAAGCGGTGGAAAATTATTGCTCCCTTCGCTTCCAGATCGTGATTGGAGAAATTTGAAAATTTAGCAAACCAACCAACACTACCCCGGCCCCACCGACACCCAGCACGCTCGGACGCTGGTTCTCCGCTCCGCGTGACTGTGCTTAAATTTGAGCGCATAAATTATGTACCTTTTTAAAAAACTTTTGCACCGAATATTGTGATCGCTCTCCGATGTGATCGAAGATGATACTGGGCAGCACGAGCCCTGGCGCATACCTGTCGTGCTGCGTTCGGGTTTGGGGTTTGTTGTGACTTGTGGTGCAATGCAGAACATAAATAACCGTCAAATGGGTTATTTATATCGTGCCCTGCCCGAAAGCGGAGGAAGAGCAGAACGGGCGACATTGAACCTCTTTTTTTATGAAACTGCAAAGTTAATGCATTCTTTTCGGATGTGCTACACCCAAGTTTCGACGTAGCAAAAAGACAGCAACAAATGACCAAAGGTTAGTACCGCTTGTCGCCCGGGGAAAAATCGATCATGATGCGAGCAAACGGGGTACTTGCTTTTTACGATGCAGTCCAGCTGGCACGCGGAAGCGATGAGATGCCAAACGCCTAATTGCATCTCGTTAATCTCGTGCAATATTTCACACCCAGCATAAAATCGCAACACAAAGCTCGCACAGTAAAGATTAATAAATACCCAATACTGTCGCGTCGCCTGTTGGGTGTGTTATTGTAATGCGATTACTAGCAACGCCCTCGTCCTCTTTAGAAGTTTGCATCGCTCCACCAAGTGTGCAGCTGGTCGAAGTGCATAAACATAAATTTAATTCACCGCTGCAGGCAGTACATTATTCCATCCAGTACGTCACTTAATGGTGCATTTCAATTAATTTTTATTTTAAAAAGAAATTTTTACTGATTTATTGTTATGTTGGCCGAACTGTCGCACATTGTACAATCCGTTTGGGACAGGGGGGATTTTATGGGCAAACGAATCGGAAACGAACCACTGCCATACTCTACCGCGTGGAAAGCATACTTTTATGTTTACGACCGTGTAAAACCGTCCAGTTGCCATTTTTTTTTAGTTTTATTCATCCAACCGGACATTCCAGTTCCATCATGCCGGCCATTCCGTGCAGTAAAAAAACGGCCTTTCCTTTGTCCGTATTGCGATCGGCACGAGCATCATTGGTGTTACATCGATCTCATCACACCAGATTGGCCGACACGGTTCACCCTTCTGCTATCATCGGACCCGGTGGTGCCCGCGGTGGAGTGGGTGCACCTTAAACTGATGGCTTTTATTTTCAATTTCCATTACGATTAATGAACGTACGAACGGGGGGGTTTTCGAGTAATTCAATAATAAACTCATTTCGGCGGGCCCGGGTTTCAGTCCCCGCTTTTAGATTACCTTTTCGGCGGCTTGTTTATCATTCCAGCGCGTTACCACGATCGATCGGTCGATCGATTCGGCCATTCGGCTGGTGGTGCGAGGCGGGTCGGCAATTTCTTGCAATGTGCAACACTCGCCGTGTACCGTTTATCGAATGCCGACAACACCGGTGCACCGGCTGAGGTGCGCACTAATGGGAATTTGCGTTTTTGCTTGATCTTCCGATGTAATCGAATCCGGCCAGCACACCCGTCAAGGACTGTACGACGGGACCTTGTTCGATTATCTCGCACTGAGTGATGATTGGGAGGACAACAATCCATGGCCACTCCGTTTAATCGAACGTCCGGAAATCGGGTGTGGTGTGGCTTGCGTCTTTGGCGTTTCTGTTTTTCCTTTTTGCGCACAACAGCCCAGCAAATCCAAATCTGTACTCCGGTTCGATCGCAATCATCAACACAATTCCAAGTGCTTTGCGTGCTTTGGTTTCCGAAAGGTAAAGAGCGACGGTAGTGAAAAGAAACAAACAAGAGAGTAGCCAAGCGAGCCCTGTAGTTCAATTTCTCATTTTCCTTTATTTGCCTCAATCGAGTTATTACGTTTCCCCACATAATAACAATAATATTATGGGCGATTATTCACTGAGCAGCAGCTCGTTTGTTTGCCAATTTGGTCGGTTATGTCATGCCCAACACAGTGTGCCTGTTCATGATGTGCAGCCAACGCACGGTAGCTTTCGTAATGATGATGATAACAATTATGAGTAATGGCGAACCGCGAGTACCTTGCGTTGGGACGGTGTCAGGATATTAAGCGCGGACATCTTGACCGTAGCATAGCAGGGAGCGTCATGAAGATGTGCTCGTAAAATTTAATGCAAGTCTAGTGGAGGTCACTGTAGGGTAGTTACAGTTGCTGAAAGTGTAATGCGTATTGAACCTGGGAATTAGTAATGGTTTTGTTTAAACTAGAGGCAACCAAGGCAAGTAAGGTAATATAAGTTGTAAGATGTATTTGTAAGCAATTTTCAATTGTTTCTAAAAACCATCGTTTTAAATTAATCAGAAAATTTCGGTTTTTGTTTAATTTACCACAAATTGACGGTAAGTTTTTCGAGAAATATGAAATATTAGGGTAAATGTATCAGTATTGGGCAGGTTAGTGCAGTAGTTTCACAAAAACTGCTCGTACATTTACAATTTTTATTATTTTTCATGAAAAGGACATTATTTTGAACGATAAACTATCGTATTATGTTGTGCTATGTTTTATTTGCCGATTTAAATATATTTTTTAGAGATATTTGTGAAAATGCAAACACTGTTTTTGTTCCTATTTTCGGCAGTTTGGTCCTATTTTCGGCAGGCTGTGCTCCTATTTTCGACAACGCGAATATGGGTCGGAAAATGTTTTAATCAATGCAAATAGATAGACAAAAATGTTCAAAGCAGTTTTACACTCTCACTTTTCTAAGATTGGTGTTGAAAAGAACTTAAATTATTAATTTTTGTGGTGCCCATTTTGGTCATTTTGAGGGCAGTTTTTACAGTGAAATTGGTAATATGTAATACAAGAAATATTGTTTTATGTTTCGACATACGCATTGCAGTGTTCAGGTCAAGTTTGTATTGATTATTCAGCTAAACCAAAATGTTTTTGTTTTGTTTCAAGCTTCGGCAGGCGCCCACAGCAGTTATCTGTCAAAAATCAACATTTACCGTGTGCCTCTTTTCGGCAGCATTTAAAGTGAATGATTAACTGTTTTTCGTGATCCTAAAATTCCAATCGATCTAGAATAATTTAATAAACACTTTAATTGTGTTAGTGGTCTGGCTCTCTTAATATTAAAACCTGCCGAACTATTGACAGACATCAAATCTGCCGAAAACTGTGAACTGTGCCGATATTTTGATAAATATGCAAGGAAATGATGTGATACTTCGTATATAAATAATAAATGAGCATATCTCCATTTAAAAAAAATGTGTTGCGACCAATTGCAACGCGTTTTAGCGTAATTACACGTTTTTAGATACCCTGCCGAATACTGGTACAGTTACCCTTTGTACGATTTGAAGACAAAATAAAAGAGTTTAATTTGAAACATAAAACATAAAAAATAATAACAACACATAAAGCTTCAGGTATCTGCTTTTCAGGAAAAATAAATTATACTTTTCATAAGCTATAAGGACCACAAAACAGTCGTAGTAATCTCAGAATAATTGGTGTTATTTTAATTATATTATTTTTTATTTTTAGAACATTGGGCTTCAGAATGCTTGTAGCCAAACTCGTTTTAATCATCGTTTTTTTTAATATTTAAATACTCTGAGTCAACACGACCTGCGCAGCTTACAAAAACACTCTCCCAAGACGGCATATTAAAAAAAAATCAGTTTGAATTTCGTTAAAACTTAAACCGCCATCCAACACGGATTGGGATCATAAAGATATAGGTAGCAATCCACTCATTTGTATACAATAATAAATTTTCCACAAGAAAGTTGTTGCTAGTACATGTTTGCCTACGTTCGTATGACTGTTGCTGCTGCTGGTGCTTGTAGTTGTTCACAAAACCACATTGCCCAGCAAAAAGACATCGTCCACGACAGGACAGCACTTCACGTGCATGTTGCGTTACAAATTCCATTTCGAGCTCGAAGATGAACTGCAACCCCCATCCCACCATTACCGTGTGGCAGCAGCATGTCCATGTTCACATTTATCTCCTGCAGTTACAGTGGATTCACCCATTGAACAACAACGAAAAAAAGAAAAAAAACAGTCTCCCTTTCTCACCACTCCTTTCTCAGCAAAACCATTGGTGCGTCATTTTCGGAGCATAGTAAATCTTGGCTGCACCTTCCGCAGCTGCATTCTGTGCCGCTTGTTTGCTATTTAGATTTACAATCGGGCGATCTATTAAAATTATGCAAAAATTCGCCACCCATCCCATCGCCCCATCGGCCGCCTTATCCAGTCCCTGCCGGTGCATGCACAGCCTCGTTTGCGGCTGTGAGAGTGGCAAAATCAGGCCAGGCACCGCCGGTGCAATTGCTCGCGGCGACTGACGATTTCGAGTCGTTTCGAGCCGTACCGCAGCCACGGTGAGGATCATTGTGTAGTACGAACGACACTGGCGTCGCGGCTAGACCAGCCAAGTCAGGGTCCAGTGTCATCTCAATTCCCAGGAATTGGCCAACTATTTTTAAACCCCTTGTGCGCTGGATGGTTGCAAATCGAAAGCACGAATCCCAAGCGGCTGCAGCAGATGGGAATGAATTTCAACCTAATTAAAATATGTTACACTTTCCGCACCAGCCACATTGGCTTATGCTAAAGGCAACCTTCCCGGGCTCGTATCGCTATCGATCGTCTCAGGAGGCTCTAGGTGGGAAAGCAAAAATCAGCTTACCTTTACGATCGCTTGGAAATGGTGGAAATTGCCTGTTATTCAATGTGTGTAATGATTTCAGTGCGTTTATGTTTTTTTTTGTGCAGGCTCATTTTTGCATATTTAATCTACACATGACTTACCGGTGTGTCATTTCTTAAGTGGTTAGTTTCTTATATGTATTTTTCAATTTTTTTCCTTCTATCCTTTTTTGCAGCTTCTTCCACGTTCTATCTGCAAATCGCTGGCATCCTCGTCGTGTCCGGTTGCGCTGCAAGCCGTTTTTTTTCTACGATCGCATTGCGTTGAACAGCTGCGCCTGGAAGTGTCTCATTAAGGAAGGAGGAACGACCAAACAAACCAAAATGTGCTTCCCTTGCGCGCGGGCCGTTCGATTCTGATCGATCCACATCACGCGCACCTGAGCCCCTGTGTTTGTGGGGCTGTGTTGCAACACATCGACGACAGAATGGCGAACCCGTGCTTCGATCCTGCCACCGCACCGTACCCAGCCACCGTGTGCATCCATCTGTGGCCCCGGGAGGCGTAAAGTTTTCCAACGCCAACGGCACGCATCCGCAGCAGAAGGAGCAGCAGCAGCAGCAGCAGCAGCAAACAGCACCGACAGAAACCCCTACGGCTGTGACACGGTAATTGAAAATTCAAAACGAACCCCAACACGTACACGACGCGAGTGGTGTTACCGGCAGAGAGCTGTCCCGCATCTAAACCTACACACGCCCGGGTACGGTGCTGCGTCTGGTGCACCCGGGTCGGGGCGATTTTGTTGTTTGGCGTCTACAGCCGAAGGCCACTCTCCTGGTGGGCCTCGACACCCTTCCCGAAAACCCGCCAACCGGAGGAATGACGAATTTAAACAAGCTCAAGGTGGTCGTCATTGGCAGCGCCAAAGTGGGCAAATCGGGTAAGTGTATGTGTGTGTGTGTGTGTGAAGGGGGGGGGCTTCAAGGGATCGAGCGTAAATTTTTATGCTTATTGTTATGGTTATTGCGAATTTGAATGCATTTCTGGTGTGTTCAGGCAGGCTGGGGGGGGGGGGGGGGGGGGTCTCGGTGAACTTGTTGGGCGTCTTCTTCCATCTACTTCGTCACTCGTTTGCATTCGTCTCATCGGCAATCGTGGTTAGAGAAATTGCGATTAGCCTATTTTAGGTTTGATCTCGGGACCGACCTAACCGACGGACGGGGACTTCGGGTGCACTGTGTCGCCGGTGCCACATGTCAACCCACATCGGACGATGCATTTCAAGAGCGCGTGCAGTTGGACGACAAGCCGCATTAGGGCATTCGGGAAGGTTGTTTCTTCCTCTCCCTTGCTTCTACATGATCGGAGATACTTGAAATTGTAATAACCTAATTACCGATGAACAGGTGCTTCCGTTGAAGAAACTTCTTTCGCCGGGAGTCGTTGGAGTGGACAGAAGTGTAAGGGGACGGGGATCAGCGAAAGCCCAATGACTGAAGGTTTGCGTGATGGAAAGGTATTTAAATTAATTTCATTGGAATCGTTTAGAAGCAAATGGGTAATTTGAGCTTTCTCTTGGCGGAGATCTATTTGACATGTTTGCAAACAAGTTGGATTCTAACCATAAATCCACTTTCTTCGATTCACAAATAAGCAGAGCAATGCGCTGGCTCAACACTGAAACGAATCATTAACTTTATCTGTCATCGTTTCTTTAAAAAAAGGTTTGCAGAACAAAATGATCTTAAAGAAAAGAGAATAAAAAAGATGACGTACATTCCCAATTGAAATTTGATACACAAAAGATAAGATATTTTAAGTTATAGCATTACCAAATTGTATAATGGTAAATCGGGATTTTATTTCGAGAGGATTCTAAAATCATTTTGTGGTTTTGGACCGGATGTAGCACAAAAACCAAAAAAAAAAATCAAATTATTAATAATGAATAAGGAATATTACAAATCACAAGAAACTAGATAAATTTAATTTCATCAAGCGTTGATCACAAAAATAAATAGATAAATAAGAGTTTCACTCGTCAGTATAAGCTGCGCATCCTTTGTTTTGGAACATCTACACTTGTGCTAGGATCAACAATGCTGTTAATCATTCTTAAAAGTAGATCAGAATTAAATGAATGTAATCGAAATAACAAAGTTTAAATTTCAAATTCACGTTTTTATCAAAGTTAAGGTTCTAAGACACGATCATGTTCTAAAAATTCCCACAAAATACTTTGTTTTTCAAAGTTCTTAAATCATATAACTCTTACAAAAAAGTCATTAGAGAAGTGATGAAGATGATAGAAAAAAACAAACAATGATGATTCAAATTGACGACTTTTGAAATTAAAACAAAAGCACTGTTTATGATGCCTCACCAATTTGTTTTTATCGCTCGATACCAACTAAAAAGCCAACGCAACTTTCCATTCTGATCTTGAACCCTATCTATCGATCGTAATCATCCACATTCTTCGTCCACGGTGCATCAAACCTTGAACTGGATCGGTGTCAAACGACGATCACCCTTGTGCCCCAAAATCAGTATCAGTAAAACGCCGGCGATCGATCGGCCGGCAGCTCATTAGACGTGAGCAGTGAAACCGATTTCACCAAACACACCCGCCGAAACAAAAACGGCAACGGTTTTCGACCGATGACCGATGCACGTTCGTGTTCCGTTTTCGGTCGCAACGTGCACGTGACTGCACCGCCACAACCACCGACTGTCCGCGTTGACGCTATCGCACACGCATTATCTTTATCGGACAATCGCGGGCGGGTTGGGTTGGTGAAAACTGGACGAACGAATGATGACGACGGGCTCACGATGCAGCCAAAACGGTTCGATTATTCGAAGCGTGATAAATCGTAATTAATAATTCGAGCCCCTTTCACGAGCCAACGTCAATGGTGTGGCTATGGTGTGCGGGTGGAAACACGAGGAAGTAGCTAAAGACCCAATAAAAGGGTTGGTGGGTGGTTTGTGACTCCGGGTGCCGGCGAAGGCAGGAGAAGCGATGCGGGACAATATTCAATGCATTTCGTTCAACTTCGACCTACATACGGGGACGGTGTACGGCCAGTTCGATCGCTTGGACATGAGGTCTTTATCAACCACCGTGCGAAAGCGAACGGTTGGACCTGCTGCATTAAAACACTGAAAGGAAATGCATCACCATGCGCACCATCTCCGTGTGTGTGTTTTTGTATGCGCGTGAGTGCATGTGTTGAATGGTTATTTATTTCACTTTTTCAGCATCAGCGACCAGGGTAGTAACGGTGGTCGATAATAAAGAGATCTGTTGGGTGATTTTTCTTTCATCAAGAGAAATGAGGTGTCCCGAAGCGATCGTCGAGTTTTTGGGGTGCAGCATGGTGATCTTGTGCACCGTTTGCCAAATAGCAGGACTGCCCTGCCCTGCCCAGGCACAATGGTGAGATAAATAGCGTCCGATTGTGCCGTTCGAGCTGGGGCTAGTTCACGAAAGTCAAACTGTTACAAATTGTGTACACAGACAGCCCTTTCTTCAGGGATTCAATCGTGTTTGGAACGCTGGGACTGGAGGTATGGAAGGTGTAGGTGAAATAAAATGAATTGAAATTATCTTTTGTGATGCATCACTTACAGAGCCGGACAGTCAGTCAGTCAGTCAGTGTTGCAGGACCTTCCAGCCATTGGTTAACGGTGCCTTGAAGGGCGAAGTTAGTTATGGCACACCACGACACGAAGCAGCGACAAACAATGCATCGTTTCTAACTGAATATCGCTGCAGACGATAACATTGTTCGCCGAGGTGCGTGTCCTTTATGGTTTTAAGACGAAAAACGTAATCCATGATTTAAGCAAAAGTATATTTTTTACTACACAGAGGCATGCGTGACGTGGAGCTATTTTATGAACATTATTAGTCAAGATCGTGGAATTATCAGGCACCGGGTTACGGCACCAAGAGCAAAGATTGCACGATCTCTTGCAACTGGCTGCACAGTTTGTAGCACTGCACAATCTCCAGACGGGTGCGTTCCAGCACGGTTTGAAACGAACTCAATCAGGGGACTCCAATTCCTAAAAGGAAATCATGTCGCCACAGATCAAAACAACTTCGACTGATTCGGCTGATACTGCTGATGCGGGAGAACTTCTCCAACACGTCATCGGCATGCTCATGCGGGGTGCGGAGGTATCGTGTCAACAGGGCTCTGACCAAACCACCAAGCTCCATAAACGTTCACAGCAGAGCCGTGGTGCAACGAGAACCACGATTTGCCGTACTTACTTGTTGGGAAGCATCTTGAGGTTCCCTTTTTCGAGAACGCTCCATTTCACAATCCCAATCCCCTTGTCCCGCCGTGCAGTCTGTCGGGTGTCGGGTGCACACGACTGTCCTTAACGGGCAGCGCAATCCAAAACTCGTTCCAAGCGCACCGTTCCATCGATTGCGGCGTACAACACCGGCAGATCACTCTTCCATCACAGTTTGATGCTTATGCTTCTCACCTTGAAGGCCATCGCGTTCGCTCGAGTCGGGTTGGGAAACCTTATGGGATGAAAACTATGTTTGTTTGTGTGTGTGTGCGTGTGTGTGTAAATGCGTGTGATTGTATAGAGTAATGCACTACTAATGGTACGCTTTACATTCCACAGCCGTCACGGTGCGTTATCTCACGAAGCGTTACATCGGGGAGTACAGCTCGGCGAGAGGTAAGTCTAGCGCAGCAGGAAGATTCCATCCAGAACCGATTTCATCGCACCATTCTTTCGTTTGCTTTTTCCCCTTTTTGTTGCAGACTTCCTGTACCGGCATAGTGTCACCTATGACAATATTACGACCGAGGTGGAAATTATGGACACTTCCCGGTGTGATGTACGTAGGATCCGTGCTGTTACGATGGAGCGTTTCGGCTAACATTGTGTGTAATTTGTACCTTTTCCAGAAGCGGGGCTGCTTGTACGAACATCTCCGCTGGGGAGACGCATTCGTGGTCGTGTACTCAATCTGTGATAAGGCAAGCTTCGAGGAGGCGGCCGACTATCTGCAGCAGCTGACCAAGCTGAAACTGCCCTCCTACTACACGCTCCTGCTGCTGGGCAACAAAAGTGATCTCGATCATGCGAGGTAAGCGGAGCTGATCCACCACAAATCCTTACTTTCCCGATACATGACTAACTCTATTTCGCTACTTGCAGGGAAATCTCGGTTAATGACGGACAGGAGCTCTCGTTCCGCTACTCCTGCCAGTTCTACGAGGTATCGGCGGCGGAAAATTTTGCCGGCGTTTCGCTCGCCTTCCATTCGCTGATCCGCGAGGCCCGCTCGACCCAGCTATTTCGGGCGCTGCCGATGCGAAGGAAGCTGGGCGTCAACAGTGTATCGAAAGCGCTCGGGAACATTTTTGGCAAGAACAGCAAGGGCGAGCGGAAGAAACGACCCTCGCTTAGCATATGACAGCCACCGGCTAATGCTGGGACCAGGGACACCAAGCACCATCGACATCCGAGCCTGCCTTAAGCGGGGTTGCATTTCTTTCTTTTTTCGTTTTAATTTTTTTATTTTTACTGATTGCACGATGTACATATACATATTTGTAACAGAATTAGCTTCTATGTTACTACCTATGTTAGATGCTAGATCAAGTGTAAAGAATAGTGAGTAATAAGCAACTGTGACACCAATGCAGCCATTCCTGAGGGGACTATACCCTTGTTTTTAGTAAGTTAGTGAGTTTTTTTTTACATTACATGCAACAGTGCTAGATTCAAAGTACTAAATTTAAATCTTTCCGGGCAAACGGTGAGCATGTTTCGAACAGCAGTTGTATTACGTTCCTATCAGATCAGTTCCGTAGGATAAGACACACGGATTGCCTAACAAATATTGTAAAGAAAAGTAAAATAAAACCCAAGTAGAACAAAGATATCTAAACCTTTTTCATTGAGCTTTTAAGGTTACATGAGTAAAACAGTCCCTCGTTCGAAATCGCTTGTTGGTTTTGATGTAAGATCCTATTGAGAAAATAAAAAATTGGGATATAAATATGAATTGCTGTCTACCAGAATATGAATATAAATATCGACATTCATAACGATCTGCAAGTGCAACGAGTATCCGGAATTGGATTCGGAACTGGAATCGATTTTGCTTCGGAAACTTCTAATTTCAATTCTAGAGCTGGTTCTGATTCCGGAGTCAATTTCAATTGCAAAGTTGATTGCGATATCCGGGTCGATTTCGATTCTCAAGCCAATTTTGATATCGGGACAGATTAAAAAATTGATTCCATAAAATTCTAGATCTACTCTGCGGAATCGATTGAAACTAGAAGTTCCGATTCCAAGCTTTTACCGCTAGCACAGACAATAATAATTTTTGTACAATAATAGCGAGTGTACCGCCAGACCGGCCCAATGGTGACTGATGCATACTAAAAATAGCAAAAGGCAGCGAAAATTTTCCACCAACAATCATCCCAAACAGCCAAAATTGCCATCAATTGAGCACACGCCACATGCCATCTATTGAGCAAACCAGTGAAGCTATGGAGCTTTCTTTTTTTCTATGGATATTCGATTTTCCAATCATTTAAATTTAATCTCTGGCGCTTGTTAAGTTCCATTATGAACCATACACATCAGGCTAACCAGCCGCAAGGTTCCAAAGAGTACCGAGTGCTTATTAAAAAGCGCCACAGTTCCGCAAAGTACCGTTTCTTAATCGCCCAAATAGTTAGCTCGTACTTTATAGCTGATTTAGGGCTGTTTAACGAAAAATCGTTCCGATGTCTTACTTTGTGGCTGATTAAGAGATGGACGGTACTTTGCGGAACTATGGAGCTTTTTAACAGGCACATGGTACTCTCAGAAACCTTTTAGCTGATTAGCCTGATGTGTATGGTTCACGATGGAACTTGAAGGCTTGTTAAGAAAGCGTACCGAACTTGGTGGAACTTTATAGCTTTTTAATGCATGACATCGGTACGAGGTGGCCCTTGTCAAAGTGTCAAAGACTGGTGCCGTCAATCGTCTCGTTTCTGCTGCCCAAGCTAAATAAGTTAACTGAAGAAGGGATTTTGAGTGAAGTGATTGTGATTGTACAGTAAATTGTGAAACATTTCGTGTAGTTTATGAATATAAAAGATTTAAAAATATACAGATGCACACAAACAAAACAAAACCTCTTGTTTATTTCATCGATGACGCTTGCTTGAAAATAGAACGCAATGAAAAATAATCCCTAGTACTTTGGCATAAGGAATCTGCTTAAGCGCTGTTGAAAAGACCCACCTGGAACTTTGATGCCGTTTATCTACTGCAAAAGGCTAATTCCAGCAGCGATCTTTAGCATGCCAAAATTAGCTGCTTAAGCAAGCAGCTGGTTATTTGGGCAGTCAGAAAGTACGACATCGGCACGATTTTTTGTTAAACAGCCTCAAATCAGCTATAACGTATCTCTGGGACAGCTTAAATTTCAATTTTTGTAATTTTGGCCAAATTCTACGTCATTTCGCACACTGTCCAAAACAATGCAGCTACAAATTGCTACATGGGAAGACATATTTATTCTATACTTTTGCATTAAATCCTTTATTAAAGAGAAATGTGTCAGAAAATTAATAAAAAAATAATGTCCACACAATTTTCAAGCGGCAAGCACCTAAAACAAACAAAATTTAAGAAAATTATTTTTAAATTTTTAATTAACCAATTTGACGTTTTCGGTGGCGACCATTGTGCGTGTTGGCGTTTCTTGTGGCCGCTAGCCAAACTACAGCGTCGAGAGAAAATAAAATATGGCGAAAAAATCTGCTGGCGGTCCAAACGCGGTAGCTCCGTATTAATGGTAAAGTTTATCTGACAAAAAGTGATTGTGAGTGTATTTAACGTGTCGCCAGCGGTAGAGTAAACCGCAAGCTACAGAAAACGTCCGTCCATCCGTTCGTTGTCCGTCGCGAAAATGGAGCCACCGACGGCAGAAGCGGTGCTGCAAGGCGTTTTCACCCTGTACAACGATCCGAACAATGTGGAAAAGGAGAAAGCCTCCAAGTGGTTGGAAGAATTCCAGAAATCGGTAAGTGCTGCTGGCCGTGACTGTTTGCAGCTCGCCGCGGAGCTTTGGCCGGGTAATACGTGCACCGTCAAGGTCTGTGTGAAGGAACTCTCTCGCGCACAATCAGCATCATAACCTCAAAGAACGGTTTGTTCTGGAACATTTCTGATCGAATGGTTTCCCAACGTCTTGCCTCGCACTGGGTACCGCGACCGCGCCGCAGCTGTGACGCGACTCGTTTGCGGATGAAGCACAGCGCCGTGCCGTACCTTGCGAATGGTGGGCAAACGATGTGCCGCCCTGTTATACGTGTGTGCCTAATGCCAAACACGTAAATCGGAACGCTTTCCCTGCGCATCTGGTGAAGGTCACGGTGGTGTTGTGATTTTCCGTTTTCCGAGGGGGGATTTCCTTGTATGTTCCTTGTTCCGGTGATGGGCAGAAAAAAATGCGACGTTGCAGCGTTTTGCAGATGGAAAGCAAAATTTACATTTTTGCGCTCTGGTTTCGTTTTAGATTCATTCCTGGAAGATAGCGGATGAGCTGCTGCGGCAAAAACATGATCTTAATTCCTGCACATTTGCGGCGCAGACGATGCGTAACAAGATACAGAACAGCTTTCACGAGTTGCCAGAATCGGCCCACGAATCCCTGCGGCAGTCCCTGCTGGAGCATCTCAGCCACATAACGATCGAGACGAAATCGGTCATCGTGACGCAGCTGTCGCTGGCGCTGGCCGATCTGGCACTGCTCATGTCTTCCTGGCAGAAGCCGGTCGCCACGCTACTGCAGCGCTTCTCCAGCAACGCGAACATGATGTACGCACTGATCGAGCTGCTGACGCTGATCCCGGAGGAGGTGAATTCGCGCCACCTGCGACTCGGCGCGAACAGGCGGAAAGAGATACTGATCGACCTGGAGGCCGACTCGACGCTGGTCAGCGAATATTTAACCGTCTGTCTCGTGAACGGCAACGAGAACGAGCTGCTCCGCTCGAAGATACTGAAGTGTTTTACCTCCTGGGTGCAGATCAACGCATTTAAGCTGCCCGAAATCAGCGACAGCATGATCATCGTGTACTGCTTCCAGCTGCTTAGCAGCGGCACCACCAGCCCGGATCTCCACGAGGCCGCCACCGACAGTCTCTGCTCGCTGCTGCACTGCATGGAGCTGAACAACTCGCGCGGCGGGCTGGACGAGAAGCTGTTCGGCGGCATCATGTGCCTGGAGGAGGCGTACAACATGTCGGTCGCGCAAGAAGATCTGGACAAGTCGATGAATCTGTGCCGGCTGTTCACGGTGCTGGTGGAGAGCAATCTGACGCGGATGGTGGCCTTATCGGACGACGAGGCGCCCCACTACTCGGTCAAGTCGCTCGATCTGGTGCTGAACTGCGTCGGCCACTACGATTACGAGGTGGCCGAAATTACGTTCAACATGTGGTACCGGCTGAGCGAGGATCTGTACCAGCGGAACAACTATCAGCTTACGGCGCACTTCAAGCCGTACGTGGAGCGTCTAATCGCGGCCCTGTACAAACACTCGCAGCTCGACCCGGACCATGATGGGCTGGTAGAGGAGGGCGGATCTTTCAAGGTATGGATCGAACTCAACGGCGTGCAGTGTTGCGATGGGCGAAGAAACGAACCGATTGATGATTGTTTTCGTCGATTTTTTAGGATTTCCGATCGAAGGTTTCAGAAATAATTAAGGACGTCATATTTATCGTCAGCTCGATCAGCTGTTTCAAGCAGATGTTCGTCGTACTGCAGTCCCCGAACGTGTCGTGGGAGTCGAGCGAAGCGGCACTGTTCATCATGCAAAACGTGGCGCGCAACATTCTGCCGTAAGTAGCGACAGACGCCTCCCTAGGCCTCGCGCTTTAGTGTTGGATAGGGTTGCGGTTTGTTTTTTAGGCCCCTGCCACTGCTACTTGGTCTAAAGCTTATTATCCGTACCGGACTGTAGCGCTCCGGTACAGCCAATAGCGCAGCAGCACACGGTAGTTCCGTGCCGTGCCGTGCCTCGGCCGTACGGAAGTACCGTTTGCGGCTCGCTGTGGTCCCGATAATAAGAGCGTAGAACGAGCGAAGTGCAAGCGTGCGGCGATAATGTTTTGATAACTTAGTGTTGTAGTAGACGCATGTGTAACTGTTGAACCAACCTTTTGTACCTAGCCAATTTGAACTGAGCAGCATAACTACTTTCCTTTACTCCTTTTCCCCCAACCACTGCTCGAAAAACGAACACCACACCCGCAACCATGAACCGCCGCTGCCGCTGCCGCTGGCGAATGGAAATCGGACACAATTTTAATGTACTTTTGCGATTTGTGTTATTTGCATCTTCTAGAGAGATAATGGAATTGGGAGAGCGTGAGATACCAACGTCGCGGTTCAACCAGCTTTGGTGATTAAAATGAAATGCTCGTAGACATGGTTTAAGGGTTACAAATGGTTTTCTATTTTCTCTCTCTTCCCCTCTCTCCCTCCCACCCCCCGCCCCGGTTCCGTTGTAGTGAGGAGAGCGAGGTCGTGCCGAAGGTGGTCGAGGCGATACTGAACCTGCCGGAAAACTGCCACATCGCGATCCGCTACACATCGATCAGCATTCTGGGCGAGCTGTGCGACTGGATCGACTCGAACCCGGAAACGCTCCAGCCGGTGCTGAACTTCCTGCTGTTCGCGCTGCAGCAGAAGAACGGGCTGGCATCGGCGGCCGCCAACTCGCTGCAGCTGATCTGCTCCACGTGCAAGAAGCATATGGTCGGCCACATTAGCGGACTGATGGAGATAGCGCGCTGCCTGGACAGCTTCGACATCCAGTCGGAGTCGGCGATCGGGCTGCTGAAGGGCATCTCCATCATCATAGGGCGTCTGCCGCCGGCCCAGCTTACGCCCGCCATGCAGGAGCTGTGCAGCTTCCAGGTGGAGGCGCTCAGCCGCCTCGCGAACGGCGACGACGACGGGCTGGACGGGAAGAAGAGCCGCTCCGATCCGGCCTTCTGGCTGGACCGGTTAGCCTCCATCTACCGGCACGTCAGCCCGACCGTGCGCAACAACGAGGTGAACCCGTGCGCGTTCGTCATCGTCAACAACTGGAACGTGTTGTCGCGCGCGCTCGAGCGGTACAAGAACGATTCGAAGATCATGGAACGCATCGTGCGCTGCATCCGGTACGCCATACGGTGTATTGGGAAGCAGGCGATGCCGATACTGGAACCGCTGGTGAAGCAGATCATCACCATCTACTCCGGCCACAATCACAGCTGCCTGCTGTACCTGGGCAGCATACTGGTGGATGAGTTCGCGTACGAGGAGGGCTGCACCCAGGGCCTGCTCAACATGCTGCAGGCGTTCATCGAGCCAACGTTCGGCGTGCTGCAGATGGAGAACGGGCTCAAGAACCACCCGGACATGGTGGACGATTTCTTCCGCCTGGCGACGCGCTTCATACAGCGCGCTCCGCTCCAGTTCCTGCAGTCCCCGCTCGTGACACCGATCATACAGTGCGGGCTGTTGGCGTGCACGCTCGATCACCGCGAGGCCAACATATCTGTGATGCGGTTCTTCTGCAGCCTGCTGCGCCACGATCGGGCGAACGATCTGGAACCGATGGTGCAGTCGATACTGGCATCGCACGGCGAAGCGCTCATCATGAATCTGCTGTACGCGTCCGTCTTCTGCCTGCACTCGAACATGCTGTCGGACGTGGCGGAGGTATTTGTCGAAATTAAGCAGCACAGCCCGCACCAGCTGGAGGAGCACGTAAAAAGGCGGTCGACTCGCTGCCGAAGAAGAACAGCGGTGGCTCCGTAACGGTAACGCACGAGCAGATGGTGCAATTCGTAACCAACGTGGTCAAGTAAGTGAAGTGCGCGGTGCGATAGAGGGAGAGAGAGCGCGCGAGCTAACGAAGAATACGCGCCGAAAGAGGCTGAAGGCGGTGTCCTAATCGGGGTAATTTGTTTGTCTCTTTCAGCTCCCAGACGGCGAGAGCCACGACGCAAGCACTGCAAGACTTTGCGCGGTTATATCGATAGACAACGGAGAAGGCGGCGAAACAGTTGTCTGGCAGTTAGCTCTAATTGATACGTGTAACTGACTACAGTTTGTTATTAGTGACGAAGTGCGAAAAACACACCCTGTACATACATTAACTCCCCATTCAAACGGTAGTGCGTTCGTGACGTATAGGATTTCCGGCTCGAACGGAAGAACACAGTTTTTAAGTGATCGCGATGGAAGAAACGAACACTTACACGAGAAGAAGAAGGATAAAAAGAAGAAGGAAGAGGAAGACACAAGGATGTGTAGCCGGGGCCCGTCTCCGGTCGTCGCGTCGGCAGCGGTTTGTTGCGTGCAAAGTTAGGCGTTTCGCTGTATGTACAGACAACATATGGCCGCGAAAATTTAAATGTGTGCGATAATCGCACGAAAGATATTAATTAAAAGCATATTTGAAATAATTAACGAATTCAATTGTAATATCGCAATTGCCCTCCCCCAACTCCCTGTTGTGTACGCAAATCGTGAAGCGAACATAAATAACGATGAACCAAGAGAAACAGTGTACTAGTGCTCTTCTAACACCAACGCCACAACCATCCACCATCAAGCCACCAACGATCCTTCTGTAAGCCGTTCTTTGCCGGTCCCCGTTTCCGAACGAAGCGCCGACGATATGCTCTCCTGCGGGTCGTTCTTATTCGGCGTCTTGCCCGTGTGTCGGGTGCTGCTAGTAAAACGAATTTGACGACGGAGGAGGGAACATGTATAGTGTCCCTTACTACGTAGATTCCCATTAACGGTCGAAAGCAATTAGTTTTGTCCAAGAGCGAAGTAGAGAGAGAATTAAATTAAGTCCTCTTTTGTTTGCCCACCTTGTTAGCCCCACGATTGGCGCCAAGTAGTTGATATCTCTAGAGTAAATATGAATTATTTCGCTCTCTACCGGATGAGTTTGAACTGTGATATGTTGTGCACTGATGCATTAAACATAGCTCGGCGTGGTAAAGGATATCTTAAAAAAAAAACAACCAACACTAGTTACAATATACTTGATCAATGAAAAATTACTGATGCTTTTGTTTTCATTCATCCCCCTTCCATCCCAACGGCAAATTTAATGGTAGCATTTTCGAATTGGATTGCGAAAGCGGTAAGTTCGAAAATTGTAACGGATATTTTTTGACAGCCGCCCCATGACAGATGCAGCAGCTGACTTTGACGTACCAGTTTGCCGGGCAAACAAAACAACAACAACAGTGTAGTTTGGTGCTTGCGACCGGTGGCCGGTGTTGCGAAATAGAACGATGCTTCGGTTACGAATATTTTACCGCACTATGTGCCAGAAGATAGTGAAAGAAAACACTAGCCCGGATGCTGCTCGAATATACGCGCCGCACATTGGTAAGGATTGGAGGACGGAAGAAGCTCAATAAATGGTAACCTCTCTACTTGACTCTACCTGTAGGAGCGGAATACAGAGTGGTTCACAAATGGTTGCTAAACAATCCTGCCCTGCTGGAGCTGGATCGGGAGGAAACGATCCGGAAGCTGAGCTACCTCAAGTACGTTTACATAACCCCGGACGAGATCCTGGAGCAGCCGCACGTGCTTTTCAACCATCTGATTACGCTCGAAAACCGTACCACAATCTTGCGCGAGTGTGGGCTGGTGGAGGGCCTCACGCTGAATGCCATCGGAAACTATCTGAAGCTGATACGCAAAAGCATTGTGATGCTAAAGCGCAACTACCTGATTCCGAAGGATTTGGATATGTACGAGCAGCTGAAGCGACAGTTCGAGTGCCCGGTAGAGCCGAAGCTGCGCTGGGATGACGGCACGCGGCTGCAGGATATGCGCATCGCGTTCTTCAACGAATTCCTTACCAAGCGGCTTGACTTTGGCCCGACCGAGCTGGAAAAGCTGTGGAAATCGTACTCGAAAATCAAGCACAAAAGCTTCGGCCACACACAGCGCGTCGTCGATATACTGCAGTACGATTACCAGTTCAGCCGGGACAAGCTGATCGCCAACATGTTTCTGCTGCATGCCGATCCGGAAAATTTGCTCCGCTTCCCGGTGGAGATACCGACGATCGGGGGTGTCGAGCTGAAGCAGGTGGTGGCGAAGTATCCCAAGATCATGATGGTCAACTATGAGTCGGTGAAGCGAGTGATGGGCATTTTAAAACAGCTCGACATACCGGACGGCGAGGTGTTGAAATGTTTGTCCGTGTTTACGCTGTCGTCGAAAACGATAGAATATCGGCTGGAGCGGTTGATGAGCGTGAAAGAGTTCGAGGTGCTAACGAAGCATCCGCGGGTGCTGAAGTTGATCCAGTACCACACGAAAGCGGCAATACGGCTGGACTATCTGCAGCAGCTGAAAGTGCGCTGTGCCTCGCTGGATGTGCTGTCGAGCAATTCGCAAAACTTTGAAAGGTATTCAAAAGCTTCCGCAAATGCAGGACGTTTGGAGGATAGTTATTTTTAATGCATTTTTCTTCTTCAAAGGTATGTCCGCGAAGGATGCGATCGTACGAAGGGTAAAGATACGGGCCACGTGCTGAGACACATCTTCAAGGAGCGGGGTGATGCCGCATTGCAAAAGATAAAGCGTCATCCGAACTGGTTCCATGTGCCGGTACTGCAAATGCAGGAAACAGTGGATACGTTGCTAAAGAAGAAGTTTACGCTGGACGATATCTTCAATAACGTTCACATCCTGCTCTATCCACTGTATGTAGCCGTTTGTTGGATGCTACAGTCAGACGACCGTCAGCAATAATTTAAATGTATTATTTTTTCCACAGGAATCGAATTGAGGAGAAACTTACCGCACTGGAAAGCGGCGATCCAAAGCTGCAAGAGGAAATGGGCGTGGAGCTGTACAGAGCGGACAAAACGCAACTGTTGGCGTTGGCGCTGTACCTGGTGGAGCTGGAATTCCACTTCACCGGCGATGGTGTGTGGCCGGAGCAGGTTCAGCAAAGCGATTCCAGCTCAACCATCAACGTGGAGCTGCCGAGCAGTTTAAGTGGTGAGTATAAGTTTGGCAAAAAGCCTTCGAATGCAAACAGTTCCTCTTGATAGTATCGGAAGACGGGGCTGTTTGTAGCTTCGCAAACAGTTACAGAGGATCGAACAGTTTGATGTAAGAGATTTGAGCATCTGTAAAGCGATGAGTTACTTTCAAAACAAATGTGTATAATACAGAGTTTTCTAAGGTTTTTTTGTTCTTTCCCGAGCATTGTTGGTTGCTTCCCGTATATTTTAGTGAGTTTCCACGATTTTATGGGTGTGTCCCAGAATTTTTTGGTTCAATTTTATAATACCATGGGATAATACCATTAAATTTATGGAAAACGATGAATAAATCGTGAGACGACCTGAAAAAACTGGAACTAATCAATAAATCATGGGAAACCCTTTAATTAGAGGTAGGTGAGAAGGGTGGAAATGTTTGAGTATTTAAAACTACTATTTGATAACATATACTCTTCAAACAAGAATTTGTAGTTTGATCTTTAGATAGCTTATTTCGAACTTTATCAGAGTTTTATTTAACCGAAAAAGCCATATTACTACATTTAAAAACAAATCCTAACATCTACTGTAAAAATGTTGCATTTGTGTTAGTTGCTCTTAAATAGGTTACATAGGAAAAAGTATCGATATGTTATTTGTAAGAAAATGTGTTGATTGTAGTGGTTGTATTATTTGAAAGGCTTGTGAAAAATGGAGTACACTTGTTTTATTTGCAATTTTGAAAGAAACATGCGAAGATCGGCTACGTGTTATTCAGGGATGAGGAATCTTTTTTAAGCAGCGGGCCACATGCATGAGGAACTCATCTTGGCGAGCCACCTGATAAATATTTTCGATAAACTATTAAATATGATTAGAAAATGTGGTCGCTATTCAATACAATGATGCTTACAACTAACCCTTTTAAAGAAGCTCGGTAGTTCAAGTGATGATGATATGATGAGGAATAATCTATATATTTTTTAAATATTTTATACTTCATCGGAGATCATCAATATTTGTTACGCATCGCTCCCCTCACTCAGTTTTCCTAATGCAATCAATATGCAATGACTAACTATCAACCTTTAGCAATGTTGTATCTTGATACGCTAGAACTAATCAAATATTCAATTAGAGTGTTGAAAAGTTTTGATCATTTATCCTTTTTGGCATTCAAACTTTTTATATGTTATTTTTTATTATTAATTCTGTTAGGTTATGAAGGCCTGATTTCTAGTTTTCTGTTTGATAGCGTGCATAATTTAAATTAAAAATAAAATTAAACAACTTCTGGTAAACAATGAATTATTTTTAAATGAAATGCAACAATGTATTAGCAACGTTCGGAGGGGCAAAAAAATCGCATAAATTAATAACTCACTGCATATAATTGTTTGATCAAACATGTTACTGCGGTACATCGTTTTGAATGAAAACAAACAAACGATCTTATCGCGATTGGACAATCGTGGATGAATAATTTGCTACTGGGGAACGGTACATCCAAAATAATCCGATTTAACGGTGCAGCACGCAGCTTTTTGTGACACCAGCACCACTGTTCACGATAATCGGTTGTTGCATCGGTTGCATGTGCCGCTTGAAATGATGGGAGCTAGTAGAGCGTTTAAATTATACAAACAAAAACAATGACCTACCATTGCAGTGAAGTGCAAGCTTTGTTGCGCCTAGTTTTCCAGGAAACACGGCAGCATGTGCAATAGAATATGCATTTTGCGCACTGCCATTTCGCGTAGAGAGGTGCTTGCTGCGTACCTTTTACACCACAGTGGGCGTTTGTCACAGTGCTTTGATTTTATTAATTTCCTATCGGCATAGTGTTTCCCTTCATCCTTTGAACATGCGTTTGCACACATACACACACACACACACACACACACACACACACACACATGCGAAACAGCATGGATACGGATTTCGCAATGCGTCAGGCATTCGTCGAATCGAGATGACAAGAATTGCGTCTCATGTTCACGGTCTGGCACCGTTTCAACACATCGCCAATGTTGTAGTGATTGCAGCCTAGTCGGTGCGTTTGTGAATATTGTGCTCCATTACGGAAAGTATTGTATCCCTGTTTTTCCCCGTATCCTCCTTCCTTTTATCGCGGGCGAATTGCAGCGCACGGAAAGGGAAAAAGAGTGAGTGTCGAATGCAATCGACAAAGATAAAAGGCATAGTTTAACTGCCAAGGTGTGAACGTGCACCACGTGGCTTTACAGGTGACAATTTAAATGAAAGCGGCTCCCATTGCGTTCCCATTTCCATTCCACAAAAAAAATGTAGTACAGAAATGTAGTGGTTTTTTCTTTTTGCACGAACTCTGCGTAGCGCGTAAAACGAGAATCGTCACACACAAAAATATATATCACAGTGCGTGCGTGTTGAATTGTTTCTGTCTGTTATTTCAAACCGATGGGAATGCGAAAGGGATCAGCCAATTTGGCAATAAAGGTGGCATTGTTGACACCACTATTAAAACGTGTGATTTTAGCCACGAGCGAAAGGCTGGTGAAACAAGTCCTTCCATTCGAATCACACGCTTTTTTAATGTTTGTGCAATCGCTGCGCACAAATGGAAGTACTTAGAATTTATGTGCTTTTGCGCTGTTACGTTTATTCGTTTCATGTTTTCAATTAAGCGTGAATAATTCGACTAAACTAAATAAACGTTCACAATGAAGAATAATATTGTAAATTGATTGTGATTAGATGCAAATGGATGTAATCCTTTACTCTTTTTTACCATTATGTTTTTGGGGAAGGCCGGTCTCGTAGTACAGTCGTCTACTCGTACGACTTAACAACATACCCGTCATGGGTTCAATCCCCAAATAGACCGCGCCGCCATACGTAGGACTGACTATCCTGCTATGGGGGAAATCAATTAGTCACTGAAAGCCAAGCCCACAAGTGGGTACAGGCAGGCCTTGACCGACATCGGTTGTTGAGCCAAAAGAAGAAGAAGAAGTTTTTGGGAAAAAATAGCCAAATGTGCTGCAAAATGCATATTGCATAGATTACTATCATAGTGCAAAATATGTCTGATAAGAATGTCGTTCGATTGCATAGAACATTCGAACCTGGGTAAAACTAGCATCTAACATAACAACGCCGTTCTCGTGGTACAGTTGTCAACTCGTACGACTTAATAAACATGCCTGTCATGGGTCCAAGCCCCGAAAGGACCGTGCCCCCATACGTAGGGACTTGACTATCCTGCTTATAGTAACCATAATTCACTGAAAGACAAGCACACTTCACTAGTGAGTACAGGCAGGCATTCATCGTCAGTGATTGTGTTGTGCCAAAGACGAACAACATAACAACTTTTTTTTTTACAACAACAAGTATATTTTTTTAAATTAAAATGTGTTTTGAATTTTTAGAGATCGTAATGAACTGATATCTGCATATCTCTTTCGCGACATTTACCACGTTATAAGGTTCATAATAATTCTAGATCCTTGGTAATACTTGGTATCGGAATCTAGTTAATACTGCACAGTGGTCATTATAGTTGTATTTCTTCTTTGCATGATTATAGATGTTGTTGACCGATTGTGCCTTTTTTGAGTCCAATTGCTGTGTTTCCCCTCCCCACTGTATACACAAATGTTAATATGCTTTATATACATAACAGGGTTTTCATAGTCAATTCGATATAGAAAACTAGTTATCGGTTTTCGTCAAGTGTGACTCTGGCGTCGTAAACCCTCAATATTAGTGATAAATAATTTTTTTAAGATTAAATTTAATAACTGTGTGAACATTACTCCTTTTTTATATATAATTCACGTTTAAAATTTGTTTACTTCTGCGTATTTATCGATTGCAATCTTTTAGCTAAACTGCAATTTATTTTGCATTTTACGATTGTTATAATATTTCCATCCATTTCCATACCAAAACGGTGCTATTAGCATTCCTTTACACATAAAATCCTTCCAAAGCGATGTACACTGTTGCACACATACATCCGCTTAGTTAACACGATCACAGGATGATGCTTTTACCTTCATCCCGCGCGCTAAGCGTCCGCTCCTCAATAACACATCACTTTGGAAAACCGCACACATTGTCCACGTGTCACAAATCCGCCCGGTAAGTTGAGCATCGGGTTTTTTTTTGCGGGAAGCTTGCAATAAAATCAACATAAGCGCAAAGGCCTCCTGCCCCTTGTTTGACCCGTATTGGGGCAGGCAAATATCGGTATATTCCGTCAAAAAGACCTTTCGTATTTTTTGTTGGTTGTTCAATCGCTAAGGGTTTATGAATAAACTATCAGTTGAAAGGCTGATCATGTAAAAGTTGTTTGAATATGAAGGGGACCGAGAAGGTGGAGCTCTTTTCGTTCTCACCCTCACCATGTGCAAACGTATTTGCTTTTTCTCGCGTTTGCTCGCCGTTTTGTTCGTAGTCGTCGTCGTCTGGCGAAATCACATGGTATCGAACAAACCGTCTGCGCGGCCAGGATGTGCTGCGCAAAGCCAATAGCCAATAAGCCTATCGGGCGAATGTCTCCATTGGTGCTCGTGTGCTTATGTCATGCATGGGAAATTCAAAACACTCTCAAACCGTCATACACACACACGCACACCGAAATGTAACAAATAGTGACCGGAAATGGATGAAAATGGAAATTGTGTATTCGTTGTTCGGGCTGGCGTGTGGAGTGTTTCCCGCGAAACCGTGGCCGCAAAGCATATCATAGGGTGGGGGAGTGGGTTGGGATACCGAAGGAGCTGTGGGAGGAGTGCCAACAGTATCCTGTCGAAAGAACGCGCATATGAACGCAATGGAACGCGCGCCGCAACTACACTCACTACTAAACCCGGCACACACCGATCGCGCGACAACGCTGTGCGAAGAAAAGGAAAAAAATAATTGATTTGTATGCAAATGTGAAATTTCATCAGAGCTGGGTAGCCTCTCGGGCATTCTAGCAACTTGTTCTACCCATCCCTACCGACCAACAACCGGTGGACGAAGTTTGATGCTTGGTTTTGGTTTGCTAACTTTTTTCTTTTATTTCCGTTGTTTTTTTTTTTTGAATTCGTTCCACTTTGCATGGTTTCTTCTCATATTCGAAGTATTAGCTGACTTTTTTTTTTCGTCGGCCACATTTGCATTTGCCGTCAGTACAGTACACTACACACATACTCGTTGCAAATTGTTCCTTTTTAGAGGTCCAGCCGAACGTTACCTTTTCGAAACAGAAGCAAAAGAAAACAAGCTGTAGTAGTGCGCCCAGCAGGAGCCGATGCGCTGGAAACAAGTAATACGAGCGCATTCATATCGGCATGGTGGCGGCCGTGGCCAGCGTATTCGAATATTGTGCTGGGAAACGATAAGCGTAATACCGTCAGGATACAAGTGTGTGTGTGTGTATGACAAGGTAGGTCGAGCTTTCCAGCAGTAGGTCGGTAACAATATTGCGGACCATTCTGTTGCTGCTTCTGCTATTGCTACTACATACTATCTGTGAAAAAAGCGGAAAAGGCCAGGGGTCGGCAAACTTCTCTAGAAAAAGGATAATCACATTGAAGGAATTGATAAATATTTAGGCCAGTTTTCTAAAAGATTTTTTTTCCATTTTAAGTTCCTATATAGTTCCACTAGCAATAAAAACCCTGGTGATGTTTTGCAAGACAAAATAACTCTGCTGGTTGAAGGTTAAATAAATAACCGATAATGCAATTCATTATACGAATGTATTATGCCATTTTAAAATGAATTCGGCAAACGATACGCGTCTGTTTTGCATAAAAGTCACAAATGGTAGGCAAACACAATTTCAATTTATTCCAAACAATATACAAAGACGACAAGAGATGTCCAAACTCAATAGAACTTGTTGTGTTTTTATTCATTTTCAAAATCCAATCATTTCCAAGATGTGGTTCTATTTTACAATTTCAACGTGAGAAAAAACTACATTCCTAATCATGTGAAAACTAATTGAAAGTATTTCAAAATAGACAAGACATGAATGGTTACATAGATGATCAAGTTGTACTTTGGTACAGGAATTTTGTAATCTTTGCTATAAGTAAATTATATCTTAGTCAAAGTGTATTAAAACTTAATCTTGTACAATAGCTGGTCTTGGCTACAAGTTTATGAAGTAAATAGTAGTTTTTAGTTGGTTCGTTTTTAAAAATCTGAAACAGGATATTATCCTATAATCTTCAAAGTTCAATTTCTTAACGTTCCATAATCCAAGTTTCAAGTGCACACTTTCTTACTTTCTTGAAAATTTGATTTGAGACTTCCATTATTTAAGTTTCCTTTTTCATTACTCTACTTCTGTTCTTATATTAACCGTTTCTGTTAAACGTTTCCGGTTGTTGAAAGCATGTATTCTTAATTCATACAAAATTGTAATGGACAAGGTGACTCGTCACTCTCTGTACCGCTTCATTTCCAATCCGTAAAATCCCTATTCAACATTATCAAATGAATGTGAAGTGTATACCGAACAACCAATGACAGATCATTCGAGTTTCGATTGTTGTTATTATTGAAATGTATTTTACTTACTTACTTATCCGGCGCTACAACCGCGCTGCGGTCTATACCTGCCTCAGGAGTGTCCGAAACCGCTAACGGTCTCGCGCCCTCGTCTGCTAGTCCTTTAAAACGACCTTAATGGCGGACGCCTCCACGCCATCTTGTCACCTCAATTTGGGCCTACCACGCCTTCTCTGTCCTTGTGGACGGCCTAAAAGTATTCTACGGGCTGGGTTTTATATGATACTTTGTACAACAGTGAGGTCGCCGTACATCTCGTATTGTTTGTCGTCAGTGCACATTGTCATAACAAAAAAAAAAAAAAACGCTAAAATTCGTGGCTGATTTCAAAAACTTTCATTGAAAAAACGTGTTGTTTATAAAAAAAACTAGGTTTCGCCAAAACATATTATAAATTACAAAAAATCTGAAATTTGTAGTAAAATATATGTGAGAATCAGTTTAACACCAAAAGAAGAAGATGGGTGGCTTTCGTTCAGTTCACTTTATTTTTCTCCAATTCGCACGTCCTTCACCTTCGACATTTCGCGTTCAACTGATCTCCTCACCCAGTAGCGCGCGGCTTAAATTCCCTCCTTCGCTCAATCGGCGCTCGCCACGATATCGCTTTCTCTTTTCCCTACTTCACATATATACTTTGGCCCATTATCCGTGCTATTCGAATATCTGGGCGAGATCGAGTAATGTAATATACTGCAAACAGTTTAAGTAACTCGCGTCGAACGTTTTATTATTTCATATCTATTCAATGTTATTATTAGGTTTGAAACAAATACGGTTGAATGCTGTATATCTGTTCTCAATGGGACTTGGTTATATTTACGTCCTGGCGATTTTAAACAAAATTGTAAAGCTTGGTAAACCTCCTTTTTGTTAATTTTTGTTTTTACACATCATACCGCCGTCCTATTCAAATTTCGATTTGCAAGCCTCGCTGGCGGATTTGTGTCGATCCCTGGCCATGCACGGTGTCCCCCCGGTGCGTTCGATGTACCGAATAAGTCCAATTTGTACCCATCGGCGTACGGGAGTGTGATATTAAACGGTTGGCATAGCTAGGTTCGGTTTTCGTTCCCGGGAAACGAAACCGGAGGTGGCAGGGGGCAGTTTAGGGACATTGAAAATATTGCCAGATTAGGCAAAAAGCCATCATGTTCTGGTGTCGCGTACCGCGGGCGCATTTACAAAAGCGCCAGCTCCAAAAGCCGACCGTGGTGGTGTGTAGCCCAGTAGTAGTCCCGTGAACACCACATTTGAACGATGTGGGCCTGCAACTCGAACGTCATCGCCGCACAAATTGCTGGATGGCAGCCGAACGACGGCAGCACGGTCTGTTGCACTCATTTCGGCACAATTGGTGGCTGTGAAAGATGTCCTAAAGCAAAGTGGAACCACCTCACTCGCCCACTTTTGCTTGGACAGGCATACAGATCAGGCCCACGACTGCTGAGCCTATTTGGGCCCTGCCCCTGGAGCATTTTGTTTTTTTTTTGGTTTGTTGTTCGTTCTCTAAAATAGCCCCGAAATGATCAAAATGGAGTGAAATTTGTTTCAAGTACAGCACACCGTGTGTACCTTTTAGGCCGATTGATTTAATGGCACCCTGCGCTCCTTTCACTCGTTGGCTGAATGGCCTGCACATGCTTAAACTATTTCCTGTCCATTTGGCTCACAAGCGTGCTTAGGGCCACTTTCTCGCGTACATGGGCCGCACTGCCCTAATGATCGGGTATGCATGTTGAATGATGACGTTGATTGGGGAACGAGTCGCCTTTGGCTGGCGGAAGAGCCTCCTAACCCCGGCTCGGTTAGGAGTCAGCACCAGCGAATGGGGGAAATTTTGCTTCCGGTCTCGATATCACCTCCTACGTCGTGCCGGAATGAACGTACGCTTAGCTTCTATCGGTGGACGGAAGCTATCGATCCTTGGTACGTCGTCATGGTAGTATGCGATGCCTGCTTCCTGTGTGGCTGTGTGCGTGTGCACTTATGCTGACCGTGTGCACAATTATCAGCTGACACAAGCATGTCAGCGTATTGAACACAGACCGATCATCAATATCCAGCAATAGGGCGTGCGCGTTAGGACGATGGGCCGTACGTTCGTCGCCAATGCCGCGCAAGTTAGATATAATGCAATTTTGTCAACCCATTATATTCCCTCCCCGACGACGACAACGACGGTATTTGCCGCCCCGGTAGGAGTATTTTGTTTTCCACCAAAGCAATATGTGCCCTGCAGGGAGCGTGCCATGTGTGGTGTGTGGTAATTTTGTGCTAAAACAAATTAAATCTTAAACCGATATTTGATACACAGAGTCGATCGGGGACACACTCGGTCGATGATTGCGACCCTCGTCCAAAGGTTCGGTACATGCTGCTGCTGCTGCTGCGTTGGAAGTATGCGTTTCAATTAGCGTTGCCTCGCATGTGTGCCAGTGGGGTCGATGGGTGCTGCTGCCGGACAGTCTAGTCAGCGCAGTTTCGGCGAACCGTTGCGAGCTAAATTTGAATTTGGTGGTTTTAGCCATTTGGCCGGACCACCAGCCTGTCCAAAGTTCCGCTAGTGCACCGCTTTCAGTTTCGCTAATGAGGGCACTTTTCCAGCGGCCGGACCGTTTGTTCGATGGGTGCCATGGTTTGTCTTTGGACTGCTGCGTGTGTCAATCCCGGGAAACTGGCAGTGGCACACACTTGCACTGATACTGAGAGCTCGATAGTGAGTGATCACTGGCCGGGCATTGTGTCGTGCGGCAGAGGTCCCGTTCCCGGGTGTACGGCAAGCCCGGTTTCGATGTGATGTGGTTTTCGGACGGCTTAACACGGGAATTAGGTTTTGGTCAATGGGTGCAGGGGAGAGGGAGAAGGTTAGCGAACGCTGCATGCAAAGGTGTTTGTTGTAGTATTTTTTCCCGGGAATTCTCGGAAGCATTCGTGCAGAACTGTTGCAGAGGTATCCGGGTACTAAAGCCCACCCCAGCCCGGGTTCTGTTCCGGGTGGGTTGAAAAACAAACTAAGCCGCCGTTCGACGACAATTGCCACAATGCGCGATTTAATTGAACTCTGCCAATTTTCTATCGCTTCGACGGGGAAATTTAATTTCCGGCCAATAAATTAAGGCAACAATACAGCATGGCGTTGGGCGGGGGGCGCGGGACAGGTCACTGGTTCGCTGCTCCTGCCCTTTTCTGGCGTGGTGGAAATTAATGAAAATTCGTGCGCACGGAAAGAGTTGGGAAATGAGGGCCAGATTTCGGAGGAGCGAACGGCAATCAGTTTCGTTACGAAAGATTCGCCCCCGGGATTTTCATTTTATTGGCAAGTGATACGGAAAGTGTCACCGATGACTAATCGCGTTCGATTTGTGCTAGCGACGTTGAATAATCGAATAATGATAATTGTCCATTATCTCGAGGGTGAAAGTCGGTGTGTGTGTATATTTGTATTGCGCGTAACTACAAATTGGTTGCGCTTCGGCAGGACGGAAGGGTTGGAAAGCTTTGAAGTTTTTTATTTGGAATTTAGAGATTATTTGGGATCATATCGATTATATTGAGAGCAATGAACTGTCACTTTTGAAATCCAATCGTACTTTTAATATAAGTTTCGGAGATAATTTTAGGATTGATTGAAGGAATAGTGATCAATTACTTTGACAGGCGCATAATATTTCGCCGTAATTGAACGGTTCTAACTGGAACGGTCGTTCGGTGTGCAATCTTGCCGTTGTTTTTTCCTGAGACTGTATACACTTTGTCAGGGATCAACTTAAAACAAAACTTATGAAGTATAGATTAAAGGGAAACATACCTGGGTGAGAAAGTAATTTGATATAAGTTTTTTTTCTTTCTTAAAGATGTTGGTAAATGACATAGAGGCGTCTATAAAATACCCGAATAGACCGTGCCCCCATACGTAGGACTGACTATCCTGCTATGGTAACAATAAGTTAAAGAAAACCAAGCTCACTTCACTAGAGTGGGTACAGACTAGGCTTGGGCAATTTGATTCTTTTCAGTGAACGCGTGCGATGTAGTTCGTTCAGTATGATGAACTGAACGCGTGCGGTAGGTCAGTCGCTCAATTGTAGCTAAGTACCATTTTTTAAAATATTATGTTTAATTTTATCGAGATTTTAATGCAAGAACAAAAAGTTTTTGCTTTTAAGGCTGCATTTTTAATTATAAATACCGTCAGTCCGAGATACGCGGTTCATACATAACTAGGTAACTAGGTTTTTACATTAAACCATTTATGTATCACAATTCATGCAGAAAATTTGAAAATTTCTGGTTTTTAAGAGGCTCTACAATTTTTGGTAAAACAGTAATTTATCTTGCATTTGAGAATCCTTTGAGCCAATTATACTAATTGCACACAAGAACTTAGAAAACGTAGCTCGAGAACAAACTGTATATACTTAAGTTGATTTGTAACGAAAGCTAATCTAAATGAGTAAAATCTACAAGCTTTCTTTTTTATGTTGCTGTGCGCTTAACGAGTTCTTTTTGTGCGACTGAACTAACTGAATGCGCGTGCGGCAGTGTGCGGCAAGAGTTCTTTTTATGCGACTGAACTAACTGAACGCGCGTGCGACAGTGTGCGACAAGAGCTCTTTTGTGCGGTAGTGTGCGACTGACCCCACTGAATACGCGTGCAGCAGTGAGCGACCGAACTAACAGAACGCGCGTGCGGCAGTGTGCGACAAGAGCTCTTTTTGTGCGGTAGTGTGCGACTGACCCAACTGAACACGCGTGCGGCTGTTTGCGAATGACCCATCGGCTATGAGTGTTCTTTCTCACTCAGAATGGGGTCAGTGTGCGGCAGGAGTTCTTTTGTGCGGCTGTGTGCGATTGATCAATCTGACCACGCTAGCAATATGTGCATTCTTTCTCGCGCAAAGTGCGATCGATCTTCTTGTATCGTTGTGTGTGACAAATTCTGCCGACCCAAAACGAATGTTTTTTTTTCGTTCAGTCTATGACACCGACAGTTATCTTGCATCTCTTTCAGAGCACATTTCAGTTAGTTCTGTATGCGTGCGGAAGACCTACCCGTTCACTTTTTCGCGTGCGGCGATCAACCGCACACTATAATGAACTGAGTGTGCGGCATAGGTCTCGCACAATTGTCCCATGCCTAATTCTAACCTCAAGTCAATCAGGGGTTTCGTTCATTCGGAACTGGACGTTCTTGCGATGGTCTGATTGTTGTCTGATAGAGGTGTACAATTTTGTCTGCGGAATCTTTGGAAACTAGTATTGAAAGTGCAATCAACGTTTCGTTAGTGCGGGTCAAAAAAAAAAATCCCATGAAAAACAATGTTTGTCAATTTTATTTTTTTTACTGCTATGCAAACGTTATAATACACTTAAAATTGTGCTGTAAAGTTTATAAATGAACTTGCGTTGCTATATGTTTGCTACGTTTGCTTTCCGTATTGTCTTTTGATTGTATCAGAGGCGGATCTAACGGTAAGTGGACTAGGCGGTCGCCTGGGGCCCCGTAGATCGCTAGTCTGAAGTATGCAGTGTGTATAAAAGTGGACAGAGTACCAGTGACAAGGACCCCGGAAGGAGAACTTTGAGGCCCTGACGCTGGTGATTCATGTTCCTCCCCCATCTCGCTTATCATTTACCATTAACAGGGGGCATCAACTCGTCTTACCTCCCAGGGCCTCCGATACCCTTAATCCGCCACTGGATTGTAACAATTACTGGAATGTAAAGACGAAATTGGTTCTTTGTTTGTAATGTTAAAATCCTTGTTTGTAAAAACCTCCATCAATAAAAGCATCATTCTAGAAATTTTATATAATAGATTACATTTGTTTTTTTTAAAATTCGACTGATTGTTTCCCTTGCTGAACCTTTAACAACTGATTACATTTAATAATATACTATTGTTTACCCTTTCTATTCATTAACACAATACTTCTGCTCATTTTGATTTAAGCAATGACTGAATGATCTCATTCTAAACATCATTTGGTCGGTTTACAATTCAATTACCATCGGCATCGTACCAAGTGCAATAAAAAAGCGAAACAATTACTTCGAACGGAACTCTCTTTTCGAGTGCTGCTGGAAAACACCCTTGAAAACAAGACACTTTATGAACGCAGGCGTGCTGTCAGGATGCCTTAACCCTCTCCCACGAGCAAACTTCATTTAATAGCCTGTTCGACAGGGTAAGCACCGTTTAGAGTGCGGCAGGGCTGCGATGGCCGCGCTGAGTGATGGTAGTAATCCGAACGATGTTTAACAACGGTAACAGATTTGCCTGCGCTATCGGTTGTGCACGACCCGCCAGCAGTTTCCCCGGGCAAGTGCTTTCTGTTGTAACATCCACTTCTGTTAAATGAAGGCACTGTCCTGTCGGCAGCACAGCGAGAAAAGATACTACTACTACTGCTGCTACTACTACGACTACCACAACCGATTTGACAAATGAGTGCCGAACCGTTTGTTGTACCGTAACTATCGTGTTGTATGACAGCTTTATGGCGGCGAACCCGTCGTCGTTCACCGTTTGTCGTCATCCTGCAGCAAGCAGAGGTAGGATGGTTGGGGTTTGTCATCCATTCTGCGTTGGCAAGTGGCTTGTGTAGGTGTATGGAGTGGATCGGACTTGTTACGCCAACGAGATTGCTGTCCACCTCCTTTCCCATTCTCCCAGCAGGGCAGGTCGAGACACAGCCACCTCCGTGCTGTATCGGATGATGATGATGATGGGTTTAAAGGTCTGCGTGCTTGTCAGTGGTTCGGCATGAAGTGGCCTCCATCTCTGGGACCCGTCGGAGATCTTTACGCTACACACCGTTCTCAACCCTTTCGCACCGTTTTGGACGGATGAAAAGAGAAAAAAATGGCGATCGAGAGAAAATTGGCAAGAATCTTGGCAGCGCTTAGGATACGCGTTTGCCTTCCTCGGTTGGCATTGTGTACGGGAGGGTGTATGTGTTGGTGTGTATGCAGGTTGAATGGCTCGTACACTCCTGTTTTATATTTGATTTTATGCTCCATTTGTTTGTCGAGTCAGTTGCCGACCACATTACGACGGATGGTTGGCAGTGCGGAACAGCGCCGCATACATCTAGAGTTGTGCCTCAAGAACCAGAACTGTACGATTCATTCAATTCATCCTAAAGAACGAACGACCTACGTTCATCTAATCAACGTTCATCGATTCTTTATAAATTATAATGTATTGAGTTGTTCATGAAAATAACCCGGGTAGGAACCCGTCGAAATGAAGAACGTCCTAGTACGCCAGGTCGTTCATTCCCCCCATACAAATATGAACGTGAATCGTATGACCAGGACGTTCACGAAAAGAACGTCCTACCCGTCGAAATAAAGAACGTCCTAGCAAGCCAGGTCGTTCATTCCCCCAATTCAAAATGAACGTGAATCGTATGACCAGGACGTTCACGAAAAGAACGTCCTACCCGTCGAAATAAAGAACGTCCTAGCAAGTCAAGTCGTTCATTTTTTCCCATACAAATATGAACGTGAATCGTATGACCAGGTCGTTCATTCTCCTGATACAAAAATGCGCTGTCCCACATGATAGACATGTGTCGATGAAACAAAATCAGCATACTTTCTCACTCAGCCCAACAAAACATCCGATCTGGCATTCTGCACTGGCTTTCTGCGGAGAGCACAGTACAAGATAAGAGAGCGGATAGAATGTTTCGTTGATCTACATCGTTCACTCTCTTTCTGATCCTCGGAGACGATGCCGCTTCTGCAATATGCGCTCTCTTTTTCTTCCCGCTGCAATACTTTCAGCTGATAGTTACCGAGAGAACGATCACAGAGATAGAGAGTCAAAAAAATGACGAGGACGGGGGGTGGTATGTGGGATGAGTTTTTTACCTACTTGTGAGCGAGGTACAGTCAAAGTTCAATAATTGAACGAAATTTTGGTTTGTATATTTTTCGATGGATATTTGATGGTAGGTTGATAGATCAACTAAAAAGCATGCCTTTATATTAGTGAATTTAATTTCATAGAAAATCGCAAAACTGTCGCCTATAATGAAAAAAAAACTTCATTTATTTTGTGCAGGAAAGAACGTGAAAATTTATCACCAAACGTGACACTAACCAAACAGTGAGCTGCCAATCGAAGTTCAATTAGTGAGTTTGAACTGTACTAGTCGTTTTGTTTGAGAGAGAAATGACCTTCTCGCGCTTTGAGGAAGAGAGGAAAATTACACTAATACGTTTATGGTCACTAAATCCATATGATAAATACATAGATCACGTATGTTCGGTTCGTTGTTGTATAGGTGATTTTGACCGTTATTTTTGAATACGTTCGATTTCTTCAATGTGTTGTAGGCTTGTGGTAATAAACATTGCTGAAACCGTGATTGTATTGATAAATTGATCTTTGATATGCCATTTGTTGTGATCTTTTGACTTGTAAACCACAAATTGATGTACGCTCCATCGAAATAAGTGAAAATTTAATAATTGCACGGCGATCAAAGGTAACATTAGTCTTGGTAGTTAAAAACAAAAACATAAAGTGTTGTATGAAACATTTCCACAGATATAATGGCTCCAACAAACGCAACAACAAGCCCTGTCTGGGATCATTTTAGTCCGGTAGAAACTGGCGCAAAGTGCCTTTATTGTTTAAAGGTGTTTAAGTATACTAAAGGAACTACTTCGAACTTGAAGCGGCATTTGAATTTAGTGCATAAAACTGTGCCGTATTTAAAGCAAAAGCAACCAATTCCTCAAACTATTAACATAGACGATGAAGCGGGACCTTCTGCTGTAAACTTTCAGCCATCAAATCAATATTTCAATTCAAATATGAGCATACAGGGTTATCTGAAGAAACCCATTAATAGCGAGACTAAAAAGGTTTTAGATAGAATGTTGCTAGATCTAATTTGCAAAGAATGTTTGCCATTTAATTTAGTAGAAAGTGAAATTTTCAAAAAAATTCGTTTATACATTAAATCCGAACTATATTATGCCTACACGAAAAAGTTTATCAAACGCCCTACTACCAAGCGTATATAATCAAGAATTTGAAAAGGCTAAAGAGAAATTATCGACCGCCAAAGCTATAGCTATTACGTCGGATGGATGGACAAACCTGAACCAAATAAGTTTTTTTGCCTTAACAGGTCATTATATCGACGAAAATTGCAAACTTAGTTCTATTTTGATAGAATGCTCGGAATTTGAAAATCCTCATAGTGGTAGGAATATAGCTAATTGGATTCAAGGTACCTTGAACAAATTTGACATAGAGGATAAGATTGTTGCAATGGTTACTGACAATGCTTCCAATATGAAAGCGGCATCAACTGAGTTGAATTTTTGTCACATACCATGTTTTGCACATACGTTAAATTTGATTGTTCGAGATGCTATAAAAAAAAGTGTGCTACCAGTTGTAGAAGAGGTAAAAAGAGTAGTAATGTTATTTAAGAAAAGTCCAAAAGCCTCACAAATGCTAGCTGATACACAAAAAAAGCTCAATTTAGATCAATTGAAAATGATACAAGAAGTGTCAACGCGATGGAATTCGGGGTATGATATGCTTAATCGATTTTATAAGAACAAAATTGCATTACTCTCCTGTGCAGATAGTTTGAAAATGAAAATATCTTTAGAATCTCATGATTGGGAAGCAATTGAACAAATTGTGAGGGTTCTAAAATATTTCTATTCTGCTACAAATATTGTATCCGCCCAAAAATACATAACCATTTCACACGTGGGATTACTATGCAATGTGCTGTTAACCAAAACATCACAATTTAGAAATGATGAGGATATATCAGAAAACATTCAAAATTTAGTAGCTTTGCTCATTGAAGGTCTACAAAACAAGCTAAAAATTTATCGTTCCAATGAGCAGATACTTAAATCTATGATATTAGATCCTAGGATTAAACAACTTGGCTTTCAAGACGATGTGGAAAAATTCAAAAACATATGTGAATCAATTACATCTGAGCTGCTTCCGTTGCAAAAGCCCGCAGTAGAAGTCGAAAAAGTAGTAAAAAAAGTTAGCAAGGATGTGGACATGCTTTTCGGCGATTTATTAAAAAACAAGGGAGCTCAAAACTACAAAACACCTAGACAAATAGCTGAGAATGAACTACATCAATATTTAAGCGTTGAAAATATTGATTTAGAAAATGATCCGCTTCTTTGGTGGAAAGAACATCAAGTTCTTTATCCATCATTGTATACTCTTGCCATGAGCACTTTATGCATTCCCGGAACGTCCGTTCCATGTGAAAGGCTTTTTTCTAAAGCGGGACAGATATACTCTGAAAAAAGATCTCGACTAGCGCCAAAAAAATTGCAGGAAATATTGTTTATTCAACAAAATGCATAATTAAAACGTCGTTGCAAAATTTGTAACATGGAGTATATGAAATAATTGTTTTGTAATGCACTTTTTGTAATTAAGTAAGACTTGAATTATCTAGAAGTAAGTGTTATTTTTGTAATATAAAAAATGAATTCAAAATGGTGTTAAAATGTGTTGGTTGCCTTAATCATAATAGATGCATCACTTAATAACATAATTAGGAATACATGAGTTTTTTAGTTCAGTGACTAAGAACTGTTATGCTTATTATATGAAACTGTTAACAAACACCCATAATATGAAACTATCGCGAAATAAGATCGATTTACCATACTGTGGTTAGTTGACGTGAACGATTGAATCGCGATTCACGCTCAGTTCATGTTAATGAAAGAACCGGTAAATTCACGTTCATGGTAATGAATCGAATTGCCCAACCCTACATACATCGCAGCGGAAAGCTATTTTGATAAATTGCTGCAAAGTTTGCAACGGCCACTGCCTGCCACCATAGCAATAGAAACGATTTCATAAAGACGAGTGTGTCGAGAGGTTTCGTGGAAAACAATGCGAAACTCGGTGTATGTTTCGCATGTAGGGTTGCTCCTAAAACCTACTCATAGTTAATATGATCCTTTTATTTCTTTGCAAACATGTAATGTGCGTAGGAGTGAATTTGGAGTACAGTGGTTCACGGAACTGGTGGCATAGCTACGTAAAATCATTTTTTCATCGATGCACTGTTTTTTTATAGGATTTGATCGATAAGTTGCTTGGAAATCGTATATGTGTTAAAAATAATACATAATGGGACTTTTTGGGATTCTATCCAGTTCTTGGTAGTAATCATTCCAACATTTCATATTTTCGGAAACAATCGATTCGCTTGTCCTATCCTTACAAACAATTAATTGTTGACGTTATTAATGTACAAATATTATGTAACGGTATTGAGTATTTTTATTTGCCTGTTCTTGCTTAACATACTTTTAAACCATACGCGAACATTTTTCTATAATGCAACTTGATAATATGTCTTACAATTCGCTACCTTAGCCCCTACCCTTAACACACTATCAGAACGTAATATAATGTTAAATCTAAACGTATGGCACGCACGCTTCCCTCCTTGCCAGGCTATGTACAATCGGCAAATCTACCTAATGGCACATGAAATCTTACAAAACACATTGACCGCCAAACTTTTGATTCTGTTGCTCGAAGCGCAGTGATTGAGCAAAGCTCCTGCAGCAGCAATGGAGCCGCAATGTTTCTGCTTTATTAAACCGACCCCGATCACACGATAATGGCTCGTTGCTCGTGCAAATGTGATAATTGTGGTGAAATGGAATGTAGCTGGAGCATGTTGAGCATGAAATCTGTTTTGAATTCCAACCAGCCTGCCTGCCTGCCGGCCTGCCTATCCACCGATCTCGATTGTAATTTAGCTATGGTACAGCTGTCGAAACAGCGTGGCAGGTTGTGGGCGGCTGCTCCTGGGAGTACGCCAACCGAGGCAGCACACGACACGTGTTGTGGCATTTATTTACATATAAACTAGATTTAAATAAGATTCGGGCAGATAGGCAGTCGGGCGGAAGACTGTGGGGAAGGAAGTAACGCTAGTTTTCCACCGCACAGTACTGGAAACTAGTAACGTTTGGCGGCGTTGCACGGGAGCGTTAGCGAATGGGAAGACTAGAAAGAAAAACAGCCCCTCCCAAGCTCGGAAAACCGGTGAGCTTTTCTTCTAGCGAATGCAAATGATTAGCACTCGCATGGGAGACTGCATGTCAGTTTAGTGTGTGTGTGTATGTGTTTTTTTTTTCCTGCTTTTTGCTATGTTACATCTCGATTTGCTCCACTGAACTGATGTTGCTGTTGCTATTTTGGGATGATCTTTTACTACCACCACACAACAAACTGTTCCATTCGTGTGCGAACAGGAAATTCAATTTACATTGCTTAAGACACTTCATTTTGACTGTTTTGTACTTGTTGGGTGTGTGTGTCATTGTGTTTTTGCTAATGGCTTCATTTTGCTTCTGCACAAAGATTGGAATGTTGTATCTTCTGGAACGTTCCTCAACGACTTGCCAAACAGCATTTACATTCAAATTACATCCTACACACTCGGAAGGCACTTATGGAGCGTTGGACGAAGCGTCTATGTACACGCAGTGGCACACCCTGTAATCGCTTCATGCTTGCGAGACGACACAACAAAAACTTTTCAATCGATCCTGTACAACCCGATCAACATACAGCAATGGCATTTGGTAAAGATTAACGAACTGAGCTCCGGTAACGAGCATCAGGAATCGTAACTACGAAACCTATCCACAACACGCTCCTCACAACTCGTCCTTTGCCACCTTTTTACGATGACTTGCTTTTGAAACTATGTCAACTATCAACACTTTAGAAGGGCCCAGAGCCCTGATTCCTTATGCCGCTGCCTGGAGCTGGAGTGTTATGCCGTTTGGGACACACACACAGCACAGTGTCTTACAGTGTGCCGAGCACTTTATCCCTGCCATTTGCCATTGGTGTAGCTTCCCTAACCAGTTGTGTTATTTTGGAGGGGCGAATGAGAGACATGCTTACGCTGGAAGAGCATTGTGATGTTTGCTGCTTAATAGTATTCAATAATCAACTGGGAACTACCATCACGGTTGACGGCAAACGGCACTACTTAATAGGAACTTAAGGATTAAGGATACACACGCAATGTTGCGCAATGCAATCGTTGCATCTGGAGCACTTTTGGTTTTCCCTTTTCACTCGTTTGCATACCCGATGGTGTGCATCGTTTTTCTTTTCTTTTTGTACATCAATTTATGATCGCTTGCCGTACGGGCGGTAGGAAAAAGGCGTGCGGGAATCGATTCTATCCATTTTTGAACTGCTCGAACAACTGCTTTCGCCGTGCGCTGGGATGCCTGAGCAGGGCGAGAGATCGTAGCATCTCATAGTTTCCATTTTCCTCTCCTGGCGGATCAATAAATATATCCTCATGCCCTACACACAGACACGTCTACCGTATCCGGTAGCAAATAAATATGGCTTACATATTACACACGCCGCGCGCACAGATCACGGATGTTCGCGAACGAAGGGTTTATCTATGCTACATACTACGCTGGTTTTGTTTTCCTTCCCTATCTTTCACTCATATCTCTTGTGTATTGATATTGCGTGCGTGGTTTTTTTTTCATTCTGTTTCGGGTGTATCGTATTGCTACGCTATGTTGCATTTTATGTGTTTTAATGATACAGAGAGCAAACAATAAGGGTTCACAACCATCGTTTTTTTTAGCGGACAAAAGGTAGATGATCTCAATGGAAGGAAAAAAGGAGGAATGGGGAGGAAAGAAGAGTTTTATGACGGGAGCGTTTTGCTGATGGACGGGCGTTAGTGGCCAACTAATCGGAGCAGCTTTGAAGCAGCTTTTATTTGCACTGCTTTTCCACCTACTTACACCGGAACTGAACTGAACAGGCAGCAAAAGCTTTCGATCGATACATGGTCTTCCACTGGTCAAAGTTTTGATATGTTTAGATTGTGTATATACCAATGTGTGTGTGTGTGTGTGTGTGTGTGTGTGTGTGTGTGTGTGTGTGGTTTTGGTTCGTCCCACTCTAGAAACTCTGGTCGAAATTTATTCTGCCTGCAAAAATCTGGCACCATTTTCCAATGCATCATGTGCTTCCGGGAGTTCGAACGAAAATGTCTTCGGGTGGTGGTCAGAAAACCGAACCGACAAGCAAATGGATGCTTTCTCACTGAAGTGACGCACGGGAGCGTAGGTACGCTTCGGTCCCGTTTGTCCATTAGCAGGGTCCCGCCTGTTGCTGCCAAGGTTGAAGTGTTTGTTGTCTTTTCGTTCCATTTGAGGCAGGGAAAACTTTGCCTCATAAACTTTGTTTACTTAACATTCACCAGGGCGGGAAAAGTTGAACCAGCGCACAAAACAACAAACAGTGCTACCCACGGGAAGGTTTTTTCTCTTCTTCTTCTTCCTTCCAGTGCATGGAAATTAGGGAAACGTCTTACACGGTTATTCAAATGCGTTGCTCATTTCCGTTCCATTTTCTCGATTGGTATAACCTTAAGTTCAAAGGTGGTCCTGAGGGTTTTTTTTTTAAATATTGTTTTTGTCACCATACCCCAAGGACGGATCCTGAAGAGAAGTTTCTATCAAATGGAATATTAATTACCGTGATGTGAACCTCTGCCACGAAGTGCAGGGCTGCAGACGTAGTCACAAGTGCTTTAGGCACTGTGAGTGTTATTTGGTTGCCAATTGACTTCCGCAACACCCAATTCCCAGGAAGCCTATGTGCCCTTTTACGTTAATGGAATAAGGTTTGAGCAACAGTTTGCTCGTGTACGTGTCGATTTGGTATACGAAAGTTACACTCTCACGTCGAAGAGTGCACCATCGTGCAGAATAAAAAAAAAAAAAACAAGTACAAAATCACCTAATGGACAACGTCACATAGATTGAAACGCTCGGCGAAACGTTCGTTGTTTGATGTTTTAAAATAAACATACGATCGATGAATTTCCGTGAAACAGACGGACAGGTTGGACGGGTTCCGGATCCCTGTCTTTCGCTCCACAACCCGTTCGATCAACCATCCATCCATCCGGAAGAAGATATGTCGGGTTTGAATTTTCATGCCGACTGAATGGCCCAAAACAAAAAAAGACTAAAAAGAAACGCCCCACTAAGAGATAAGGACGGCGTCAGCCGAACCGAAAGGCGAGCAAAGAAACGAAATGGGATACGACAAAAAAAAAACCCCAAAAACGGAACTCTCTGTGTGCGTACGATGTTATGCTGAAATGCGCTTCAATGGCACGACACGGACACGTACCACCGGATGGCCCCGAGCAACCATGAATAGAACGTCCAAAATCAGATGACCGGAAGATGGGAAGAGCAGGAGCCCTCGCCCCCATTTCGAACAAATAGACGGCCCAGGTGAAAAAGCCCTCTACCACCAACGCCACAGCAAACGCACTGTTTCGAGCTGGTTGATTGATTTGGGCAAGATTGAAAGCATGAAACGGGAATCGGTCGAACGCAACCGCACAATGCGAACATGCGATGGGGCAAATGAAAACTTTAGAGCATACACACAAAAGAGAACTACATGCCTTGTGAATCCAACACGGACCCAAAAAAACCAGGAAAGGCAACACGCGGGCACGAAGAGCTTTCGGCGTAGGTAATCTCATCCCAACCACGGGAAATGCCCGTTTGGTTTGCTTCGTGGCGTGGTTTCGCTTTAAACCATCCTTATCCTAAAACCCCCTGGATTGTTTCGATTTCTTTGCCGAACAAACCTTTGCCGGCACTGGCACCGTGGAAAGGGAGAAAAGTTGGACTTTCCGTGCTGTTATGTGCCCAGCTGGAGGGAACGTTTCCCCTTACCGTTGTGCGTATTTTTTCACCGTTCGCACTTTTTAACCAAATTTAATTTATTTCTATTTTTATTTGGCTCCCTTCCCCCAACACCTCCCCCACTGACTACTTCTACTTTTCCTTCAGGTATTTGTTCATTTTTTCATGCCCTTCCCGTAGGATAGCTCATCACCCTTATCAATCGGGGTGGGCCCCTGGCCCGAGATGTGGTCGTTTTATGTGGTCATGGACCGTTACCGAAATTATCGATCGACGGACGGGGAAGTGTTCGATCAAATCGAGCCGCGTGCGCACCCGTGTGTGTGTGTGTGTGTGTGTGTGGTGGGAAAAGGGACCGAACCAATGGTAGCCACGGTCTCCCAGAGGGTCCCCCGTCCTGTATGTGTGTGGTGGCCAAAGTTTGGTCAGGAAAAGTCAGAACCACGCGCGCGTGCACACACACACACCGGGTGGTGTCGATAAATCAGAACAGCAACACGGCGGGAGAGAAACTCGAACTCGGACACTGGGAACAGGGAAAGGCGGACGGTTCCCATTGGTTTATTTATTAGTCCAGTGGAGCGGAACCTAACGGAACGCAGTGAAAAACAACACCAGCACACAAAAAAAAAATAGCGTCAGTTGGGAGAAGCACTGTGGGAGCTTTCACTTTTTAGAGGCATTTTGGGTTTGGCGGTACCCTTCAACTGCCGTTCGATTGTGGCCATGATGCCAAGCACTTGTTGTACGGTGTGTTGCCTCCATACACACACACACATACACTTTTTGCACTACTACTGCTTTTTGAGGAAAAACTTGAAAAACGCCTTCAAAGTGTTTCCCCCCTGTTGCTGCTACACGCTTGCCTTAAGTTGGGTGCGAATCGTTTTAGCGGTCTTGATTTGATTAGCCTTCAGGAAAAACCGAATAAAGCGGTTTTCTTCCTTCTTCCCACCTCCAGAGCGTGGCTTTTCTTGCAAAATTAAACCAATCGGTTTGACCTTCCGGAATGCAACAGTTCGTGTTCGAGCGGTTGGGATATTGTTTATAGCAAAACGCCTTCAACGCCCTAACCCTTGGACATTCAAGCGCAAACGTCGAAACAGTTCCATATCGATTTCAAGCTTGATAGAAATGTGTTTGCATGTTTGTCTTGAACTAACCGTTTGCTTGCACTGTCTAATGGTACTTTGCCCGCTTGATATTTCCCACGATGTCAACAGTAAGCTCGGTAATGTGTGTTTCCCGACTTGGGTAGAGAAAGTTGTTTGTTGCGCTTCAAAAAAAACCAAACACAAACCGAAAGCAAAATAAAACGTTGGAAACTCAAAGGTAAATATACTGACACACACACGCACACCCATTTGAATACAAAAGTCAACCAGTTACTTTAGAGCTGCCGGTAAATGGGAAAAGTTTGTTTAGCACTTTGCATTGTTTAACACACAACTTCTCCCAGGAGCTCAAGGGTTTACCATGGGCATGGATTGGTAAAAGTATGTGTGTATGTGTCTGTGTGCACGTGTTTTAAAGTATTTTTGTTTTCGATTGTACCACTCGTCACCCTATTACAGGGATCTCGACAACGGCTCTCGAAACTCACCACTCAGCACTCAGCCCAAATGCTGAATAATGAATTAGAAACTGTGGTTACGATGTGTGTGTATGTGTGTTGGGCCATCAGCAAGGGGCTCCATCAGCAACAAAAAAAAAAAAAACCCCAAAGAACAGCACAAATTCTTGATTGCTGCTGAGGCTTCAGTGCGAACGATGAAACCAATCACAGTCCCAAAACGTCCTTCGATGATGAAGCAATCACGATCATCTGTGCTGGATGAAAACGGTGGCAGTAAGGAAATAAGGAACGGTAACGGGACGATAGCATCAAGATGATGGCCGAGAATACTATCCGAAATGATTGCGGAACTGTTCGTACCGGGTACGATGGTACGGCGGCTGTCTCGGCGGATTGGCGGACAGCAGTGCAGCCGATGACGTTTGCGAACCCTTTCTGATGCTCTCGATCAGGGCAAAAAAGATGGAAGTACATAGCTGTGGGTGACATTCTCCTCCGCCTTTACCATACCGAGCGAGTCGGGATCGTCCACACCGACCGGTTGACATTGGCCGGGTTGCGTTTGCTGCTGCTGCTGTTGCTGCTGCTGGGAAGACGGCGGTGGTTGCGTTTGCTGCGAAGGTTGCGGCGGTCCGTAGTGTGCTTTCATGGACGGATCGTCCAGCTGGTGGCAGTTGCCGTACTTGCCGGGATCCGTATCGGGATAGTGATGCACGTCGACACCGTGGATGTACTTCGTGTCGTCGACGTACTTTCCATTCGTGAGCCTAATTGGTGATGCCGAGAACGGCGGAAGCGGGAGAGAAAAGAAGGTGAAAAAGAAAGGGAAGTGATTTATTATGGTTTAGTAACGGTGTGGTAACATCAAACGGAAACGAGAAACGGTTGCAAACAGTGGTCGCGTTCGCAGCGATTGGCAAACACAGGAAAGGTGGAGCCGCCTGGTGGATGGTTGACTCGGGTGGAAATAAATTAAACCCGTTTCCACAAGGGGAAACGCATAGGACATGTGTGCCACGCTTCAAGGTTATTGGTTACTGTGTGTCTGTATTTCGCTCTAATTGTTAAGAAGGCATGACGAAGAAGGATGAAACTCTGAGTAATAAGGAAGACATTGGGCGTTGAAAACGACAGTATCTACCACCCAACCTGGCTGAACAACGATACTGTGACTTGTTTTTATATTCCTAATCATTGCTTTCCTGGCTAATCAATTCACCTTCGGGTTCAACTAACTAATTAATGCTATGGAATGGCTAATCTGTGGTTTATGTTTAAACATTATAAGTAGTTGTTACCTCTGCAATCTGTATACTGTTTCCCTACCATTTCAGCTAGACCCTATTAACTCCATCCCTTCTTCCTCCTCCTCTATTTCTTCGAAGTCGCAACTATGCTTATTAGGCTGTTTAATTACATTCATTATCATCCAAACACTCTCATTTCTGTGTATTACACCTTCCACATAATCAATTGCAAAAATAAAGATGGATGTTATACACACTCGAAAACAGTGTAAACTCTTCTATATTTTTTATTTCCACTAAAACACTTTAGTTCTGCGAATCAAAGAGCCTCTATCGGTTGTTTCTAGTTTCGTGGAAACAATCATATCATTTGCTTTATGAAACGTAATAAAATCCCACCGTTTTATTTATATCGTCAATCCGGTTCAATCGATGAGACCAAAATCGATTGAATCAATATTGGGTTATTGGATTTATTTCGAATTTAATTTTAGCAAACAACTGTCCATTCGTTTATCATTTCTGATTGCAATGGAAAAATCTTTCATACAGTAAAACGGAATCAATCCCTTTCAAAGATCATTTTTTTCCAGCAACAGTTTTATTCACTTTGAATTGTATGGGTTACAGATGATTAACCATTTTTAAAGTGGCTGCATCTGTGTGATACCTTTGTTTCTTTGTATTGCAGTTCATAAAACAAGAACAAAAAAAAATGATGCAGACATGTACATCCATTAAATTAATTATCACATTTTAGTTTATTTCCATGAAATCCTCATCCATTTCATAGATCATGCTTGTTAATCCAACGTACGTAACTCAGACAAGTTGATGAGTGTGATGTGTTAAATAATAACAAGTTGAACTCAGTGTTTGTAACTTTAAGGAATTTTACAGTACAGTTCTTTTAGTACCGCGAATGGTGGCATCCAAAGATCTAACTTTTCCTGATGCACTTGAATTGAATGGTTTCAATGTAATGTTTACTTCTTTCTTTCTCTGATTATTAAAATAAAAGAAAAAGAAGTGAACCATTAACTGACAAAAGCTCGGATGGAAATGGTTTCGAAGCGATAACTTTAACGATTTAATCAAAAAGTTACATTTTCATTCAATAGTTTGCTTTTGTTCATTTACAAGTGATAAAACTCGCAACGGCCACAGCACACTGTCTACCAATAGCGCATAAATCAACAAAACTTTCCAAAGCGTTAGTGATCGAAAAAGAAAGCTGTCAAGAGAGACCGTGGTACCGTTCACGTACAGCAACAGCTTGCCACTAGCCAGTCACCGCCAGGTAGTTGGGAGATCCATACCGGAAATGGTAGAACATTTTTAATTATCCTCCATCACGACTATTCCGCCACGACGCGATAAAATTACGCCCACTTCAGGGCCAAATAGTCAAGCCGCCAAACAGTCTGGCAGCAACTGGATGCATTTACAACCGAAACCTTACCCGTCCATGGGGTTAAGTGGGGATTCATTTGCTCGCAAACAGTGCGACACCACAGCGAAGGCGCAAGGTGTGGATGCAGCACTATCCCCTTGCCCCAACCACCCAAACCAATTCCCCTTTCCCCATTATTGCCGTGCTCATCGGAAGCGTGAACTTTGGAAATGGATCGTCGCTTTACAGCTCGTTTGCAGCAGAGTTTCCGTAACTCTATCAACGCGCGCGCGAGCAACAAATGCTGCGAAACAACTGGGAAGCCTGTGCCCGTGCACGTTTCCTCGTGGGCTCTCCTAGCACGTCGCTTTGCACACGTTTGCGTCAAGTTGCAGAAACTTGCAACTTTTGTGCAAAAGAAGTCCCCGACTCCATTGCACCCTTCATGCCGCTTCTGCGCGAGTTGCAGCTGGCAGGGCAGGGCGAAAGATCACGTGTAATAAAAACGAGACAACTGCCTCACACTGGATGGATGCAGCCGGGAACATCGGTGAGCTACGGCCCGTTCCACTCGCGCCCAGAAACGGAACGATGTTTGAAATGCAAACAAAGTTTCCAAGAGTTTCGAAGTGCTGTTGCCCAACGCTACCTTGAACAATCGAATGGGCAGTGAGGCGAGATGAGGCAAACAGTTTGTTGGGGCACTTGGGAGACCCGGTGTTTGGAAGAAAGAAATTTGCCCACCCATCATGTCCGCTTAGTTTTTCGGCTTCCGTGCAAATGCGTATCCAGCACGGGAGGGTTTTGTTTCCCAGACGGAACAAATGCCGGCGCTGGACGTTTCGAAGGGTTTGTGAGTTTGTGTGTATGGGTGTGCGACTCTGCTCGCCACTAGTTTTGGAGCACGTGAAATCGAAGTGCAAGATGGATGAGCATAACTTTAAGCGGAATGTGAAAGGTGGGCGCGGAAGCTTTTGAAGCGCGTCGGGAAAAGTCTTCAACAATTTATCGATAGCCTGCCCATCGACCATAGAAAGCACCGTTTGCCGGCAGTGTTGGTGTTGGAGGTGCTCGTGTAAAATGAGAAAATAAACTAGAAAACACACCAACTGGTAGCATGGTATCGATTATGGGGGAAAAGTTTTTGCACCCGCTGCACAACTGCTCACCAGCATCGAGTGCGGTGCGCGGTGTCTCAAGCAATATGGTGGAGTGGCTGGGACAAGTTCCCTGTACGCCACGTATAGTACGAACTACAAATACTTATGAGTTCGACAAGAGATAAATGGATGCAGTGAGTTTGGTGCGTTTTTATCTGCTTTTTGTTGTTGTTGTGGCTGCTTCCTTGCCTTCAAACTTTACTCTGAGTATATGTGTGCGTGTGTGTGTTTCTCAAAGAACCAAATTCCCTCGTAAAGTGTGTGTGTGTGTGTGTGTTTCGATCAGTTTTCGATTAAGTTTACATTTTGATTGTCTTTTGCTGCACTTTAGTGTAAACAATTTCTTCGCCTCGTTGGTCACTTTGAGGCGTTATGTGCAATCCTGGCGTTGTCCGGTGCAGGACGCCTCATAAACTCGCATGCTGGATGCACGGTACGAACCCAGCTGCAGGAACGTCAATTGCAATCATGGGACCATGTTGTATGTGTGTGCATGTGTATTTGTGTAAATAGGATCGAAAACGAACCAACGAGCGTCGATGTTTGAGGGCTGCGAGGAATGTGTGCAAAAGGATAGGAAGCGGACAACTTCAAAAGCGCTGTGTGCGTTTTGTAAAGGTTTTCGTACCTTTTTGTAATGTAGAATAGTTTTTATCGTACGGATCGTAAATTTGGATGGTTTGCATGCAATTTTGGCTTTGATGCTGGCTGTTCTGTGTTTGAACAGTTCAAAATATCTTTCAGCTACTCATTTTGGGCGTTGTGGGATTGCAATTATTTGAATTGGAATTCATTTTTCAAAGAATATAGAATTGCCATTAAAAAGTTCACATGTTCACATTCATTTTAATAATGCAGTTCCTGGTATTGTTTTATCTACAACGCACTGTTTTTGTGGTATAGGGTTTTTTTTACCCACAACATGAATGTTACATTTAATAAACAAATAGCATTTTCTATAAAATTAAATTCTCTTCGTGGTCCCAATTCCCGAAAATTGTACGAAAATAGCAGAGCAAAAATGCAAATTTAAGGGCAAAGTTAATGCAAAAGTGCATTAACTGAAGTAAATTCTTATGAAATAGCTACCATCGGAATTCAATCAATCAAAATCATCTCAGGGCCTATTAAGCTATACTTCGTATTTTATTCATACGGTAAAACTTGCCAATCAAACAAATTATAAAGATCACAACTCACTTCCATTCGCTCAGCAGAACTAGAATAGGCAAACGATTGAATTTTCCTTTCCAAGCTGTCGCTTATCACTGGCTTCACAAGCAGTAGTTAGTGAGTAGCATTGTGTTATTTAGATTTCATTTGATTTCATTTAGCGGTCAAACGTATCGGCTCGAAAATTCTACTTTACACATTGCGCAATAACCACAATCCGCACGAGCCCACTCGCTCGCTCGAACAATGCAGTTCGTAAATGCACTTTTCTGCTTACAATGTTTGTGAGGCTCAAGAACGGGGATGTTGCTAATGGTAATACAAAACGTATGTACGTGTACTCTACAATTTCTATTACAGTTTCTTTAAACATTTCCTAAACATTTGTGCATCTACATGAACATCGATGGGTGCCCGGGCTGCGTTTCATTGGGCGAACGAAGGGCCGTCTCGTATTTCCAGTAAAGTGCCCCGTTTGTGTGTGTGTGCGTGTGGAATTTCCATCAAACGGGTTAAAATACGGCGAAATTTGATTTGTTATATGAAAGTCAGCTTGTGGTAGGTTAGTTTTGTGCGATGCGCAAATACTCTCGGGCTGGCACTGGAGAATGCGAATGAAACCATTTCCGTGCCACAAACGCAAACTCCATTAGTCGCACAAATGCGTGCGCGTGGAAATGACACGACGCGGAGAGGAAACGGTGCCCGGCCCCGGTGCGCTCCATTGTGACCCATTTTCCGGGCATCAATTTCCCGCTCCCACTGGCACCCCTTCTGCTACGTCCGGAAGGAACTGCTCGAACCGAGTCACTCTCAATCGAACGCCTCGCAAACTTGATGGGTGGTCGCCCGTTTGCCGGCACTTCTGTCACACTGGATTGTCTCTAAACCTCCGTAAATAATCGCACGAATTGTTTCATTTCCGTCCCGTCACAATCCTCCGCGTTCCCCCTTTTTTCCCACCATGCCCCCTTGCGTACTTACCCGTCGGGCAGGCCGGCCGTACAGTGCGTCTCAAACTTATCGTCCATCGTCGTCGGCGCGTAGTGGTCCGCCGGTTTGTGATGGTTGTGGTGCGCATGGTGGTGATGATGGTGGCCACCGTGATGCTGTTGATGCTGATGGCCGCCCGACTCATCGCCCGGGTCGCCCGGTCGCGACGGGCTACCGTAGTCGTAGTGCTGCCGCACCGGGAACATGTGACTCTCGGGCATGTAAGTACCGTATTGGGTGCTGAACGACCCGTACGGGCTGACGGCCGGCGACAGCAGGTTGATGTGCGGCCCGAGCTCGTACGGTGCCTGGTAGGTGGACCAGCTGTCAACGCTCCCGGGTGGCGTCACGGTGGCGGTCTGCGGGAACTGGCTGAACGACGTCCCGATCGGGCCGTTCATCGGGGCCGACGGGCTGTTGTTGCCGAGGTAGGCCGACTTCCGGGGCGGTTCTCGTTTGCGCCATTTCGCTCGTCGATTCTGAACGGAGGGAGGGATGGGAAATGAGGCAGCATATGAGTGATAGCCTACTGAGACGCGGGTAATGTGGGTGGCCGGAATGGCCAGGTGGCCGACGATTACCTGAAACCAAACTTGCACGCGTGACTCGCTGAGGTTGAGCTTCAGGGCCAGTTCTTCTCGTGCGAACACATCCGGATAGGGCGCCCGCTCGAAGGCATGCTCCAGCTCCTCGAGCTGATACGCGGTGAAGGTCGTCCTGCAACAAGATACCGAGGTAGGGAAAGAGGGAGAAAAAGCTGTGAGAAGAAGATAATAGTAGCGCAACGGATGCACTATTGTGCTGTGGAGGTCAAAATAATGAAACGGCGAGTAGTCGATGTGTTCCTGTTTGGTTGAGCTGAAATGAAGAAACCCAGCATAATCCTGTACGCAATATAGTATGCCGTCTCGTTGGTCGGGTCTTTAGTAAAACTTTTCCCCCTTATACAGAGCCATAAGCTTTTCGATTGCAGCACTAGAACAACGGTCATGTTGTAGTGCCGTGTGTTTGTTGGACAATGGGTCTTCTCTGTCTGCATTGCCCTTGCACTCAATGTCCGATAGGGTACGAAACAGAGCTTAAAAGTGCTGCTCCTGGTACCAGTGAAGTCCTACGGAATGCAGTCGGTAGGATACTAATGGTTCTTCCCATTGTTTGGTGCCTGACAATGCACGCACGGTCGCATCAGAAATGATATTCAACTCCTTTCTAATTGCATTTCGGCCGCACCACAGTCTGTGTCCTCTGAGTTTTGTTCACCGCTAGTAGACCCTAGTATCGAAGAATATGGATTTTCGCCGAAAGAATATGTCTTTCTCCGGTGTGGGTCATTTGCGAAAGCACACATACACAAATGGGCAGTGCCATCCCTGCTGCTGTCTTCAGCAACTTTTGCTCTGAATTGCATTTGTTGCAACAATATCGTTGTATAGGACCCTCTCCTCCTGTCCTTTGCTCTTCCCTTTTCGACTGCTTGAGGAAGTTCCGGAACGGAAGGATTTTCCATTCCACTGTTCCCCACAACACCACTACCTACCACATCGGTACGGCTAATGAATACAAATGTTTTCGTACGTAAGACTTTGGGCAAAAGACGATGGTGGAATAGAAAACGGAGCAGATGGAGCAAAACGAATTCTGACTCAGAATTAGTGCTGTGTGAACGTTAATGGTGTGTTGGTGGTACTGGCGTCTCTTTTCTACCCGGACGCACGCACTGACCAAAACGAACGGCGTTTGTTTTATGTGGCCACTGCAGGGAACACGGATTTTGTGCCATTTTCTCCCGGTCCAGGTTCCAGGGGTTTGGTTAGCATTGCGGCGGCCGGAAGGTGTGTATGAAATTTTTATTGTCCAATGCACTACCCCAGCTCAACCGTAGTGGCCGTAGCTTGGCACGTCTCGCACACTTCTCCATGCTGCTTCGGTGATAGTGCTCCGGGGAGCTGGTAGGATGTCCAGTGCTGCACAGGGAGAATGCTTCTACTAATGCTACCTTTAATTAGATTGACCCCGGGTGTCTGATGTACGACCCTTTTCGGGGAAGTACGGGATGGCAGCTTAAGAGACTTGCTCGGCAGTGTGTTTAGCTCTTTACGAGTTGCCGCTGCCTCCTTGGGCCGGCCGAAAGCATCGCTCGCCAAGCAAGGCGTACTAGATCGGAGCAAGGAAAATTTCATAAACACTATTAGGATCGATTGTAGTGGCTTGATTTTGAGTCCATTGTTAATTGGAGGGATTGTTTGCCAGGCGATTCCATATGCTATCCAAGATCGTGAGTGTGTGTGTGTGTATGCGTGTGTGGTTTCGTATTGTGATACGACAGTTTGAAAATATGGTTCCTAAATTCTTGGAACGTTCTTTAGAGTTTTGAGCTCAATCTTCTATGGAGCTTTTTTGCGGACAATTACCTTTCATTAGCCCGCACGGAGAGGGATTACAAATTGGGCACTGGACAAAACAGCATAGCAATGGATCCTTTATTTGGATTCGATTAGTAACGTTGTGGTGCAGTTGCATCGGTTGCAATTGAGCTAACGACAACCGAGCGAATGTAATTCTTTCCCTTGATGTGTATTTATGGTGCACTTGCAAAGCCTGACTTACTGGATTATCTCAGAATTTGAGCATTGCAGCAGCGGTTTGAGGTTGGGAAATCCTACAAAACCCTTCGCCCTTTCTTTTATTCCTTCCCCGATCACAAACACACACAAAAAATCGTTTACCTTTGTGAACGTTTGTTTGCGTAGCAAATGCTTTCGGTGAACTTCCTTCGATCCCCGAAAAGCAACATGTTCAAACCGTGCTTGGGTGTACGAGATGGACTAGACGTACGACGAAACATGGGGATCGCTGCAAAGATTGATCAGAATAAATAAATCTGACCCTTCACCGGTGCGAGCACGCTTTTGCCATTGCCATCGTCGTCGTCGTTGTCGTCGTTGTCGTCGTCGTCATCGTCGTCATCATTCTTCGGCTTGAAGCTACAACATTCTTTCGCATATATCGAAAGGTGACTCGGGAAAGGTACGGGTTTTGATTCAAAGCACAGTGGAAATCCTCACCTTTCCCCCTTCTCGCATCCAACACACGTCCTGACATTCCAGCATTTTCGGGCAACCAACCCGAACGGATAAATAACTTACACTTAATCAAGGTTCAGCCAAATGTGGCAAGGTGTGCCGACGGGAGTGGTCCGCACCCTCTCTCCGACCGACCGGTTGTAAGGATGTTTTCCCCCGTTTTTCTTCTTTTCCGCAGCTTTTTTTTCGTTCCCGCACGGCCATGAGAAAGGTCATGCCTTGAAGCTGCGGAATTCGATCGGCAAAAACCGTCGAGCGGGTGGTGAGTAGGAAGAGAAAGCTAAACAAGGATGGGGTTACATTCTCGGGTAGTGTGTCTACATACAAACACACACACCGGTGTGCGGTAGTAGATGGTCCTTCGAGGGCCGAACGTAAATGGTTTAGCTTGCAGAAAAATGGGATATCGGACGAATTACTTCATTGTAAGATGATGATTACAAGGTTGTTGTACTGCGTTGGGTTGGGTTGGGAATACAATGCGATTCAGCTTTGGGGGGGGGGGGGGGTTCGATGGGTTTTGTGGGTTTTTTCGGGTCCAATCACACACACACAGACACACAAACAGCCACACAGTGTACACTCACAAGTGTATATTTAAAAGAGCGGTCAATTTAATCTGATAACAGTGAGAAAATAAAGAAAGGCTTACAATGGGGCGCTAACATGGGTCGTTGCGGTTAGAGGTGAGTGATGGGGTTCTAAAAATTGAAGCAAAGAGATTGTACAAATTTGTTACCTAGGATACCGATAGTGAAAGTGTCGGATGAGGGGTACGAAAAGGCATATCGTACGTTTGTTTTGTTAGTTGGCATCGTAACTTGGTAAAGAATACCATTTGTCTGCGTCTTGAATTTGCAGTAATGTCTATCATATCAACCGTAATTCCGATGGTATGTTGATGTAAGCAGCCATTTATTTCAATGACACTGGGAGGGAAAACTCTCTATAAATGACCGTTGCAGTGATCCTTTATGGCCAACAATTTAAATTTCATCCAAAAAAGCAAACCAAACAATCGGTTTCATCGATGCTATTAAAAAGCGACCAAGGGTTCACCAGCCTCAGAAAGGATCGCATATCATTGCATGTTAATGTGCAGAAATGATAAATCACAATGCGATGAGCGTGTTCGCTGTCCGGCTCAAAACCGGGGACGGAATCAGTGTAGCAAAATGGAAGGCGGCCATATACCATACCATACCGCTCCACTCGCAAAACAGTCGGTCTGCTGCTGTGCGTCAATACGGCCTGATGGAATGTCGGCTTGGTTCGATCCGACTCCCAGACTCCCGGATGGGGCTTTGTATCGAGTTTAAACAATTTGGCCTTGTTTTTGGGAGTTTGTTTTTTCGTCTTCTTTTTTGGTGGGATAAAAAAGAGCTTTACGCCCTTTTTGCGTACGAACCATTTTTCGAATTTATGAGCTTATTCACCCACGCACACACAGCCACAAACAGACACACACGTGAGCGAAAAACGAGATCCAAAATACACAAACAATGGGGTGCATTTGAATGATTTTTGCCCAGTCATTGAAAATCGTTTTAAGCCCGACGTCTGACGATGACGAATGTCGATAAACGTTGCCCGAGCATACCCCAAGGGTACATTTGCCGCTGGATGGGGTAATAGGGAGGCGCTTTTCTGTCTTTCGCCATTTTCCAAATTGATGTCCAGTGAAGGAAAGGATGGAGGGAATCAACTATAACCCCACTAATTGAGGTACATCGCAACAAATAAAAAAAAAAGACATACATTGAAATACAATATTCTGACAGTATTGTATTGAAATGTTGCTAACGGCCAAACTGCATGAAATATTTCCTGTATTTCCTGTCCGTGTATAGTATTTCAATCAAAGTTTTGCAAATATGTGTCGATCTTTTTCACCTTTTCATGCATATTAAAGGTGAATCGGTAGCAATGAAATACACGTTTACAATTAAACTTCCAAAGTGTTGGTGGTTGTCGTTTCGTCGTTTCGTCGTTTGTTCTAGCATTTGCTCCCAATTTCACCTGCCACACCGTGACCAATTTGCTTACCTTGTTTTCTTCTTCTTGATGCCATTCGGGTCCGTTTTCTTTTTATCATTTTTCTTCCCATTTCCCGCACCGTCCATTGGGGTGGTAGTGGTCGGTGTCGACGATCCGGATGCACCGTTCATGTCGTCGGCTTTCCGCGGCTTTCCCTGGCTTGCCATGCCGACGGGCATGCCGTTGGGCTGGCCGGTGTTGCTACTCATCATCGATGCGTCCACCATGCCGGACGAACCGGTGCCCGGTGGCGGTGGCCCACCCGACGGTCCCTGCTGCTGCTGCTGCTGCGGTGGTCCCGGGTGCTGGAACATCGCTATCGTGGTCTCGTAGTCGAGCTTCGCCCCGCTACCGCCACCGTAATCGATGGATTTCGGTCCGTTCGGCGAGGACGAGGAGGAGGTGGAATAGTCCAACCGGCCGTTACCGTTGTAATCTAGGGTTTTAACGAACTCTATTTTATTCAGATTATCGTGGGCGATGGGCAGGGCGGTGTAATATTCCAGCTTACAGTTGACGTATTCGAGCGACTTGTTGCCTCCCGGCACCGGGTGTCCACCGAGGCCGTGCTGTTGCTGCTGGTGCGTCCCGTTCGGGGGTGAGTAGGAGGGACCGTCCAGCTTGCCGTTCGCCAGATGGTGATACTCCACCTTGCTGAGGTTCGTGTAGTCGATGGTTTTGTAGCTCGGCGAACCGGACACGGCCAGGATGCTGTTCACCTCGGGCAGCCGTTGATGACCGCCGTTACCGTTGGCGCTTCCGCCTGCACTGCCTGCGCTGCCACCGCCATCGTGGGTCGGTGAGTGACCGATGCCCATCATCACCTGCAGATTACCGTGGCCGGACGCCGCAACGACCGAGCTCGGCGATGGTCCGGCATGGATCGGTTTGGTGGCGCCGGCAAGCGTACCGAGCGTGTCGCTCGTAAAGTCACCGAATATCTGGTCGTCGAAGGTAGACGGTTCCATGGTAGCCGACGGGATTGCTTCCCGGGAGCGGTGGAAAGCTACCGAGTGAAATATTGACGCTCGATTTCAATTAACCTCGCTCGCGGTCAGCGGGGATAGTAGATTGGATCACACTTCGCCACAGTCGCGTGGACTGCCAGCAGCAAGTCCATAAATAAACCGCAATGAATTGGATAAACTTGGCTCACCCGGGGCCACAACCGAACGGGGATGGCTTCGTGGCCGTCAAGTGGAAGGATTAAAGGAAACGCACTGATTTAATCAATACATACACACGTACACACACACACATCAACTCAAACCTACACAAGCGCCCGAACTTACACAAACACAGACATCCAAACACTGGAGAAAGTGTAACTGCACTTGATAAGTTGCACCGTAACTGTGTAACTGCACCGTTTAGGGCACTACGAGAGGTGTTGGCAATAGCATCACGAATTCACACGATTTCTCAAAACAGACCACAGATTCAATCAATCTAGTGCTAAAAGAGACCTTTGGGGTATCACACAGGATAGATCACACACGCACTGCGATCAATCGGGACACTCTGAGTTTTGTCAATATTATTTGAAGCACAGGAATAGCTCTTCTGTGTAACACTTCAGAGCCATATCTTCCCCTTTGCAACCACCTATATCCACACTGTGGGTGCCTTCGGTGGTCACCAGGATCACTCGTTTGTACCAGGCACGACGAGGCGAGTGTGGTTTCCTCCTGCTAACGATGCTGCAGAAGGACGAATGCTGGAGAAACGGCGCGGCCACGGCTACGCTGCGTGCGTGTATCGGCCGGGTCGGATGCAAAATTATCAATGAATTAAATATTGCGCTTCATCAGCTTTTTATACTCAATTAAGATCAATCAAGCAGACTCCGCCCTGCCGCATGACGTCCGATCGAGCGGCCATCTTTTCTTGCACCATTTCCACCCCGGTTTCTACAGAACGAAGCGCGCGCGCGTATGTATGCGTTGTGTTTGTTTTGATGCTGCACACTCTCCCTCTCGCTTCAGCGTGCGGATAACAGGGGCGGAGCTATACACGCACACACGCACACACACACATACACGCAGAGCACGCTGAAGTTGCTGCGCAAGATGCTGGTAGCGCTGAGTCACTTGCGTTTGTTGAGTCGTTGAGGATTAACAAAAAATCCGATACCCAAAACCAGAGAGGATAAGACCGCAGGACCCTTGGTGCACTCGATGCGGACGATGCAACAGCAGCACACATAAGGGTCACGTGTGCGTCCGTGTTGTTCAGAGGCAAAGGCGCGAAGAAAACCGTACAAGGGGGAAAATCCATCTCCCGGGGACGGTCTGCGAGAAGCTACGCACCGTTGAACATTCCGCCGTTTCCATGTGCCATGTGGTGTAATGTGTGTTTGACGCTCTTGCCGTGTAGGGCCGGGAACGGGCGTCTTGCGCGCCCTGCTTAGCCCCTGTTAATGCCGTTCCTGCCGAACCGGGACACGGCGCACGTACCGCGGTGTGTGAGCGCAAAAGATACGGGCCATCGTCAGCAGGCAGCGATGATGCCGGTAGGGAATGTGAACCCGCGCGTAAGGCACGCCGGGCTCGTGACCCAGCCGGGTGACTTATTGGGAACGGGACTGTGCAAAGGGTACCGATCCCTCCCTCGGTGGCTCGTGGTTGACTTTTCCCACAGACACGCGACGAGCGATCGAGTTGGGGTGGTTTTTTCTTCGCTTCTCTCGATCGCATTTTCCCGTGCGACCAAAGAAGCGGGATGTGCGATAAAGTGCGGGGCTCAGGTTTTCTTTGCCCGGCACGGAGGCTAGTTTTGCATTTTGTGCGGGTGAATTTAGTGCTGTAAGATTTTGGGTTCCGTGTCGAGCGGAGAAGGTGGGCATGTGGATGCAGTGAAGTGCCCGTGGGCCGGCAACAGGCTGACCGATGGTGGTGGTTTGTTGGACTGGGAGCGGTTTATTGACCGGAACCGCTAGAGTGTGAATAAACGAACCGTAAGCGGGAGCTAGATTCATTCATTCGGAAGTAATGATGCTGCTTGGAAGTATGTTGTATGTTTCGTTTGTGCGTGGCTTTTGATTTTTGGCTGCTTTGTTGAGATCAACAGGCGACAGCCTGGTCGCGTCGATTAGCTCGTTTTAAGATTCATTTTTAATTTCTCCTTAGCATCCAAGAGTGAGCTTCCGTTTCGTTGTTAGATGATATCCTATAACTAAGATGAAAACAGACTAGCTGAAATTGAGCTGCAGGTTTTTGCTTTTGTTTTCTATTTTTGCCTCATACCCTACGTTATTGCTTTGCGTGCAACGGATAAGTCCAATCTGGCATTTATAGCCTCCTCTTGAGCAAGGTGAGACTCCTTGGAAGAGACCAGCAACTAATATTTTGACAGTACTGACAATCCGGCAGCAGTCCAAAAAATCATCAAAAGGACAGGTGGCCGCGTCTTGAATTGGGAGGATAGAGCTACAAGCCAGACGGTCAAGTAGTATCTGGGCAATATGGATATCGTTTTCCAGAAGTGTCTGTTACCATCGCTCGTGTCGGAGCAGTGGACATTTTCCAAGAAAAAGCCACATTGGATAGTGTTGTAGAAAAAAAAACACGGTCTCATAGAAGCTGAACGCAGTGCTTCAGATAAATAAAAGTACCTACACAAGTCATCTATTGGACGCGCACGGTGTAGTTAACGTTCCAGGAATGCAGTGCAATAATTTCGCAATCAAAGTGATTGTGTAGCTTGCGACCAAGGCTACGCAAGAACTTGCAACTTGAAAAGAAAGCTATTTTCATCAACTTAAATCATTGAATTTTATGTAGACCTTTTTTGTGTTAAATCCGTTAATGCGGGATTTTGTAGTTTGTTCTGTCATTCGTCATTCTGTTTCGGTTAAATTAGATTTAATTTTAATGGTAAATTAAAAACTTTTTTAGTTTGGGTCTTTCTATTAAAAAGGGACGGTCTAAACGGTCCAGGTCGAAATAATAAATATTAAATTACATCCTGCTAGTCAACATTACGAAGAATAGAAAGCAAACTTTTTTGTGTTTTGCTCTTAACAGGTTGATTCACTTAGAGGGAAATGCAACGGATAACCAATCATTGAAGATCCAATGCAGATAAACGTGGCTGTTTGCGGTGTCTTGCTGTACTGCAAAAGCGAAATAGCAAACCTTTTTAATAACTGTGCTTCGTCCGCAGGTTCGTAATATCATGTTGGTGGGGTATCGATGTTCTGATTGGATAGCCTTACAATTGCAATTGACATAAATAATAAATAATAATGTTCAGATTTTACCCGCCAAATGTGAGTAGGTTGAAAGATAAAACAATCCCATGTCAGTTGAAATTGGTTTAGCTGGTTATGGATGCCTAGTTCACTAGCACGCAGCCAAAATATAAGATCAAATATAAGGATGGAGCCGTTTTTATAATCATTTTAACTTGTTACACCAGCGTCTAGTTTCAGAAGTTTTCGTTTGAATATCCTAGAAGATAGTCAACCCACGCGAAATGGATCAGACGCTTTTAACAATCCAAGCTTTCCGATGGGGTTTTCCGCAAAATCGTACGCTTAGCTTTAGCTGAGTGCCCCAAACTTGGTGTATTGTTTGTTCGCCCATATTTAAATAGACAGACGAACGTGTACTTCTGGGAAGTCGCTAAGAACGGCAGGTTTACGAGGGTTTAATTTTAGAGCTCATCCATGGCTGTGGCGCTTCCGCTCGATCACGGCGAAACATTAACCTTTTCCAGTTTGACAGGTAACTAATGTATGGAACCGTGTTTGCCGTGTTGTTTGTTTTGCAAAACTCTGCTCATTTCCCGTAAGCCCCCCGAAGAATGAGCTCGGTTTGTTTGGGTTTTTTGTTTCACTCGTATCACTCCCTATGCGTTTGCACTCAATTCTGTTCGAATCCATTCCATTCTGGGAAGGAAAGCTCATTACCCGAGCTTGAATGATTTACTGGCTCAAGGATTTATGTTCTCGACATGTGAAGCGCGCCCTATCACGTGGAAGCTGCTATGCAAAGAGATGGCACAAAATGATCGCACCTCTACGCAAGGAGCGCTGATAGCCTGGCGTTTCCCGCAGGTACCGGCGCGTGCATGTGTAAATTTGAGAAGATTTCGGTTTTGAGTGGTTTTTGTGAGGAAAAATAAACAATCGATTACCGAACGGTTCATTTGCTGTCGCCGCACCCGTTCGGGTGGTTTCGGGCGAAAGACGCGATGCCAAGACTGGTGGCATCACACGATAAAGTACAAACAATTATGTGGCTTACCAGAAGCCTTAAGGGGGCTTCTCTTATTGCTGCGCTGTGCAGGGCGTCAGTGTTTGTACGGGTGGTGGGAGTTGTGGATCGCGACACCCTAAACGTGCCTTTACTGATGGAAAGTGCATAAATTTCCCCTTCGCCAAGCTTGCCCGCGAGCGCGAGACCGCTTTTCTGCGTCCCTACCACCACCCCATCTGCGTTGGAACGGATGGGAGTGTACGTAAATTTTCGGTTTCGCTTGCGCCGGCATAAATTAAGGCACTGGTTTGCCCTGTTAGCTGTCACCTCACTCCCTCCCTCCCGCACACGGCCAGGATAGCCTCGCTTCTTGTGCCACCTCGAAAAGGATAGCCGTGGGGATGATAAACACTTTCCCGTACCGTACCGCTTCGGGGACCGGGAGTGGGGAGGTCTAACCCGGGAGAGAGTTGGATCCAATTCCGATCCAAGGATCAGCCCCCGGTCGGCGGGCCAAGCATTACGAGGAAAACAAAACAAAAAAGAGGCACATGAAAATCAATAAAACCGGCAATAAAATCAGACATATATTTATTTCCAAACCAAAGTGGGATTATTTGCTTGCCCGGGTGGATGATTTCGGGAGCTACTCGCGAATCCTGTGCACGAAAGCAATTTGTCCGTCCGTTCTAGGCTTGGTGGGCGGGCGGCATAGTGGCAAAAGGCAAAACACTGGCGGTGTGTATGGGAATATGGTTCTCGATTACTGTGAGCCGCGGATCCCTCCGGTTCGCTCGGTTCTGGGTCCTCTCCGGTTCGTCGTTTCTTTGCCAGCGTGCATTTCCCTGCGGGGATGCCATCGTCTTCCACCAACACCATCAACGGGGCCCCCTTCGGCTCCAGGGGAGGGGGGGTGCGAGGTCACGTGTGTCACTCTGGGGTGGTGTGCGAATTTAGCAGCTTGTACTAGGAGCAGCCGGCTTATGGCCGTGAGCTTCTCGGATGGTATCGTGCACCAAAAACCCCGGGCACAGAGATCATCATCAGCGCAGAATGATTTTCGACGAGGCGAAACGAAGCAGCACGATTTACTGCACTGCCCGTGGTGGGGAATAGCTGTTAAAGGAGTGTGCGCCCGCGCGCGTAGGCGAGCGGGATGATAAATACAATGTTATTGTTTGCTCGCACTGACAGTGCCGTTTGTTAGCTAAGTGCACGAGCGTGTTTCCCGGTATGTTTTGTACACACTAACAAACACACATACACATACGCTGGCACCGGGGCGATGCCAGAAGACGGAGCGTGACTTAATTGGTGCGGCGTGCGGGAGATTTTGGACCGGCAGTCTTTCGGGCCGATGGAGAACGGTCGGGTGAACTTCCGCCATCGGGATGGGAAGGATTATTGTACGGAGAATCAGTAGCAAGATTTAAACTCCAGCGCTTGATTTGTGCATGTTTGTTAGTTTACAAACATTTATGTTTTTTGTGTGTGGATGGATGGGTCATAGTTCAACTGGACGTACAGGAGGAGCAAATTAAATACTGTATTACATCTTATTCAGTCAGGGAGGTAGTCAGTCAGCGTTCCTTTAAAATGTAGTGAAATTCATTAGGGTTTTTCTTTTCATAAATAAGTGCGTGTTATTATTTTAGTAAAGTCTAGTAATTATCAGTGTTATTTTTACATAAGTTAAACGTTAAAACATACAATATTCGCGGATTTGATAGCCGTAGGTCGTGCTTAAACGGATCGTCACGGAATAGGGGTAGTTCGAAGAAGAGTACTGACCGTACGACTAATCACTTTTAAAAAGTTGTTCAATTTTCGGAGGTACTTTGGAAGTTTTAAGACCATACCGATGAGATGAGGGAATTTTGACGCTTCTTCAAATATCTAGAATAGTCTACCGACAGTGTTGTCAAGCATACGATAAGATGAACTGCACTGACTGACTGAATCTCAACTGACAGCTGACTGAAGTAATTCTGATTTTGGATTTCGTATGCTTGTCACTTTTTTAAACGGATATAACTGACGAAAAAGTATGTTATTTACTGGTCGTATAAATTACAGAGTTTTTTTTTTATTTTATTTCGCAAGCGTAGCAACATTTAACGCAACCGCAGCAATTGACAGGACAACGGCATCAGTTGTTTACGGAACGTCATCATGCTTAAAGCAACCTTCGCACTTGATATCACAAGCACAAGTACACAAGTGCACAAGTACACAAGTGCGGTAGTTTATTAAGCTTTGACAGAAAGATCTGTCTTATGATAATGGGACGTTTAATTATAAAAAAATAATTAGTACCCTTACAACATCCGTTCTAGATTTATTTTACATTGTAAGATGTACACACTCTTCAGCTCTTCTTCTTCTCTGGCTCAACAACTGATGTCGGTCAAGGCCTGCCACACTCTTCAGCTATGTTCATTAAAAAAATCAGACCGATATCTTGAAAACCCTTGGAAAACCAAGCATTAATGTAAGAAAAGGTATGAAATTAATGCGGTCCACCGGTCTTCGTTTGACGGTCTTCGTTTCATAACAAAATGACCACGTAGCGTTCCAATATTGACCAGTATGGTTCTGGATGCATTTGATATCAGTTTTTATTGATTAATAGACTATTTTTAGTGGTCAAATATGTATTACATAACCTAGATCAAGCCTTCTTCGGTCCGAATCAGTCAAATGAGTTATTTGGACAGGGTAATTTTATTATTAATCATTTTAAAGTTTTTAATTCTTTTACCAGCATCAGGAATGAAGTAGTGATGAAAATCAGTTTTCCGTTTTTAATTTGTTCTACATAATACCTTAATAAAAAAGTAAAAAAAGGAAACAATGAAATTAAAGGACATATAATTATGCGGTGTACATTTATTATTCGGCTTTTTATTCAAAAAGATTAAATGTTACTCCAATGAGTTCTAAACTAAAACTAAACTCTCACATTAATTCTACCTCGGTTGGCGGTGTATGTTTGTGGGAGCTGTCTGCGTCCGGCTGGTGTCCGATGTCGCGCGACCGTGCTGTCTGCGTTGTCGGCCCGGCTGGTGTCCGATGATGCGCGCCCGTGGGAACTAGAAGAGATGGAATGTGCCGCGCTGCAACATGGTAAAGCATTGTGTCGTGCCACGTGATGGTGTCCAATGCCACATAACTCCTCCAGGGGGTGAAAAAAAGCGTGTCCTCATGCGTTTAAACTGTCTTCAAGATTATTTTCTCTACGATGGTTTCGTGACGACTTCTGTGAGCGAGATTTCCTCTTTTCTATCTGATTTGATATGGCTGAGATGAAACGACTAAAGTAAAAATAGACAAATATGATAATGGCAATAGATACTGTAGTGGACACTCCCAGTCCAGTTAATAAGCTCCAATTCCAAGTAATATTTTTATATTGTTGCAAGTAGATGTGTTCGATGTGTTTGCGATTCGTCAATGTTCTATCATCCAGGGAGGCTAAAGGAGTTTCGACAACTTTTCGATGAATTGCGATGTTGAATACTGTCCCATATACAGCTGGACTCTTGACATGGATTTCTTCTGATGTGAAGCTTTTGTTTCTGAATTGTATGGTGCAATTAGAAAAAGTTAATAAGAAGTTTCCATTCAAATGTCGATCGTTCGGTCCACAATTGGATGTTACCAAATGATCTTTTGCGTTTTCAATAAGAAGTTGATTATCACCTATCATTTTAGCTGTTGTTTCGTTTTCCGGAACTACTACACAATGGCTCTCTTTCCCCATTACTAAAGGAGCGATGCAGTTATCAAAAAAATCCATGATATCAGAATACTTTTGTACGTATTTCTCTGGATTCTTTGTTGTATATAGTTTCTTTTCTGTTTCACGAGTTGCCTTGGATAGTCTTTGATTAACGAGTTATTGTGATTCAGTGCTAGTAGTTCTATTACTTTTGACTCCTCCTTTTGCAACTCTGGCACTTTAAGTATGTAGAGCAGTTTGTTGTTGTTGACTGCTATTTTAGGTGTGACATAAGAAATGATCTCGTCAGGAATATCGCTTTTAACTCCTTGGTCTTCTAATAGCTGTTGTATAATAGCAATTTCGCGTGGTGATAGAAGTTTGCTGCTTGTAATAGACATTTTGGATAACGATATCGCTTCTTGTATATCTTCTAATATCTTGTTAATTGTATCTATATTGATAATTGCCGTCAGCATGTCTAATTCATTAAGAAGAATGTCGTTTCTATTTTCAATCATCTGCTTCATTTCGTTGGTGAGGTTTTTAATTTTCATTCCAAGATTTTCATTTACTAGGAATTGCTGATTATTACTCTCTATCAAATCGTTCATTGTACTGTTGATGATTTGCAGGTCATGTGCATCCGGGCTTCCTCCAATCCATTTCCAAACCGAGCCTATAGCTTCTACGCTTCTTATCAAACGCTTCCTTGGTCTTATGAGATTAAAATTAGAATATAAGTTTCTAACCTTATGCTTCGCAATTATTGATAGAGAACTATTGGTTGGGCGAAAAGCTACTTGAGTTAATAGGTGCATTGTATTTTCAATTTCTGTTATGTTTACCTCATGTATTATATTGATATTACCGATTTGAATTTTGCAATTATGTTTCTCTAGAATTAAAATTGGTTGATCAATCAAACTAGTTATTTTTAATTCTTGGGCTTTAATATGAGCTATCATTAGAATGACCATCAACATAACTATTCTGACGACGTCTTGTCGTGCAGCAGAAAAAAATTTAAATTCAAAATTATTCATTTTTCAATTAATGATTTAATTTGCTATTTCCTGTGATTCCTTCGATGAGTCATACCACTGCGATCCTTTTTTTTTCTTCTTTAGTTTTTTTTTTTTTTGCTAAAAAGAGAATTAAAAAAATAAAAAATTGTGCTCAGCCAGTCGTCTGTTCTTTTTTTTCTTTTTTTCTTTTTTATGAGACGTCAAATCCTGTAAATATATAAAAAATATTAGTTTCATGTACAATTATGTTCTTATGCGTTTTATTTTATTTTTATTGCGTTTGACATTTCTTGGTCCAATTTGAATGGTTTTTTCATTATTAACCAAACATTTTGATTTTGAAAAGCGTGGATCTAGCTTTTTTCTAGTGTTTTTCTTTATATAAACATCATGTCCTTCATTTACAGCAGGTGCAATTTCTTTTTTGTCGTTATTTTTTTTCATTCTATTTGCAACTAGCTGAAGGTTCTTTTTTACATTTTTGAAAATTTTGTCGGCGTTATCGGCTATTTCTGGTGGGTTTATCGTATACCCTGGATTAAAAATAATTTCATTAGGGGTATAAGTGGTGACTGAATGAACAGTATCGTTGTACATTGAGTTCGCTATTTGCACTATTTCAGGAGATGAGTTATTGATGAATTTGTGTTTGTTAGTATTATAAATTTCAATGATAGTACTATGAGTTTTTTCTATTTGGCCATTTGACTCTGATGAGGAAGCGAATTCTATTACGGTTCCGAAATTAGCTAAAAAGTCTTGGAACTGAATGCTAGTAAAAGCTGCTTCATGGTCGCAAATGATTTTTCTTGGTGGTCTAAATGTTCTGAAATACTGTGAAAGGGCATTCCGTATATCTATCATGTTTCTAGATTTAATTTCTATAAGTTGAAGGTGCTTCGAAAATGCACAAATTAAAGAAAGGTAGTAGTGTCTATCCATGCCGAAAATATCCATATGGACTCTGTAAAAGGGACCATTTTCTATTGGCCTTGGTGAAATTTTTATATTATATGGTTTTCGTTCGTATTTGTGTTGAGTACAAATTGTACATGAATTAATTAATTGCCTGATTCGTTTGATCATGTTTGGGAAAAAGTAAGATCGTTTAATCTGACTTTCGACTTCGGTTATGCCTCTATGGGCTCTATCATGTTCTTTTCTTATGATAATGTCTTGCATTGTTTCGGAAGTTACGTCTTCAACCATATTTTGTGTAATAATGAAATGGCAGTTTGTGTTGCAGAAGCATTCTCTGTAAACTTCTTGAATTAAATTAAGTAAGCATTCTGGAGCTAACACAGCATTTTGCTTTCCATTCGAATGATCTTTCAAAAATGTTGTAACTTTTCTATTATCAAACGAAGTGGAGCAAATAGTTGTTCGCTTATAGTTTGGAAAAATTTGTTCCGTGATAACGGAGTCGGAGTCCGTTACTTTAAAAATGATTTGATTTCTGTAACTATTAATAGCTCTTTCTGTAAAATGCATATAATAGTCATCGGATGTGTTTGCTGAATGTGCTGTTTCGGAAGAAGATGAACTGATATTATTTTCCACAGATACTTGATCAACAGAAACAACATTTTCTAGTTGATTGTTGTTAACTTCGACTTTTCTACTAAGTGCGTCTGCCACAACATTTGTCTTTCCTGTCTTATAGATTACGTCGTAGTCGTAATTTTCTAAGTCTAATCGCCAACGTATCAATTTAGCGTTCTTATTTGAGTTTTTAATGTAAATAAGGGGTTTATGATCGGTAACCAAAGTGAATTTGTTACCATACAGGTACGGTTTAAACTTGGTTACTGCCCATATGATGGCTAGTGCCTCTTTTTCTGTTGTGGAGTAATTTGACTCTGTTTTGTTTAGAGTACGGCTTGCGAAAGCTATGGGTTTTTCTGTTTTATCGATTACTTGTGATAAAACGGCGCCTAGGGCATAATTGCTGGCGTCAGTTGTTAATATAAAAGGAAGTTCAAAGTCAGGATAAGATAAGATTTGATCTGAAACTATTATATTTTTTAAATGTTTAAAGGCTTCCTGATATTCTTGATCATTAAGGTTTACTTTTTCATCCTTCTGTAACAATTTGGTGAGGGGTTTTGTTAATTTTGAGTAATCTTTAATAAAACGTCTATAATACCCTACGAGTCCTAAGAACTGTTTTATTTCTTTTTGATTGGATGGAAGTTTCCATTCTTGAATTTTTCTTATTTTTTCTGGATCAGGTTTGATTCCGTCAGGGGCAATAATGTGTCCAAGAAATTCCGTTTCTCTGCGAAGAAATTCACATTTGTCTAATTGTATTTTAAGATTGAAATCACTTAACCTCTTAAGGATTTTTGAAACATTGTTGAGGTGATCTTGAAGATTATTACCAATTATAATTATATCATCAAGATACACATAGCAAATTGATCCAATATAGTTTGATAAAACATTATTCATCGCACGCTGGAATGTCGCTGGGGCATTTTTCAGGCCAAACGGCATTCTCGTAAATTCAAAATGCCCTAAAGCTGTTGAAAACGCTGTCTTTTTTTTGATCGTCGGGGTCCATTTCGATTTGATGAAAACCTGATTTTAAATCTAAGGTGGTAAAATATGCTGATTTGCCAAGGTTATCTAATATTTCTTCTATTTGTGGGATGGGAAATTTATCGTTAATAGTTTTGTCATTGATCTTACGATAGTCAATAACAACGCGCACTTTGCGTTTTCCTGATGCGTCTATCTTTTTTGGAACAACCCAAACTGGCGATGAGTAAGGGCTAATTGAATGTTGTATGATTCCGTTGTCGAACAGTTCCTTGATTTGCTCTTCCACATCTTTTTTAAAAACGTGTGGATACCTATATGATTTTGTGTAAACAGGGTTCTCGTCTGTTGTTAAGATTTTATGTTTTATTAAAGATGTAGATGTAAGTTTCTCTCCAGCCCTAAGTAAAACTGTTTTATTTGCAAGTATTGTTTTAAATAATTCATCCCTCTCTAGTATTGACAAATGATCTGTGCGGATTATTTCGCTAAGCACTTCATTTGTAACGCTACAATCTGGATGTAATGGGATTGGGGAAATTGTTTCAAAATTATTTACTATTATGTTTAATTTTCCTTTGACATCAGGTATTGTTTTTTCTGTGCTTAAAATTTTTGCTGTCGTTTTATTGTTATTAGCTCTATATAAACCTGGCTCAATAACAACTCCTTTACAAAGTTTTTGAAACGTTGGTACGAACCAATCGCCATTAACGGATGTTTCCATTTCTAAGTTGTGCGAATATAATTGTTTATCGGGAAAATATTTTTCATATTTGAGTTTCATGTTTCCGATTTCAAATGTTTCTTCTTTAAAATTTATTATTGCTTGGTTTTTAGCCATTAGTTCGGAACCAATGAGTGCGTCGAAAAAATTATGAAATTTTAACTCATAATAGGTTTGATTTGGAAAATTATCGCCGAGTAAATTAACACGTCCTTTCTCCGTAACGTGCTTACATCCAGCGGTGTTTTTTATTTTGGTTTCCTTTACCTTTCTTGTTTGTGGGAGAATGCCCGGCCGTATTATATTTTTATTTGCTCCAGTATCGATCAAAATGTTTGTGGGATAAGTTTGAGTATTTGATATAATATAAGGCAAGTAATTTATGTGTTTTTGTTTTCTGGATGAATTAAGCAAAAATTTATGTCTAATTCATCCTCAGACTCAGATTCTTCGTTATCGGAGGGTTTTGTTATTTCAGCATTAAACAGCTGTTTCTTATTTAAAGTAAGTCGACTTTTGGTAGAACCTATTTCCATCGGTTCGGGTGGCAGATTCGTGTCAACTGGCTTACGAGGTTTGTAATCCTGTTGCTGAGGCTGTGTGATTTTTGTATTGTTAAATTTCCTTTCTGTTTGTTTTTTATTATTTCCTTGCCCTGCGGTATGTGAGTTGCCTAAGTATTGTTTTGATTGTGTTAATTGAATATGGGTAAGGTTTCTGTTAGATTCATTTGATGTAAATTTACATATAAATGCATACGCATTTTCGATTGATTTGGGTTCAGCAGCTTGTACATACCCAAAATAGGGTTTCTGCAGCCCACTGACGTATGCAGCTAGACTATATTCGTCTATAAAGTCGTTTATGGCATCCCAATGAAGATTGTACTTAGGATTTTGTTTTGCCAACGATTTTATATTGTGAACCAGTTCCTTAGTTTTCTGATAATGCGTGTTTGCGTTACCATCCATTTTGTTATGCCAGAGTTGGCAGTTATACGTGGAAAGATCTTGTTTATCTCCTAGAGATGTTATCAAAATTTCTTTCACTTCACTGAACGTTTTTGGGTTGCCGTTTGTACAAATTACATCTTTAGCATGCCCCTCTATTTTGTTTATAACAGCTGTCACATAAATTTCAAATATTTGTGGTGACACGAGGTTTTCGAATAAACGAAGAGTTTTTTCTGCTGTTTCTATCCAACTTGCGAGTTGCTTTTTATTGCCATTAAATATGGGCAGCATTTTTATGGGATCAGGGATACGGAACGGATCACCTGATATTGTCACTTCACGAGGAATAGGATCACTTCGTTGGTGTGCTATTCCCTGGTTTCCATTTGTGCTTTGCCATTGCAACTCCTGCTGCGTTAATCTTGCACTTAGGTTTTCGATGGCTTGTATCATACGAGCCATCTGATCATTACCACTCTCTTGAGTAGTTTGAGCTTGAGGTTCCATGTTTAGGTGCTCAAGTGATAACTGCAAATTTGCAATTGGTATGTGCGAATATTCCTCAGATACCGTACTTTCTTCTGATTCGGAACTTGTTTCAGATGTAAAAATCCTTTCCTGAATCAGCTGTTGGGCCTTTTTGAAAGCGTTGTTCTTGATTTTTGGCATAAAGAAAGCCAATCCTAAAGCTCTATCTGGTAGTGGCTCTAGGTACGTGAATGAAAAGAAATTTATAAAACTAGTGTGATGCGTCTATCTGATAGTGCGCACTCACATTAATTTTAAATTCTTTCACCCCCGATTTCTTGTGTTATTATTTAGGTAGTTTTACTGAACACGATTTCACGCACAGAAACTCAACACTAAATACTCACACGGTTTATGTTGAAGTCGTGTTTGGGCGAAGGCCAAGAAAACAATGACGGTGCTCCGTGTGCGTCTTAGCGGGGGGATCCTCAACTCCTCAGCGACGTTGCCGTCCTTGGTGCTTGTGGATGCTCGATGCTCGTAGATCACGATGCACTTTGCGGGATCACTGTTGTACTGTGTTATTAGTTCAGTACTTTCCACTGTTTCTCACTATGACGTCACTTTTCTTTAGTGCCTACCCGGCTGCGCCAATTATGCGGTGTACATTTATTATTCGGCTTTTTATTCAAAAAGATTAAATGTTACTCCAATGAGTTCTAAACTAAAACTAAACTCTCACATTAATTCTACCTCGGTTGGCGGTGTATGTTTGTGGGAGCTGTCTGCGTCCGGCTGGTGTCCGATGTCGCGCGACCGTGCTGTCTGCGTTGTCGGCCCGGCTGGTGTCCGATGATGCGCGCCCGTGGGAACTAGAAGAGATGGAATGTGCCGCGCTGCAACATGGTAAAGCATTGTGTCGTGCCACGTGATGGTGTCCAATGCCACATAACTATATGTCAATAGAACATTATAGAGAAGTTTTCAAAACAATATTATTTTTTATTGTCAAATTATTATCAAAAAGATATCGGACTGATTTTTTGCATGAACATAGCTGAAGAGTGTGCTCAAAGACGTGTGAAGAAAGTTTTCTGATAAGTCGCCAAAAGAACTATCCAGTCAGCCTCAAATTCAGAAGATAGGTAAAAATTTGAGGTGTCCGACTTTAGGTGGCCGCTACTGTATAAAGCAAGTATAGCATGCTTGTTCAGAATAAAGACATCGCTCGATCAGTTCATCTCCTTCACTATACAGTAGATACTAGAATAATTTAACTTTTGTTGAAATCATTTGCGCTTCATGCATCGTATCCAGCTGTAAGAAAACTTAAATCTGGTAAAATTTCCAATTTAAAGTATCGTTCTATCTGCTAAAGCAAAGCCTACAGCCATCTGAAAAAAACTTTGAACAAGGTTGAAATTACAGTGGAGCGCCGTTTATCCGGGTACCTTTTATCCGGTTTTCCGTTTATCCGTGCTGTTGAGAAATGACAGTTCAATACAAAAGTGATATTGCGTTATGAGGAGGGTATTTGAAAAAGCGGTTATAAGAGCACATAGTCATAACAAAAAACACTATAATTAATGGCAAATTTTAAATATTCTCTTTGTAAAAACATGAAGTCAATTAAAACTGAGTTATTTTTATCAAAAAATAAGATAAATTTCCAAAACATAACCAAAAATTGGTGATAAAATACATCATTTGACTCATTATCCGTGATATTCGCTTATCCGGGCAAGGTCAAGTCCCGAGAAGCCCGGATAAACGGCGCTCCACTGTATTCAAACAAAACCTACGCGAAACGAAAAAAAAAAACACACGCAAAACTTTCTCAAAACCTATGAAATATTTTTCTATCATTACGCGCTTCCCTTTCCTCTTTCTTTAAAAGAGGAGAGAGAGCAAAAAAGTACCCAAACGATGAACGAAACGCTTTTTCTATATTTTTGTCGTTGTTGCAATTTCGGCATTTCGTACAAGTGGAACAAGTGGTTGCTTCGGTTGCCCCGACACGTTATCTTGGCAACGGAACTGTTGAAAGAGCAATTCAGCAGCAGCAGCAGCAAAGTGCCCGTTGGGAGTTTTTGTTATGTTTGATTGCTTCAAATCGAGCACCGGCGACGGACCACGACCGAGGACCGGACAACAATGGGACAGCACGCAGATAAGGAGTGCTGCCTTTCGCCCGATCCCCGTGCCGATGTTACCTGTGTTTGATCCTTTTGGCTTGTCAACCTGTCGGAATCAGACATTAGGTTAGATGGGCAGTTGAAACAGCGGAAATGGGAAAATAAATTAAGAGAAAAGCAACAGAAAACACAAGCGCGTGTGACGCCGGCAGGGGAAAAGTTTATTTTTTTTCCACCAGAATTATTGTCAACGTTAGTGTGTCGTTTTTTTCTATACTGCTTTTCTTTCTCATGTTGTCGTTATTGTCCTGGGCGACCATCAATGATGGTGAACAGTTCACAGTATACGATTTTGTGAATTTGGCAAACGGGCAAAAGTTGGGGAGTATTCTGAGAAATGGGAAATAATTTTTAGAATGCCCCGAACACGAGGTAAATTAATTGTTTAGCAGAAATCACATTAATTTGTCCGCAAACCGTATCTGTCGATCCGTACCTTTGCTGCTCGTCACTTTTATCAGCAAGTGTTGTGTCACGTGTTCTCGCAACTACGTAATAATGCGATCAAGAATGTTCATATCGATCATCACCGTCACCGCCATCGAGCGTGGGAAACCCATCATTTCATCACGTGCCAACATCTCGGATGATTAGTGAAATTGGCCACGATGGAATGTCCCTCGATTAGTTTGAAGAATGTGACGCTGCTGACGCGCCGTGCGAATAATAGTACTTCTGCCGGCGTTGAATTATGAACGCACTCAATCACGGGCGAAATTATTTGTCACGGGAAAATTACTCACCCATCGCCGGACCCCTCCGGCATCCCCATTCTTCCACTCCTCTCCTCCCCTAGCCAGCTTGCTCGGGGTGTCCGATCAGATAAGGCAGGCACACCACCGAACCGGATAAGGTGTTATTATTATTTCCTCACCTCGGTCTTTCGCGCCTTCGTTAACGGAAATTTGTGTGTGTGCGTATGTGTGATGAGGAGCAGGGAGAGGTTGAGCTTTTTTGTCTTCCCCACCAGTGTGCTTCGTGGCGTGCTTATATTGGATTTCTTTATTTGATTAATATGTGATATGTCTGCGCCACGGTTACAGCTTCTGCATCCGGAACGAATCGCCCGTTGCTGACGGACTGTGCCGTCGCACGGAAAGCTTTCGGCTGTTATTAATTGTTTTTCCCGCATACCCTAGCGTCCTGCAGCATGGGCGGTCGCTTTCCACCACACTTTCTCTCTCTCTCTCGTCTCGAATGTTGCTTTTCTTCGTAGTGAAGTCGTTTTCGGGCTTGCCAAAAGAGAGAATGTTCCGTGCTAGGTGCTAGGCGAGGGCAGAAAATGATATATCAACAAAATACCTACGGATTCCTTTAGGGCAGCGATGCTGATCCACGAATGCTCGTTCTTCATGTATCAGCCCCTGCGTGCGCTTTCCATCGTGTGGTAACGAGATATGTGGATTTATATTCGCCATCCTTGCATCGTTTACTCTTTACTCGAGAAAAATAAATGAAGCATTCCTCGCCGCAGGTCTGATGGAGTTTCCTAAGAACAATTGTTCTTCGTTTGGATTTGCGGAATGGATTTCGTTTTAAGTGAGAATGTTTAGTTTCTGTTTAATAGTTTACTCGATCGATGGAAAAGGTGGAGGTGTAAATACTCGTTTGTTATTGTGACTAAGAAAGCTCGAACTATTTGCTATTATCTATTTATTTTAATTTGATAATATGTATTATGAGCATTGTTGTACTAAATACCTTTTTTGGGGTTTCACCCGGATTTTATCGTTTTCGTTTTTCCCCGGTAAATATAGAGTATTTTAGTTTGAATGGAATTTTCAATTAATTTTTGTAGATTAAATGAAAAATCTGTTTAAAAAGTTTATTAAAAAAATGCATATATACGAAGTTTAGGCAAATACATAGTACCTATACCTACATTTACGTTTAATTCTATTTATAACGAGGCAATGAATCAACACCTTATTCTTCCAATTCTTCGTCCAATCAGATTTCGGTTTGTTCTCGATCTGTTCAATGTTTTCAAAAGGACGAACTGATTATTTATAAGGTTTTCAACATTTTCAATCATAAAGAGCACTTACTTACTTCTCAAATTGACAACTCTAAGATTTTTATGGGTTCTAAGGAAGTTGGTATCGTGGTACAGTCGTCAACTCGTACGACTTAACAGCATGCCCGTCATGGGTTCAAGCCCCAAAAAGATCTTGGCTCAAATTCCCGGGAAATACCGTTTTTACCGGTAAAATACTCGTGTTTTTTTCCCTTAATTGAAAATTCTCGTTTTGGTACATCCCTGATTATGAGTTCTTTTGTTCCATGTGTCAGGCTGTTGGTGCGAAGGACATAACGTAGTTGATAAAAGTAGCTGTTTAACGTATCTTGGAACATAAAGCTAAATTAGAATATACTTTATGCACCTAATGCTGGGATATTTTGACGACGTTTTTAGTAAGTAAAAACAAAATAATTGCTACCGATATTTAGAACGTGCCGATAAAATTACTAAACCAAGTCGCTAAAGACAAGCGACACAAGTATTGCTTAAGATGATGAATCGAGCCACACTTAACGGGATACAACTCGAACAAGATCGTACAAATCTCATCAAGAAAGCACTTGAAGCTAGCACTTTGTATTTGCCTTGATCTCAACAGATTTGCAATACGCTTGAATAATTCCTTCCTACCACACCGCGTCTATCTCTTGCCAGCGTTCCTGTAAGCTTCGCTGGAGGTTTTGTTTCCATGTCGCTCCAGAGCACATTAAACAAACCGGCCCGTACTTTGGAGGTGCATCGTGTGCAACCGTGTGGCTGACTGTCTGCCTACATTACACGCGTGTGGTTTTCTGCACCGGGACCAGCCCCAAAACAGCGTCGATGGTTTCGCATTTCCATCCGCTCGGCTGGGATTAATTCGTGATAGCGAGAGATAATTACTTCCTAGCGGTGCGGGACTTTCCAAAGGGGAAATGGAAAGACGTACCACCGAACGCAACCTGTGTCTGTGCGGAAACGGCACGGGTTTAGCGCGCTGGGCTGAATAGTGTGCACACGCCAAACACATCGCATCGGGTGCAGTGGATTAGATTTAACCAATAATTCGACCTCAATCGACTTCCCACGAGGAGTTGGGGGTTTGTCAAACACGATGTTTCGTATATTTGTGTTATTATCTCATCATCGTTAACAGCACCATCGTCATCATCATCAGCAGCATCATCATGCCTTGGCTCGTGATTACTACTAAGCCTGTTCTTTCGCTCTACAGGCTTCTACACTGTGGCAGCCGTCTTTGTCATCGCCTTCATTGGCATCTTCATTTGCAGGGCTCGTTAGGTCGGCATTAAAGAGCTACTAAGCCACCATAAAGTGTGTACAAAGCTGGCTGCTGTCAGGCAGAGCCGCTCTCTCGAACCACCACCACCACGGGCAGTGGAGTGGTAGCGAATGTAAAGATAGAAATTTAATAGTGCTAAAAGGTGAGTTTAAGAGGCGCCTGCACACCGGTGCTTCCGGCCCGCATCGAACCGTGTCCTCGTGCGGCGTTGGTAGCACCTTTTTAGAAGGGCGGGTTAACTAGTAAGCAATCGTTTTGAATGGAGGGAAGATATCGCATTCGCAAGTCCCACCGGAAGTGAAAGTAGATGCGGAAGTCAAACAAAATGAAGAGTGACGTAAACACTGTGCTTTTTTTGTGTTGCTTTCGAACGAAAAAAAAAGAAAAACCTCGCTCGCTCTGTATCCTTTTAGAGTGTGACTCCAATTCTGGGGCTTAGGGCACGGACGGGCTTGGTGCAGGTGAATGAGTGTGTATGATAAAATGTGAGTGTATGAAGTTGTGTACCTTGCAATCAGCACTGACGATGGTCGTGAAAGGGTAGCGGGAACAAGTACTGAAAACTGAAAGCAGAAGCATCAGCAGCAGCAGCAGCCGGGCTGCCGTAAATCGGACAGGAGCTTCCAGAACCATGTGCGTGGCGTCAGAAGCGAAAACGAAGCGAAACGAGCACGAACGAGCGAGGTGATTCTCGGGGCTGGTGCAAAAAGTTGTTTGTTGAGTAAATTTTCACAACTCTCAACGCCATTTTCATGCCACTCTCGTGACCCCCGCGCGCCCATCCTACGCCCGACTAAACCCGATCCCGTTTAGAGGGGCGATGAAGTCAATGGCAGTAGTAGCAGGGACTGTTGGCCATCTGGTGGCATCGAAAACCGTTCAACCATCGCCTCCCCAGCCAACGGACCGTGGATTCGTAGTGTGTTTGTTAAAGCTTTCCACCTACGATGGAAAGCGGAAGCCGGAAACGGTGTTCGGGAGTGCTGGCAGGAGCGGTTTTTTCGCTCTCACCCCCGGCTTTCTTTCTGTTTGCTGGTTGTCGTTGTTGTTGAGCTGCTCTTTTTTCTCCCCTATCCCGCTTGGAAGCTTTCGGCCGCTGTGGTCGCGGTTTTTGCGCGGACAGGGTGAAAAAAGCCAAGCGAAATAAAACTGCCAAACGGCATGAAATGGTGGCTTCGTGCAGTTTGTAGAGCGTGACAGGTTCTGCGCCGGCCTTCAGAATACAGAATTTTGGCTCCCCGTGTGACTCGCGCCTTTGCGCGCGGCGGGAGTGTTGTGGATGGGGCTCAGCTGTTTTTTTTTTATACTTTGCTGGTGGATTGGTCCATTACTTTTTTTTTTATCGACCACCTGAACGGTGGTGCCTGGCCGAGCTCGCTGATGAATTTGTCATGTTTATTGTGGTTGATTTTTGCGTGGCACATCATGACGCGATTAGGAGGAAAATGGTCCTGCAAGTGGTGGGGGTTTATGGTTTATGGGTGCGAACTGTTCGTTCCAGTAACAGCTATAACTAGCCTACCAATGGTTTCATGTTGGATCGAGGTACTGGCTACTGGTTGACCATAATAGGGCAAGGGAGGAAGTTTGTTTGGACGACAAATATTGTAAGCTTTACACTTGTTGTTTAGTGGAGAGATTTTCACTGCTTTTATTGCCAATATTGACATGCAAACATGAAGGACTACGGTATAGAGCCGATATCCGTAAATTGATTTTTTTTTACATAAATGTCAGACATGCAAAAGCTGAATTGAAATACTATACTCTAACCTGTCTTGCTGGATGAATAGATTTGACTGAAGGCATCGTAAGAAGTTGTTGTGGCATGTTATGAAATCCACCAGTCATCAACATATCTTCAACAAAGCAACATTGTAGCGTGTCGATGTAACAGGTAATAACTATCATGATCATTACATGGTTTTGGCTCAATGCTGTCAGTGCTCACTTTACCTGTTTGCTAACATGACACACGACGCTAAGCTATCGCTCGCTGTGTAATCAGATATATTCACATGGGAAAACTTTTACCGAACTAAACCAGACATAGACACCTTTCAATTTACCGACAAGCAAACGCTCCGCTGAAACTGGTTCAAACTTTTCAATAGCGTGATTTTTTTCCCTCAGTTTCGTATGTTCTAAAGCGAGCAAGCCTGGGAGATTATTTTGGCTCAGTTGGCGCTGGTTGCAGAACTGCAGAAAAAAAGAAAAAAGAAGCAAAAAGTACGAAAGCAGAAATTTGGAGAAAGGATTCATCAAACAGCTCACCAGATGGGGATCCAGACTTTGGAGAGGCAGGGTTTGTCCTACCCGAAAGTTTCGAAAATGTTTACGAAGAAAAACTCGATACCACTGTTGATCTTTTGTAGTAAGTTTAACGAACGCGCAGCTGAAATGACTGAAAACTTCAGGCAACAACCTACACCCCGCGAAGGAAAGTGTGTATCCGGGGCCGGATGTATGCTGGATTGGTGAATTACTTGTGTGTGGCACAGTTTATATTTCCGGCCAGTGCCATCAATTGGGAGCCTCTCCAGCCCTCAGCATCGCCATCTTGATTCCAAGATTTCCGTTGCCCTTGGCAAACTTCATCTTGCGCTTCTTGTTGAAACAAATTCGTCTTGGATGAGTGTAAATGCGCCGAGAATATGACTGTGCTTTTTCTTGTCAATTTTGCTGACATAAGAACGTGTGTGTGTTTTGTGAATATTCTGGGACCATGAGGACGGTTGGGTTCCGGCGTGGCAGTTCCGGTAGTGACGGCGGCTGACCTATCGTTGATTGGTGGCGCACTTTAGATTGATGTCCGTGGACGTGGATGGGCTCACCCTTTACGAGCTCATTTGCTTTCGGCCTGCACATATGTCAGTTTAATGAGTGTGTCTGCGTCGGTTTTCGGGTGTGAGCTCATCCTTCAAAACTGCTTCTCAGCGGAAGCGATGGGTTATGGATTGTCTGTTTTCAGCCCACTCCATACTTCCTTTGCAATTTCATCGTTTGCATGCTAGCGTCCTTTCTCCGCGCTCCGTGCTACCCGGATGTGGAAAGCAGATGTCGTACGTAACCCCTCTTTCCCTTTCGCACGTTCACACACACACACGTGGGCAGGAACTGTCCGTGGCGTCAGACATCGCGTGCTCACCAGCGGGTGTGTGTGTGCATGGGCCAAGATACGAGTGATGAAATTATACTCACCATGATTCATTCATGTGCCATCAATTAAATTACCGCTGGACGAGCCGTGCGGAAGGCGGCCACCACGACCACCAAGCAGACGGAATTTGCTCGCGGAAATGCTCCAACGCGCTGTCACCCTTCCACCCTCTCACCCTCTCTCTCTCGCCTGTAAAACCTTTCCAAAACCAAACCCGTTCTGTGTGGGCGGTATTGGGGGCAGCAATTTCACCCCGAGGATGCTTTCCTTGTGTAAATGAATGAGTGTGCGCCGCGTGTATGCGTTAATCGCTTGATTTAAATTTAATCTAAAACACGCGCACATCACACAGAACGCGTGTCTGTGTGTATGTGTGTGTGTGTGTGTGTGTGTGTAAGTTTGTATGTGCGGTCATTCGGGTTTTGTCAGCAATGTTACGCTGCCGGGAAAGGATGCGGATGGTTCCGGGATGCGCGATGACGGTGCTGGCAGCACCCTGCGGCGGTTAACGACCTTCAGTTATCCCTTTATCTTTACCGGAACGAGCCACCGTGCCCCGGGAAGTGTGGTATCATTAAAATATAATTAATAGTTTTGGAAGATTTACCGGCTAGCGAGGACAGCGCCCGCCGGCTTACCTGTGTGCGGGGAGCGTTTCGGGTTCTGTCCGGTAGGAGCACGCTCTGGCAGATTGTGCATGTGTGCGAAGATAATGAAATGGCGCAAAGTTAGGGGAAATATTGGGGCGGGGCAGGGCTTCAATGTACCAACGGTGGATCATTTTTAATTTCTATAGCTTCACGGTAGAGTTGACCTATTGAAAATGTTGGGCAAAGAATTTTGGTGTGTTTTAATTTATTACAGCTAATATTTATTGCACTTAAAGCCATGCGGGAATGACGATTATCTGCATTGTTTGTTTGAACAGCTTTAGCGAAGCTCGCAACGTTTAAATTTACTTAAATTCAGGTCATTATGTCTTTGCGTGATAGATTTGCCATTTACTCAACAGCTCGTGAGCTTAAGTATATTAACAAAACACGCAACAAACCTTGCCCAATCTTCGAATTGTTAACACTTTGTTGCCTATACGGCAAAACCATTTTCCCACTTCCGGCATGATTTGCAACACGTTTTCTTTCCTGCTAAACCACTCACTCATGTCGTGCAAAGATTTTTTTTGTATTTGTTTCCTACGATGGATCGACTTTTGCCCCCCGTACTAGCACAACCAAACCCTTACCAAAAGGTTAATGCAGCGCCACGAGAGCGAGAGAAAGTGAAGCAAAATAAAAATGCTGAGCCACCATACCAGCGGTCCTGCTAATGTCCTTCCGTTCTTCATGCCTTCACTGGGTGCAGCTTATGTGTGCCGGGCCGAGGTTGTCAGGGGCGGGTAATCAGTTAATTTGCTAATCATTTATTGAAGGTTCACACCATTTATAATGCCACCTTTGGGCTACACTCGTTCCACGTACGCACTGCCGGGGTCAAGCCCAATGTTCGGAGCGCTACAGCTGAGACACCCTGCTCTCTCCTTCCCTCCCGGTGTAACTAATGTTATCTGATCGATCTGGTACGGCGAGCGCTAGGGCCGGGGCATGGTGGTGATGCTCACGGTGAAGAAGTGTTTTATCGCTTCAGAACGATCTCCAGCAAACCGAGCAAAGGCAGTAGGGAGAATTTGGCAGACGGCAGCATACCAGTATGATGGTTCGGCTATCCCTCTCGCTCTCCCTGCTTTCACCGTACCGTGCTGCGTGATCTGTGATGCACAGTGAATGGAAAAGTCGAACATCAGTGCCTTCGAATGATTATGCTTCGGAACTCTAAGTAGCAAGATTAGACCTGCTCATGAGCTGGTGCTCATGGTGGTGGTGGTGGTGGATTTATTCACTTCATATTTCAAACTGTCTCCGTCGTACCGTCGGCAGATTTGCATGCTGTGCTACTCCGTCCCATGGTATCGCACTTTCCAACGGGAGGGCGTTGCTCGGGATTTGGCAATATTTTAGTCGGAAGCGCTCGTTCCATCAACGTTTGCAAGTGTTTTCATTTGCTGCGTGTAGTACGATACGGGAGGGGTTGGTTGAGGGAATGCAGGGGCCACTGAAGGCGTGCGGCATGCTGTGCCGCATCCTTAAACTGTTCGCGAAAGCATCGGGGATCGGTATCAAATTGGTCGTGCAAGAAGACGTGCGTGCAGTGTGAGCGAAGGGCAGAAGACATAAATTATTTGCTGACTCAATGACCGGGACCAGCATGGGAAAATGGTACACGGGCCCCGGGTATCGTTGAAAATGAACGTCGTGCCCAATGCGAGCAGAATGTTTGCTGTGAGAGGGATAAGGGGACGCTGGATTCTGTACGGGAAACATAGATTGTTTGCGTTCCAGTGCCATGCTGGTGGTAGGACCGTGCAGTGGGTTTAATTCTACGCACGATTATCGTTCTGCAGCTCTGGGAGAGCGTAGTTGTTAAATAGTTCGCCTCTAGTTTTGCTTTTTGGATGTTAGTTTGTTAAGAGATTTGGGTGAAAAATAAGAAAATAACGCACACCGTTAATTTGACCCGAGCAGAGTGTATGAGATGTCCGATAACTCCAATTTGCACACTTAAAAAATTGATCCAGAATACATAGCTGAACCTGAAGATGAATATATACATAGTAGTCTTGGGCATGATTCTGATCTTGTTCTAGTCTTGTGCCTGATCATGGATTCATTTTGGTCGTATAACTATTCTTGAACCAAATCTTGTGTTTGGAACTGAAACTGACTCTATACCGATCCTGAAACTAGTCGTAAACCATACTGGTCGTGGAATTGATTCTAAACCAAGACGTTTCTTGCTACTGTAATGGATAAATTCTGACTGTAGCATTACGTTCAAATGGAATGGAATGTCTTTCAATGAATAATTATCATTGTATCTTGCAAACGTTGCATGAGGCAAATGCAACCAATTACCTGGAAACCGTTACATATTTACAATAGCCTGTATCTATAACCATTCTCCGACGTATTAATCTGTTTGTACGCCACATCGAATCCACGCTTGCTTCGGGAATAAAACATGCATTGTTTGCGCTGTGCTTCCAAACCATTTATCTTTTTAACTCCCAACATCGAACGGGGCGATATTTTCGGCGTTAGTAATTAGAGCTTTCGACAGATAATTGCATGTGTTGCTAGCAGGCAACACGCCTACGCAGCACTTCGTATCGTGGTGCGTAAACGGTACCGGTTTCGTACCGGAGTATCGCCATTTCACCATGCAATTTAACCTTATTTACCAGGCGGGGGGGAGGTGATGCATGATATCGGTCTATAAATAGCACCGCCCTGGGAGCCTCTTTTATCCTTTAAAGGCAATTAATATTCCCTCACGGTTGCTGTTGCGTGGTGCGTAAGTACGTACCCGGTACATCGGACGCTCACCTATCTTTCCGATGCGTTAAACTTCATTAGAAGCCAGCCAGTTTGATGCATGCGCTGTGTTGTGGAAAATGGGTTCGGGTGGATACGTACAGTGGAGTTCTCTGTCCCTTTTGTTGCTTTGTTACCCCCACGATACTGTTTTGCGGCACTGGCTTTGGCGCACAGTGATGGTCAAAAATTTCTTATTAGTGTTTTCAATTAATTGCTTTGATTAATTTCATTAGCGCTCGGGCGCGTGCTCTCTTACTATATATATGTGTGTCTCTTTCCCGCAGTCTCTCATACACTCAGAGCCAGCCTTCTCGGACCGATCGGGAGCAATGGAGATGATACAATCTGTTCAATTTGTGTCTATTAATTCGATTCAGACTTATTTTACAATCTGTCTTAATAAAGGAAAAGGGGCGTGATTTTTTTTGCGCAACTAAGCTGCGGTGATTTGAGAAAGTTTTCGGTTTGTGCAGGACAAGTGCTATTAACTGTTTTTTTTTACAGTTTTTGGGCATAAGTGGTTTCCTTATACATTAGAATTGCAATTTAAGCTAGTTGGTAGATTGTTTATAGTTAATATATGTTGATTGCTGTTCAAAATGCAACTCTGTTTAGAAGAAAAAAAGTTATTTGCTTTAAACAATTACAACAAGTATTTATATTTTCACATTATGTACACCCACAGTGCCAGTTGCTAAAGCATAAGTAAATATGCTTGTTTGTATGTATCACCCCTCAAAGGATACCTTGCGTATTATTTTTGTGCTTGTAGTCAGCACAGCTTAAAAGCAGAACCCCTCTTGGCAGAAATCAAGCTCGTGCTCAGGTACTGGTAGCACTTAACCGGCAACCCTTCACCAACGCATGAGTTGCAACCGTATCTACTCGGCCGAATACAACGCTTACATTGGTGGAAGTTCTTGGGAACAGCAGGGAATCAGCAGCATTGCAGTTCCGTATTTCACGCTTACTGCTGAAGTACTGCATGCGTTGGTGATACTGAGGGCCGGCACTATAACACTACCCCGTACTAAAAGTGCGTTTGTTGCCAGGTGGGAAAGCTTCATCCTACCGATATAGTGCGTGTCGGCCCACTAGACACACACGGCAATGGCACACTAAAGCACGGAGTAAGCGAGCACAGCCCTTGCGTGTGGCGCTCATCCATCTCGAAAATTTACACCCTGCTTGTCTTGTGTTGTTTTTTCCCTCGACCAAATAAGGGAAAAGCCCGTTCAACCTCAAAAAGAGAGGGGATAATAGTTCAAAAGGTTTGTTGGAATTTGCATTTCGTTAGCATACTTTTGCACAGCTCGTTTGTATCGTTCTTACCCTTTTCTGTCCTGCGAATGCGATTCCCTTATGCTTTTGAGCAATATCTTGGCGCTGAAGCTGCAGAAAAAACTCGGTTCCTTTTGGAGCAAAATGCTGGTGAGGTGTGGATAGCTGGATACAAACGGGAAATAGAAGCATGAAGGAATGTTTTTTAAACGACGGTTCATTTCTGCATCGCTTCCAGCAGTTGCCACTACTGTATCCGGTTTCGTTATGAAGAATCGATACCGACGGGGAGTATGATGATGATCGACCGTACAAGCATTCATTATAGGTCTACATCTGAAAATAGCGACCGTGTTTGGTGAGGCTTGCCGAGGGGAAGTGGAATAACGTGTATCCTACCAGCACTATCAGCAGTTTGTAAACGTATTCGCTTATGTGTGAGTGTGTGTGTGTGATAGTATTCGGTATACAGAGCAATCGGAGCCTCAACAAACAACGTTTTTCCAATATGATGGAATCAGAAAGCAGATCATCTCTGGCCTACTGGTTTTGTGTTCAAGTGTGCGTTTATCCATATGTTTAGTGCTTCGGAATTTCCATGCGAGTTTCCATCGCTTTGTGTCTCGCTAAGGCAAATCCCCTTTTGGGAGACGTTTTTTGTGAAGAAAAAAAAAGGGTTAACTGGAGGTCGTACCGACCACCACTCGAGCTAAGAACGTCCGAAATGATGTCGAGCGGTATCTGTGATCAGAGTGGACAACATGCCGATCCCTTTTGTCGGTGGTAGTAACCCATTGATTTTGTCGGTGCAAAACGTCGCTTATTGACAGCGTGAGACGCAATGGGGCACGGGGGCAAGGAACTCAATTTTCATGCGGTCACTTGCCGGCACCGATGCGTTTACCGACTCCGGAAGCTCCTGAGAAGGCGTGTGCTTTGCTTGTTTTTTTTTTTTTGGCACTTCGGCAAGCTACCCCGGTTGGTATTGGTAGGTCAAATTTCAAAGGATACAGTATTGCATATTTTAGTAAAGTTTATCATTTCTTTCTTGTGTCGCTTCCCACACTTTGTTACACTTATGGAAATCTGATGCGTGTGATGGCACCCTTCGGGGACCCCGGGTTGGGCGATTATGTTTGTTTTTCGCATCAGCCCAAAGCCTTAGTTAACGAGTGTCCTGAGAATGATGGGTTTGGCACAGGCGGATGGGATGAGAATTTGCATGATTTTTTGCCGCCTTAAGCACAAGGGACTAGGCGTTTGTGCACATTAGTGTGTTTTTTCACCCTTCCTCAACTGGGTAATGCTTATTGGGTTACTGGTCCGATGACAGTTTAACGCTCACGCTTTGAGCCGATACGCAGAGTAAATATGTCCGGTGCGTTGCACGGCTCTTAGCCAATCCGAAGGTTCCGGGGGACCGTTTCGGGGAAGGCGTAATTAAAACCAAAGTGTACAAAAATCAAACCAACAAAACCGCAAAGCTGACCAAGCTAATAAGAGCACGGTGCCGAAGTTTATAATTGCTCGACGCTTGTCACGTTTTCAGGCACGGGAGGGTGAGACGGTTTGGTCAGTATACATCAGTTAGTTGGCTGCTGATGGCGATGGTCGAAATCGGTAAAAATGGGGTTTAAAAAAAAAAGGACTGCAAACAGTCTAAGTATTTTATTGAAGTATCTTGCATGGTGTTTACCTAGGATCAAGCTTAGAAGCTGCAGAAGGGTGTAGGATGATGCGGTGGTGTAGGGAAAGATAAAAGAGTTTGTAATTTATTGAGTTTGTTGAGGGCCGTCGAATGTTGAAGGGGTTTTTTGCTGAAAGGATATTAAAGCTGTATTAAAATGAGGGTAATGAGGAAATTGTAAACAGGCAAATGCGTTAATTGTTCTTTTCCGTTTTTGTGTTTTGCTGACGATGAAGACAATAAAAGAGATTGTAAAATTGTACAACAAATCTAATTTTACTTCAGTGCAAATTTCGATGAGCTGCGATATTTCATTCAGTTCTATGTAGAACTGGGCCCGCATGCACAGGCCATAGCAATTTAATCCAGCTTAAAAAGCTGTGGGATTTAAGTTTTGTTTGAATTGACTATAATATTATGTTCGGAATATGGCATCATTGTGTTTCAGAGAGGTCCAATTTTGCACGACAACGATGCTACAATTGGGCAGAAACACGCTCAAAAGAATCCTTGATGATTTATTGCTGTGCATTTGACATTTGTGCATTTGTTTTATTTTTCCCAAGTAGTTGGATCTGAAGCGTACACAAGGTAATAGGGCGTTCATAGAATTAGTTGTCTTTCTGATTATAAGTATCTATATAAGCATAGGCACAGATTTTGGCTTATGACACGTGTAGCTCGACATTTTCAGAAGCTTCTTGATTTGTTGAAAAATTTATTCAGGATCTTTTTCCTTGTAGGGGAAGGTAGGTTAAGGGAAATGGTAAAAATCTAGTGATTATTAAGTGCAACGACCATGAAAATGTGCATACATTATCTTACACTCATGTTTTATCAGAAAATGTGTTGAAATTTTTAAGTTTCCATCGATTTTTGCGTTTTTTTCATGAAAGAAAAACATGTTTTTTTTCGTGCAGTTTTGAAATGTTCGGGTAAGACGGACACCTGATATGGGAAAGATGGACACCATGAAGGGTAAGATGGACACCTGTAGAAAAGGTTAGAAAGTGAAGAGTTTTACAGTATTTTAACAAATTCTATCGCTTTCCACGTCCTGGTCCTGGTATAAACCAATTCTTGGCCTATTGCAACGGCGATTCATTCAGCCATGAATTTAGGAATTGTAAACGGCGCTTGTAATATATCGTAGAATGCAGCATCTAAAGCATTATTGACATATCGCGCAGCTAACGTTGCTCCAGCTTACAGAACAACAGTCTAGAACTTCCTTTTAGGAAATTACTCCGCAAAAAGTCCACGACCTCAGTATTCATGAGGAATTTGTTAATAGTTTAATCCATTTTCCACCATGGTAAAATTCAACATTTGATTTTTGAAATTCCATAGAATTTCTCATATATTCCTGAACAATGTCGTATAAATGCCTCATCTTTTTATTGTTTAAAGTTGTCCAAGTCGTGAGAAGATATTGGATTTCGTGAAGCGCCTCATTAGCGTCGAGCGAGTAATAGCATAACGAAGGGCTACTATTTTGACCGGTGTTTCATTTCTCACTTATTTCAATACTTTCTCTAATTGCTGATTGATTTATAGCTTCGGAATACCCGTATTCAAGGTATTTGAAGAAATCTATTCATCACCAATTGATATGAGAAGTAAAATAAATCAATAAATTCGGTGTCCATCTTTCCCTACGACAAAGTGTCCGTCTTTCCCGCTTTGGTGTCAGGATCTTTAAACCACCAGAAAACAAGATTTTGTGTTGCTTCCATTCTAGTTCTTTCGCCAGTTTTTTCATTAATGATCACGACAACCCATTCATGAAATAAAACTCCCGGAAATATAAACAATACAAGTTGTAGAGCTTAAGATCGGCAGTAGTCAAATTAGATCCACAAGGGTGCACATGATTGAAAATTTGTTTTGTTCGTGGATTTAACCAATTTTGCATATATTATGCCAAAAATGTTCTCAAATGTGTTGTTTTATGAGAAGTGTCCATCTTACCCGCAGTGTCCGTCTTTACCTACCTTCCCCTATAGACCGCTCACGATACAGTTATGCTGACATGGCCAGGAAGCAAAGCGTTCTCTAAGTTGATGCTCGGTTTTATCCTGGTGCTAATTGTGCTAAAATTGTGCTTGCTCGCAAACTGGATAGTTCAAATAGTTCGATAAATAAAACAATGATATGAATTGTTTGTTAGTTTTTGCAGTTTTGTTGACAGCAACAGTGCAGAAATACAACTTATAACAAAGTATTTGAGTTTTTTTTAAAATGTAAAACCGAAATAGTTCGTGCTACGTCTACACCTGCGGAGTGTGTAAACACTCCGATTTGAAAATGAATAATATTCGTCGGATGTGTAAACTTGTAAGTTCGTTCGGTAAGAAGGGACTACAATACATTTTATAAAAGACAAAAAAATTGAGCCTGGAAGCTTCAAGAACCTTGACGCTTCGACAAATAACATGCACGAGTCGTAGACATAGTTATCATCATAATATCTCAAATGACCTTTTGGATTTTAAATAAAGCATCGAACGTTTTGTATGAATACATGAAATAATGATCGTTTTTGATATATCTTGAAGCCAATTTTTTAAACACTGGAAGGCATACATCTAATTGTTTCCACTTTTTATATTGTTTTTATGACGACTTTAATTCGACTCGTTGCATCAACGCTGAAATCTAATTTTAATAAAGAACATTCTTCTTTGCAAACCATTTTCAAATTGCAGTCACCTTTTCCCCAATATTCTCGGTAAACTTTATATTATCAATTGTTTCCAATGTCACTCGTATTTTGGGAGTCGAACGAAAGAGTTTAGATTGCTGACGTTGTAACACAAACAGTATTGTAATTATCTAAAAGAAAATCAGATTTCCATGTGCTTACGTTGCATTTCAAACTATAAACAAATATATACTCATTTTCCGTGCGTCGTGCTGGATGTGCCACGTAGACCATAATTTAAGAATTAAAAGCATGAATCATTGAATCATTGTACCATGAACCATTGGCTTTAAATTTAATTGTATTCATGGAATTGTCTGTTGATGCTTCTCATTAATCTCTCCACACATTATTCAACAATTATCCGCACAACTATAACTGTGGCTAATTAGTCTCATTATTTTTAAAATATGTTCAATGATTTTCATCAGTATTTTACTTAGATTTGTTTGGTACGCCATTCTCATGCATTTTTAAAAAAGTAAATTCTTGTATTATTTGTTTCAGTAAATTCTTGAATTAATTAACATATGATTAAATTGCTCTGTATTAAGGCCAGTTGAAATATTTCTTATTAACAATAATTGTTGAACCGCTATTAAAATTAAAGTTTATTTCTCCACAAAAGTGTAATTTGTGTTATATGGATGCTTAAAAAATGTTTGTCATATGTAATGCTGTTGTACTTAAAACCCCGTTTTGGCAAGATTTTAATATCAGCTGTAAAATTGGCCCTACTTAAGAAAAAAATATCGTTATCCATTGTATCTGCTGCTTGCATGCACCCCCCCCCCCCCCAAAAAAAAAAACATCAAAAAGACGTATAAATTAATCCCGCACGGATCATGTCAGCCGGTGGTACCATAAATGAAGCCATGTTTCTACTTAATTAACGATCGCACAAAACCTTGTCGATTGCGCGTAAATTAAAACATATTCTTTGCTCCCAACTGGGGGCGGCAACGAGATGCAGCAATTTATTTATGCAAAAAGCACTACAGCCACGGGTGGAAAGTATGAAACGGGACGAGTTTTGGCGAGGAGTAAGTAACATGTAAACAAAACAAAAAAAAAAAATACCTGTGCCATATCAACTCGTCGCTTGCCTCGTTTTAATGCGACCAACGCTTACTTAGTTACGTGGCATACGAACGAGTCCTGGCAGCGGGCATGCTACGGGTGTTTGCGGTTCCAAGGCTCCTGGTAGCGCAAGTGCCGTTCCCGACGCATCTTTCTGGCACTCCCGTCACCCGTTGGACGGTTTTATTTCTTCATTCCATGGTGCACGGTGAAGCGAAATAGAACCGTAAAAAAGCTGTATTCGCTCGCGTCGTATGATGCCAACCCGTTTGACATTGGTCGATCGTAGAATCATAAACGATGATTGCAGACAAACAGCGCAACGTGTGAGCGAAGGACACACCGGCACAGTGCGAGCGGCACAGATAAACACATCAAGAATTAACAAACAACCAAAAAAAAAAGCAAACGCTCATGAGTTAACTGCACCGTCACAAAGACGGATGGCGGCGCACGACGGGTGTTGGGGATGTTGTTTTCTCACCATAATGCAGAGAAGCGGTAGCAGAGGAGATCGTTATTGTTTGCCAGCATATCCGCCAGCACCTTCGCCTACCAAACCCATCCTGCTTAGATCCCCAGCCACATCCCTTTGTCGAGAGTTGTTCGTTTATTTCCTGCTAAAAATACATAAATCCACCTAAATGCTGAACAAAAGCGTATGCAAAGCGCACCATCAACTGCGATGGCCGGGGCGAGCGTCGAGATCGGCATCAGAAATCGGACCAAATGACGCTAAAGGAAACAGAAAACCAAAACCATCAAAACATCAAACGAAGCAAGTGAGTGTGGCGGGAGTCGCTGGTGCGCGCGGGTAAGGCGCGAAGGGAAACGGAATACTTAAAACGCTGCTATGAGCCGTTCTTGCCGGCTTGAAAATATCCCACCACAAACCGGGCCCACCATCCCACAGGGCCACCGAAACGCAGGGCGGGAAAAAGTAGAAGCGTCACGCCGAATCGCGCACATGACGCGATCGCGGCAGCACAATGGAGGAATGGTATTATAATATTTCATCATTTATATATCATTATATATGTGCCCATCATCATAAAAAAGCGGGTTAGCGCTGTCCCCTTCACCACCCAACGGGCTGGGCGACACATAATGATATGCTGTGCTCCGCTCGGTGCTGTGCGCCGCGCCCGATCGTTCAACACGCGGCCATCTCCCGGCTACTACTCTCGTGCGCGCCAAATGGTGGCCATCTTAGCGACCCCGACAGGCCATGAGGTCAGCCTGCCCCATTGCCGTCGCCATGTTGTGGGGTGGTTTATGTGATTCCTCCATTTCCCTTCTCCAATGTTGGCTGCACCTTGCTGCTGCTGCAGCCGGTCCGACCCGGGTGCTTCAACCTGTCACTCAGTCACTGTTCCCGCTGCTGTCCGGGTTTGCTTGCATCAAAAACCGTAGCCATTTTGCCCCACCCGTCGGGAAGCGCGAGGGTGATTTATTTTCTTGCCGTTTCATCTCACCCCATTCAGTGGCATGTTTGTGTGTGTGTGTGTGTATGTAGAGTTTTTTTTTCGTTCGACGAACCACGCCTCGATCCAGTCGAAACTGCCGAACGTTGGACGGTACGGATCGAATCCGTTCGCTTGCGATCGCAGCACGGCCCTAGCGACGTGATGAACCGTTTGTGGGTCCCTCGTGTTTTAGCTTCATTTTCGTTTCTTTCGCTTCCCGTTTTTTTTTTGCTGCTAAGAAGCGTGTACTTTTCCGGCCCCCGCCGCACAAAGCAAGAGGAGGGCTCGAGCGAGGGTTTTTGTTGTTTGTCGACAGGCGTCGAGCACCGCCAGGGCCCGCTGTGTCCGAATGCCGAATTTGAGCGCGATGCGTTCCGATGGCGGGCAGCGACAACAATGCGCGACTGTCAACCGTAATGTCGCTGACATACCCGCAGTGGGCCTATTAAATAATTAAGCTCAATTGAAATCAATTAGGGAAGGCTTCGAGCGTCGTGTTCGTCGTTCGTCGTTCACTGTCACGCCGCAGGTTCCCGAAGTCCGACCGTGCCGACGCGCCGAAAACGGCGGGTGGGCCGCTCCGGCTCAGCGCTTGTTGTCCCCGCGCGTTGTTTTATGGCGTACGCCGCGTACGCAGTGGTTCTGGGCCCCCGAAGCGCTCGATGCCGAAACATCCTTCAGCGGCGTCGGTGGGATCACGTTGCGCACCGGCGGGGGCTAGGGGTGGGCGGCCGTTGGGACAAATAGTTTCACATGTCTTCGGAAACACACTGCGATGGTGAAACACGACAATGGTTACGGGTCAGCTGACTTTGGTGGAGATAGGTTTTTTTACCCTCTCTTGTTGGTGCCGGGGTGGATGCGGAAGTGCAGGGGCACTGGTGGAACGGGGTGAAAAGAATTACTCCTGTCAAGCGGTCGTGTTTCTGCGCGTGTGTGTGAATGGAGCGGTATGGTGTAAAGGGTGTAGTGAAATGGATGGACTCTTCAGAAGAGTTCAACGTTCAGCGCTAGTTCCATGGCTGGTTCCTGCTACAATCCGCTTGTGATGCTCCACGAGAGAATAAATCGGCACAGTTTGTGTAGGAAGGGTGAGGAAACTTATGCACTTGTTGTTGAAGGTTGAGTTTCGATGTGATTTGTATGTATTATAATGAAACAAGAAAATTCAATAAACTAAATAACAACATATGTGTTTTCAAATATAAACAAATTAATGTTGAAGTAAATTAATTATGAATGGTTTGCAAGTAAAGTGAATCATGGCGACCATAACACTAGCCATTATTACTTCTGTAGTAGATGGACTCATTAAGGCTATTAAAGAATAATGCAGTCACAATTCAAAGTGTCTAACTAAACATGGATTGTGGCCAACTGATTAATGTTGTTGTTTTAATTTTTGAGAATTTTTCAATATCTGATTTATTTCATTAAACACTTAGGGCATAGCTGAATTGTACATCAACTATCAAAAATTACCTAGAACGTGTTTCAACTATTGAAAAGTAAAGCATTCGGCTATTGTAGAGCAGAAATAAAAACATCAGAAGCAAATGAAGCCATCAGTCCGAGTCTTTATAAAATGATACAAGTTCTTTGAATTTAAATGTAATGAATTTGATTATAAATAACACATTTCGTCTTTACAGTCGATACGAAAAAGAGGTCATAGTCAGACTCTTAGTAAAATGCACAAAATACGGAAAACATTCTTTACTACAAAAAAAAAAAAAACAAAGTTTAGTTTATTGTTGACATATGCTACCTTTTAACTATAAATATTGTATCAATAAGGATGCTTTAAATTAGTGAGTATTAGGTTGTGCGTGCTCAAGTGGGCCCAAACTATGATATCTACAATTAAAATATATTATTTGTACAGTAGAATGAAGCTTCCATAACGTTCCGTCGTTTCTGCACGATTGTTACGCAATAGAAGGGGTGTTTGTGATAATACTAAACTTTATAGAATAAAATATAGCATCTCAATGTGTGAAATATATTCACTAAAGTGCTGGATTGTGATATTTGTTGAGTATAAATTTGATGAGAAGCGTGCACCTTAATCGCCGGTTTGCTTGCAACTGTTTATTCGTTTGTTCCATAGTTTATTACATAAATCACTACAAAGTTCATTCGTGTAGTTCGAGCAGTTCATGTCATGCAGTCCAAATTAGTCAAATAGTTGCTATATGCTGTAGTTTAGTTCCTTCTATTTCAGAGTGTTTTGTCATTTGAAATCACAATAGAAATATTAACTGTATAAACCCAAAATCCAACACAATGTTCCTATTCATATCAGATTTTATGTTGTGCAATTTGACAATTGGCGGTGCAATTCTCACTAACAAAGTAATAGCTCCGGAAGATGCATCTATCATTTGGCGCAAATGATTCAAGCTGATTTTTGATAAATGAATTTTTACTATATTAGTCATGAAGCTTATGTTAATTAAATGTAATGAAGAATTTGTATAAAGTGCTGAATTTCACTTAAATACATTTTTCGTTAAATCTTTGCAAATATAACAAAAGTCAAAGTTGAGTAAAATTATGCTATAACTACCTTGATAGTGAGTCCGTTGAGGTATCTATCAGAATGGCAAAGGCATACCTCTGTTATGTTGGTACATTTAATCCTTTTTGTGGAATTATAGATAGGTGATTACAGCGTGAGGCAATGCAGCTGAGCTTAGAATCTAATGAACCAACGTATTTGATCCTAATCTCTACTCTTGATAATATCTTCCTATCGTTTTGCATATGTTGTTTCAACTTGTTGTTTCTATAGCGTTGCATCTCAATCCTATTGGGGTTGTATTCTATGCTGTATTACTGTCGTCTGTCTTTTGTATTCGGCTGTCCAACTCCGATACAGTACATGGAACGGAGAAAAAAACGCAAACGGTAAACTTATAGAGCTTTGACGAATACGACAGGGCATATGAAGCATTCTGAGCTAATATCACGCCTCACCACATCTTTGCTCACTCCGACCGGTTGCAAAACGCCATTTTCTCTGGATATCCCATTGTGCGTCCATTACATTGGTTTCTTCCCAGGGACCGACCGACTGGAGTGTGCTACTTCACTGCTTGATGAACACAACACCCTATGACCATGATTGTAGGCTTACGTTTCGTTCACTGTCGCTCTATTGTGTCATTGCATTTTTAGACTACTAGCCGCTCGGGTCGCGGCATGTATTCGACTCTCCCACTGTATCTTTCAGCCGCTTCCACGCCGTGAAACGTCCATTCGGAATGGCCTGCATTACTGCTGCGGGCCGTTGTGGACCATTAAAATCTTCCATCATTCACAGTCGGTGTCCATGATTGCCCTACGCCGACGTCGCACAGGCCCGGTGCTTCGGTGGTAAGCGGCGAAGAAGCATTGCCAGTCCGTGTCCGGACGGACTAGATGGACGACATCTTACTTGCGTACTCGACCAACAGCGATCCATCGCTCCGGCTGAGGTGGAGGGAGCGGTGACGATTGAGCTCGGTATAATAGATCTTTCCAAATAAATTAGGAACATTTTCTCCATCGTCCAGGCGCACACCCGGTGGCTAGCACTGGAGTAGTCCTGCTGTGGCTAACAAAACGGCCCCCGGGTAGGCCCTTGCTGTCTCCCAGAGGTCGTCCAACATTTGGGGGAGAAAAAACAATCTGACCACACCGCTATTGTCTTCCCGGGCAAGTCGGCAGTTGGTTTATTTTTTTGTCTATTTCAGCCCTGCGAACTTCATCGCAGCTGTCGGTTTAGTGAGACTGGCAGTTCGACGGTTCCGAGGGCCCCGGACTCACTGGTGGGTAAATTTCTTTTTGATTTTATTTCACGGTTTTCGCTACCGCACTCACCAGCAGTCGAAACGATGTCCTGTGTGGGTGTGAGTTTGTGTGTGTATGTGTTCATCAGAAGCGGTGAAAGAAACACCGACAATTAGTAGTGCCTAGTTGCCAGCATGGATTGCCCATAAATATCGCATATTTCACTTCCTTCTCCCGGCGATGTCCCGGGCAACTAGCGCAGCGCAGCGAATGGAAAAATGTGTACGTACACACATATACTTACATACGACCGCAGGGAGATACAACGTTGACAGTAATGGATGTAATTCATCACATTACGCGCTCGAGGTAGCGTGCGAATGCTTCTATGAATTACGTACGTATGATGGTAGTATACATTTTAGTGACTGTATGGTATGGGAGTTAATTTTTGCTTGTTTTATATGGTAAGGAAAGTTCTATCAATTGCAAAAATTTTATTTTTAATGAGAAATGAAAAGTTTATCTGTGTTGAGCATATATTTATGTTGTGAATTTCATAATGCAGACATCTCGTTTTCCAATGTATTTTTTACAGATGTTAAATGAGATTATGTTTACATACGCTAGGTATACCATTATCTAGCATTGAAATTCTTTTCAGTTATCCCTTTCATGTATGAAATATATTTAAACAGTGAGATTTTATGCATGAATAGAAAATGCAATCAAACAGAAGTGAAACGCAAAACCGATATTTGATGGTACATAATGAATAAAGATCAACATTTTCAACTAAATCAATTTAGTTGTTTGTGAGCATGTTTTCAGTAAATCGAAAACCTCATGCTAATAGCTGGTCAGAGTCAGATGAAAACCGCAGCTCGCTCATAGTGGCAAACGTCAGGCCATGGTCAGCAACCATGGGGCTGTGGGCATTTCAATTGCAAAACGATTGCACGGGGTGACACGATGTGTACGCAATTAAATTCTTCCCTTTATTGGATTATGACGTGTTGCCGGGTTGCGGGTTGAGTTAATCAGCTCAAACAGAATAACAAAAACAAATCGGTTTCCATTCGGAACCGATCGGAAGCATGCACCGCCAAAACAAAACTAATAAAACGTTGCTAAAAGATCGCCATTTGGCACGGGCAGGAAAAGCGTTTGAGTGGTGCAACTAAAGAGCGGTGCGCCAGATGAAGCGGAACTCTGCTCCCTGTGCGAACCATTCGAAGGGAAGGAAACGTAAACTGAAAGCGCAACAACAGCGATTCATAAATATTGTTCCACCAATTGGCACTCATAAACATGTCCGCGGTTTGGTACAATTGAGCCTGATTCACCCGAAATGGATTTTCGAACTCGTAATTAAATAGCTGATTGCTCTTTGCATCGGGTGTTTCCCGGTGCATCGGCAGACGTGGACGCCACGATTGAGGCTAACCGCAAAAATCATCAACACCAAAAGGTGTGTGTGTGTGTGCGCGCTGTGGAAAGCTGTGTGTGAGGGTGTGTGGCAGTTTTATCCATTGTACGGCGACACAGTTAAGCCGAACGGTTGTCGATAAATACCAGCGACACGTCCGGGGGGTTTTGCGGGAGCTTGTGTAAAGCTGGCCACCGGTGCATAAAATATGTTGCTGCAGGACTAGGGCCGCCCTATCGTCATTGTTGTCCTGTTGCACGTTTGGGTTAAGCAAAACAAAGCGCAAACAACAACCGTAGCCGAGCGTGTCCGGTGCAGCAGTGTGGCGAATTGTTTGTTCGGTGATGCTACGGTTTTACTTTTGTACATTGCCAAATGTGCTGCTGACCCGTGGTCCATTTGGTGGCTGTGATTGCGTTTAGATGGGAGCAGGGCTGGGAGCGAGCGAAATGCCGGAAAATCGTGCAACCAAATCGAACCATAAAAGGGCTGCTCAAGCTCTTCAATCGAACGATGAATCGAAATAAATCGAGCTGAATGGTTTGGCATTATGATGATAATGGTAATAATGATAATGGTCAGGTTAGAGTTGATGACAATCCGTTGCTGGTGCGTGTGTGTGTGTTAGTGCTTGTGTGAATAAATGCGTGCAGTGAGTGTGTTTGCAAAACCTCCCTGTTTGTCACAAGTGGCGTTAGTTGCTTTTACATTTGAGCATAGAATTGAATTAATGCTGTATATACTGATGGGGAATGAAAACAATAGATCAATGGTGTGTATCGATGAATGAGGGAATTGTACAACATTCAATGATTGAGGATATGGGTGATGATGTCAGTTGTATGGTTTCATGTCACATATGACAATGGAACAAATATAATGGCATTATTTTCATGGTGACGTGATCTTTGCCTTACAAATTCATTTCAAAGAGATGTTGTTTGCTGATAATTATGATAAATGTTTCTAAAGCTAATTATGATTTTCGTTCTAAACTGCAAACATATTTTTCATTTGCTTTTTTGTAGTTTTCAATTGCTTCCAAAACTTTCTACCAATATATAGCTTCAAATGGTTGAAAATGATTATAATTTTATTAAAATCGAGAAATGTACCTATATTAAAATATATTTCCCTTTCTAGATAAGTTTTATTTGCTAACTGACTCCTTGATATTTATGTGAGTATTTGTAAGAATTAAAAAAAATCTGAATCACGATATATTCCTTTAATACTAGGGACATGTTTTACATTTTTGTTTGTTACTGTTTTAATTTCTTTTTGAAGTTGCTATAGGTTCCTTAACGCGACGGAAACTCTCTATTTGACTATGTGTCCCCAATAGCTTGATCTCTTCTTACGGACCATAGCTAATTGATTCCAGCTATCTGTTTTCACCACAGAAGGTTGAAAACGTATCAATATAAGTTGTTAAATTTTAATTCCATTCAATACGGATAGGAATTTGACATGTTCGTTTCTGAAGTTCAAACTAGTGATGTGTAATCAGAGCCGTCTCCGGCTCTGAAAAACTGAAGTTGACTCTAAATTAACAATTAGTAAGCAACTGAAGTTGATTCTAAATAATTTACAAGACATATGACTCTAGACTGTCGAAGTCTGTAAAAGAAAGAGTAAGCCTCTGAATATGCTGTTTCAAGTAAGTGTATGAACAACATAGGAGGATACATCCCCTCTCGTCAAATAGAAGAAGAAAAAGACTCTAAATTAAACCCGGATTTGACTACGCAATTTCAAACAAATCCGTACTAATCAGGACCAATATGAATGAAACTCCACTCCCCGGACTCCCTCGAAATTATCCGGACTTCCTTGAAGAACCCATACGACTCCGTTCGAGATTCCATTGGTCTGGGCTAACGAGCTGGATTTAACACAAATAACTTTTTTGAGTCGAAACTAGCTATGTGGCAGAAGTTAGTTTTTAAGGTAAGTTATTCAATACAGTTTAATTTTATAAGTATTATTAAAGTTCTAGCATCTTCCATGAAGCCGTTTCACCCGGAGCCTTTTGAATACAAATGTTCTCAATCGCAGGTATTCAGAGTTGTCGTTCGGAGTTATCTGGAATTATTCAGAGTTATCCAAAGTCGATCGAAGCAATTCAGATTCAGGTTCAGGTTCATTCAGATTCTGAATATTCTCGGAAACGTGTTAAAAAAAAACATAAAATTATGACAATAATGATCTCTTATGATTAAGATACAGCACTGTAAAAAGCATTGTTCAAATTAAAAACATTAATAGCATGTAAAATCTGAACAGTAACACTGTTGTGCACCTATTTTGCATCTTCATAAGTATACGTAGAAATCAATCTGATTCGATTTGAAACAACTTCTTTGATTGATCTAACACATAAACAAAGTGGTGAAATTGTCTTATCCAAATGATTGAGATTGAATCTGTCTTTGGGTAATACCTGATCAGCTGAAACCACAGTTGTCGTGCACAGCAGATTGCGCCCATGGCACACAGCGTCCATCTTTGAGATTGCGCTCGAAATGGGATTTTCCAAACACGGGCACACTGCACGAACTCGATGACGGTGCAACATTAGACAGTTATTTATCATGCTTCATGCTCCACGCCATCGCTTTATCTGCAAGCAATTTTCCTTAATCAACATTTCCTTCTCCACGGAATCGGAATCAGATGAAAGCCATGTTCTGCATTTTTGCAACCATTTTCAGCCACCGCACCAAGCTGGCCTGCACGTCTAGCTTGCCGTTCGTACAATCGTGCTTAAGCAGCACACTTTACCATCCCCCCCTACCCATCACAAAAGCACCAAGGTCACCGACCATACCTGACCGTATGGGAAGTGGCGTAGGGAGGATTGCCGTTTGTAATGGCAAGCCTGTTCGGGTGGCCTTCGCCCCAAAACAAAACTAAAACATTCACCTGGCAAAGGCAAAGCGGCAGCAGTGATGTTGTGGCGGCTGGGAAATAAATCTTTGAAGCAACGTATCAAAACGTGATACAAATAAATGATTTCCTTCTCATACCCGCCGGTACGGTTTTGCAGCACAGGAAGCACAGGAAACCGCTCCGGATGCCCTGGTGAGGTGTATCAGCCGGAGTAGTCGCACCGTAGTGCGGACAGCTTGCTGCCATCATCGTTTCCCGACTTTCCGTGTGTTTTCCCGGTGAATAAATGAACACAGAGCAGCACAAACGAGACGAACACATCTTGATTTCTTTCGATCGTTCGTTTCTCTTTTTCACCGGTCTGGTGGGGGTTTTGGTCGGTTCGGAGGGAAAGTTTTGCTTCGAGCAGGTTGCCTCACTTTGCTGTCGAGCCAGTCTGGTCGTCCGTTCGGGTGTCTTCCTGGGAAGATGTTCCCAGTCTGAGATATGGAAAATAGCAGGTGAGCTGCATCTTACCCCTTAGGAAGCATTCTTTGCGCACCGGGGTCGTATTTATACGCAGTGTCTTGCTTTTTCCCCTAGCTGCCGGAGCAGCACTGTGGGGCCACCATTCGTTGGCCGGACGATCCAACACAAAACAGTGCTCGGAAATGCAAAATGCATCGGAAATTGCAATTGAAGTTCAATGGTGCGTAGTCTGCCCCGGGAGCGCTAGAAGTTTATCATTTCTTATGATAAAGGACACCATTTCCGGTGGAGCAATCACGGTCCATACACACAATCCGAATGTCATCCCGAGCTTACCGTGCGCCAGCGAGCGACAGTGCTTTGTGCCGTTTGCACCAAACCGTTTGCAGCCAGCCTGCCACTAGCGCGCGGATGTGCGGTAGTGGCGGTTGTGTGAACCAATAGGGAAGAAAGTGATGGATTTTTTTGTTGTATTCCCGCTACTGTGGTGCTGTGCTGACGCTAACGAGGCTGCACTGAATGGATCGTCTTGTGTTCCGTGAACTTTGCAGCTATTTCAATAACTGCAGGCAGATTGCGAAGCTTCATCTTGTCTTATCGTGAAGTAAATGAACTTTCCGGGGGAAATACAGCCACTGATACACGCTGAGAGGATAATCGAGACCATTTCTCTTGCCTTTTTATAATGTCAGAGGAATGGAAATAAATGTGCTGTGCGTGGCACAAGCAGAAAACGTTTTAATAATGATTCATTTTGTTTAATTGTGGCAAACCATCACAGCAAAAAGCTTTATGGCAGCATTATCAATACCTTTATATACATTAAAATGTAGCGATAGTGAAACTTCAATTTTAAAAATTCCAGTAGACAAAGATGATCCACGAACAGATAACTCAATACGATACCATGGATCGAAATAATCAATCGTTTCGGCTGTGGGGCATTTTTCACCCCTCCGCCAACAAGGAAAACTTTTCTTTGATTCGAAACAAACCTCATCCATTCTTATAGCCTCTCGCTCGGACGGGCGAGGTAATAGAACGGTCAAGCAAATGAACCGTATCGTCGAGCGCTCGTCAGTTTCTTCTTTTCCTCCCGGATAGTTGAAGCGTTTGCTTGCGCAGCTAATGATGCTCAACAAAATTTCATCCATTCGCTGACTTTTCCCGCCCCACAATTTCTCATCCGCTTTCGCCTGCCCAAGCCAACGGGCCAAAGCTTTCGATCATCGCCTGCATCATCAGCATCATCATCATCATCAGCTTCGGCTTTCGGAGCATGGTCCAGAGGCGTGCTTTTAAGTTTTTCGTTTACCATCACTCTATCTTACTGGGAACCGTTGTACCGTGCTCCCCCGCTACACATTTCCGAAAGACTTTCATGTTGTGGGGGTAAAACTTTCTTCCATTCCCTGCTTCTATCGGGAAGATTTTACTGGCAGCACCGCTTACTAGCGGTGCGACTCCACTTCGCTGTGCCGCTGTGCGTTCCATCTTACCAATGATTTAACAAAGCACTAAATGCTCAAAGATGATGCTCTCCTTTTAGGCAAAAAAAGTCCCGGCAAAGGGGCGCAATGAGACGACCGAATGCCTTACCCGTAAGAATGAGAAGTTCCTTAGGGCTGGGCTATTTTTGCCAACGGCATCGTCGCGGTCGTCCTGTGCGCGGTCCGGTGCAAAGTTCGACGTAGTGCGATGAATCCTGCCGGCTGGAATTGTCTGTGAGAGACCTGTGGTGGGGTAAAAAATTGAAGAACTATTTTATGGCCGAAGTATCATGCTGTGGCACTGAGGAACGAGGTCACTATCACGCTCTTTAGCAGCAGCAGCAGCAGCAGTAGCGCATGAGTAGGGCAATCGCGAGCTGGGTGTAGAAATTGGCTCCATCCACCATCAACCGGCAGGACCAGGATTCGAGCTGTTCTGGTTGTGGTGGTGTAGCGTGTTTATATCTTACACTCGAGAGCTGGCATACAGTCTCGGTATGGTTAGCGATGGTGCAGCGAAACACGGGTGGATTCTGTTGGGGCAATTATAATAAAAGTGAAATATATACGTTGGTGCTGCGGGACGCTTGAATATGCTGGCTGAACCTCCCCCGACTGTGTACCAAAAATCAGTCGGAGCAGATCCTTTTTTTTACCTTCTTCTCCTCCAACTTACCAGCGTGTATGCGTCATGTTCGGTGTGGTGTGCTTGTAGATTGGAAGTTTTCAATTGCACTACGCTCTGATGCGTTCTCCGGGACTGCAGCGGTGCAATGAGATGCACATTCATCATAAAGTATTCATGTTTATCGAGCACTCTTTCGATGCTGTGTGAGTGGTTTTTTTCTTTCTTGTTTTTTGTGTGTGCTCTTTGCTTCATTTTTGACTCGTTTTTCGTAAGGATTTTCTACGCAAATTCACGCCCTCCTAAAATGAAGGCCAAGAAGTTGGTTCATAAATCAAACCGTGCACTGAAGATGAGAAGATTGCATTGGGTTGTGTTCGCTGTACCGCTGGACTGTGACACAGTTAGGAGGATGTACGTTTGCAAGTTTTGTCGGATAAATCATCACACGGCCGGATGGTTTGATGTAGGTTTTGGGACAACTGTGTGCCGCGACGAGTGCATCAGTCACAGGGTTAGTTTAGTTTAAGTTGCACCACTGTGCATCTGATACACATCGCATCAAGATAAGTTGACTTAGTTTACTCTGTCGACGATGGGAGTTAACGATGGAAGCTTTATGGTAAATACAAACATTACGCTTGAGAATAAATAGGAAAATTCGATGAACTTGTCCTTGCAAAAAAATCAAACTACTGTTTGAGCAAATTGAATAGCAAATGTAGTCAAGATTGAAACAAAAAACAAGCTTTACAGTTGAGTTGCTGTACGGGAAATGCAGAAAAGATACACAGCACGCTAGACAGCATAGATGTTTCTGATGTAAAAATGAATCATCATCATGGATGATGTATTCACGCTGAAGCTCAACCGCCATCACTGACAGATGCTACGCTGCAAATAATTTACACGCTAACGGATGTGCTGAAAAGTATTGATCGAGCTTCACTAGTGGCGTGTGGCGTTAAACTAATTAGTTTTACATAGTAACGAGTTCCGAAGCAAATAACACTGTGTATCGGTGTGTGTGTGTTGTAGCAAGTGTTCCCTTCGACTGCAGTGCAATGTTTTCTCTCTTTTCCTGCATTCGTTAGAACAGTGTGAATTATTATATTACACGGTTTCATCATGGAGTTATAATTGTTTCATAGCTTTTTACCGAAAATAAAACAATCTGTCGGTATGAGTTTTTGACTACAGTGCCAACAAGCAAAATAATCGCAGAAAATATTCATAAACAGTAAATATTCATCTTGACATTTGAAATATGTTTTTATTTAAGTTGTTTTTAAATCTTGTTGTCAGTTCAGAGTTCTCCTTGGGTTAATGGGCATAAAAGAAAGCGTAGAGTTAATTTTACTAAACAATATTCTGGAAATGTTCCCGAACTAGGGTCTATGGTTGGATAACCTCTATGTGGCCTACCCCCACACATCCATTCTTTTGAACATTGACTTAAGGAGCTATGGAATTCTCTGTGCAACGCAATGGGGGAAAAGCTGTAAAAGGTTGAAATAACTGTTCTCCTAGTTTCCAATCCTGAAGGATATGCTTTACAGGCTAATGGAATTGCATTCGTTTCTATATAGTCTAATATATTGTCTTTATTTATCTTTATTAAAACTATGTTTTGTGCATAATTTATATTTAGCCAGTTTTGAACATAATCTATTGTAGCTTGTTTGGCAATGGACGCATTACATTTTGGGAACGTAGGTTTAATTTAGCCAAATAATTAAATGTATAAACTATTTTAAAATTGTTCTTACACCTAATACAAAGCTCTGACGAAATGAAGCTGAGACGAGCTGCATCAACTATTCTCTTTTTAATATCGCAACCTGTTGTCTGCCTACGATGTTGCTGTTAGCCACATTTGCAACCATCAAGCAACCGAAACACAATTTAATGTGCTTGATATTACCTTAGCCATCCCAGCTCACCGTGCGCAGTGCATCCGTCTAAAGTCTAGACCGATTAATTATATTTTAATTATCGTCGGCAAATAGCCTCATGCCGAAAATGGCACCTCAGCACTGCCAAGATCTGCCCAAGGTTTCGCTTCCAGGTAAGCGAGAGGAAAACTTTGCCAAACCAGTTCGCAAACACTAACCTTGTTTGCCACCGACCAAACTCCAAAACCCAAAACCAAAGCAAACCAGCACAGTAAGGGAAGCGATGGGGAGCGATGGGGCGAGTGAAAAGTTGTGCGATATTTATTTTGATAATTTTCACGTTTTTGCAAGCGGTTTTCGCGCACTGGTTCGGTTGGCTAACTTCCCGGCTAGCCGACAAGCTCGGTATAATTAATGCACTGCGCTAGTCGAGTTATTGCTCGCGCGAATTTTGCGAGAAAGTCCAAGAAGCAGAAACTTTGCTGCAGCTCGCCAAGAAGCTCGCCCACTTGCTGCCGTGCCGTTCGTCTTTGTACCATGGTGACCGTAATTTTGTCATTAAATCTGCAGCGCTAGCTCCCTGGTCACGACATCGACGGATAAGTTCCTGTCGTCCTGTGTTCCGAACGATCGGGTACGTTCGGGGTTAGACTTCCCGCTCGTTCGACTAATGGGGTGTTGCTGCTGGTTTCCACGCAAAAGTCAAAATTGGCGAAGCGCTTTCGTCAGTGCTCGTCACTTGCCAGCCAGTCCATCTACCTGTTCCGGCTAAACCGAACCCAAAAGCAACCCAGAAAGCACCTGTCAGCACGTAAGCTTCGTTTCTGTTTCCGTGCTGTCGTGGGCTGGGCGCTGATTTGTCACCATACGTGTGTGTGTGTGTGTGCACGCGAGGGGCGTTTTTTGTCCACTTCCGGCACTGAACTGTCGCGTCCTTTTAGTCACGGCGAGGCAGTGATGGGATGCTGATGATGCTGATGGCAAGTCGATTCGGCGCCAACGATGATGCTGTCATGCATGCGACGATGCACCGGAGGCGATAGCGACGTACCGGAACGACGTATCTCCCGTGCTGCCAGGCTGCCGTGCTGGGTGCAAAGCGCTTCCCTGGCCCATGTGTGCATTTCCATAAATTTAAAGTTGTTGAATAAACCAAATCCGATGCACGTTCCAACGGAGCGCACCGGAACGGTCCGTGGCCTGGTTGTGTGTATGCAAAGTATCGTGAGTGTGTGTGTGTATGTATTTTTTTCTATCTCTCTTCTTCCCCCATTCGGCGCCATTTTGAGTACGGTTAGAAGTATTGTCGTGTTATCTAGCGAACGCGCGTGCACTCACATTCTGGAAGGCCACTGGGTGGCCAAGGACCCGGATAGTGGAAGACGCGGGGACAATCTGCAATCGCGCGAGGTAACTCCCGAATGGCGCGTTGGACATGGAACGTGGGAATAGAACTTCCCGCGACGCAGCACATATCAAAGCAATGTCGGCAAGCATGTGCCGGGTGGTGCTGGGCCGTGTGTGGATCCACACATCCGTGCGCGCATACACACACACACTCTCGAGTAATGATGCGATGATGGTAGCGAATGTATTGCCATCGGGTTGACGGTTGGATCCGCTGCTGGAAGGTGCCACTACGCCTCCGCCAGCACTGCTGCCGCTGATGATGATGATAGATGATATACGAGTTGATTTGTTTATTCGGTTCTGTGCTTTTTAGGGACGTTTCCTATTTCCCGTACGGGGTGGACTCAGTGGCACAGACATAACACACACACACACACACGCGGAAGCCAAACGGTTTTTCCAGCAACCTTGAGTATGGTGCACGTTACGGGTTTCGGCTAGCAGAGGGAAGAGTGAGGGCGGAAATCGGTGGGAGGGCTGTTTGCGTGTTGGCACACTGTTGATGCTTGTTGGCTTGCTAATGTTCTTTGCTTGCTTTGCTGTCTTCGGGCTGTCGGCTAACGCCTTCCCTTCTCGTTGACACTATCGTGGCAATATTTTTCGTTGGAAATTTCAGTAAGCTGAATGATTAGCGCCGAAGCGATGATGATTTACGGGACTGTCGCGATTGATGTTGTAACGCAGTTACATGTTTGCCAATGCTGCCGGGTAGGTTCAATGGCATGGAGTTTATCGCAATGAGTTTTTAAATTATTTCACTTACCTGTTTTGTGTATTATTATGTTTGCGATCAAGAGGTGGTTTGTGATGAAACATTTTAAATTAATTTAGCGTACCGTTGTGATTGAAATTGTAGTCACTTGAAGCATATTTTGCCTTTGATGTTATAGAATAAAATTATGTTAGCATGACAAATGAATTTACCAATAGAAACTTTGGAAAATAATGAGGTTGTTTAGAGTATAGAGTAAATTTGTAGAGTGTAGAGTAAATTTTGTCTATCGTTGAAATTTCGTCAACACGATTGACGATTGACATATTTTTTATTTTCAAATAATTTGTTTATAGTCTTTTTTCTAAAACGATAGCATGGTGAGCTTATCGTTTGTCGGGTTGCTACTGTTTCCTCTTGTTTTTCAATGTGCATTTTGGTAGGTAGTATCGTACTTCGGATCATTGATCCTCCCCGCTCGGTCATGAAAGCATTTTTCACTTCTTGCTTCAAATATCGTTGTTTTAAGTCATCACTATGTATCAATTTATGTGTTTATTATTATTATTTAATTAGGACGGCTCGGCTATATTATTGTAACAAACAGTTTTATTTAAATATGAAAACGTATTATATGAAAATTATGACTTTTTGTTTTTGGAATGTACAAGGTAAAATATTTGCTTGAAATTTCAGTCAAAATTACATGGGTGGTATTGTGTGAAAAGTTTAGTAGAATATTATACGTTTCACGTTGATAGATTTTTTTTGATTACATGTAACCTAATGTACCTATTCTGGATACAAGTGAGTTTATGATAAACTTTGATTGGAGTTGGTTTGTAGCTATAACTATGAGTGCCGCCGGTGGAGTACTGCCAAAATATTTTTAAATAATTTGGAATCTTGGAACAAGACAAATAAGACAATTGGCACTTCTATTCATTAAAGTTTACCAAGAAAATAATGATAATATTAACCAATAAAAATATCAGAATTTTAAGTTGTCTGTCATGCAAATCAGCACGGTACTAACGGTAATTTTCCCGAGAAATACAAATAATGCGTGGCGGTGACATTTTTAGCTTGAATTTTCGCGTACCTCGAATATCTCGTTTTTAGACACATATTATATGTGTTCTTTTATTATATTAAGTTGTTTTATGCACTTAATTACATGTTGAATTCAAATCGTACAGCGAATTCGATTATTTTTGTCGTTTTAGTAATTTAAAACATTCAACAATAATGTCTATTTTTTGCATTTTATTTACAAATTGCATATTAACTGGAAAATTAAAAATTCGTGTAACTCGAGTGCCATGTAACTGTTCTGCCGTGGGAACTGTAATTATTTGACTGTATTTTGAAGGATGCTTGTTATCAATTACAACAAATACACCAAACGAAGTTCGACTGTACCACACCATTCGTGTTCAAAAAGCTTGCCAGTTCTTCATTCCCCAATCGCTTTAATGTTTTTGTTAAGTTGAATTGAAACTCATCGCAAAAAAGCAGACATAAAATGAAGAGATACTTCCACGAATGCACACAACTATAAACTTATACTCAGTAAATCACTCTTGCATGCACTATCTGGAGTTATGAAGCGAAATGGAAGGATAAAGCTGCAACCGTACGAAGAATGGAGAACGCTACAGCAAAGTAATAAAATGAAATCGATGGTGCATGTTACACGTTGACCGCCATATTCCACTAAAAGCGTCTCAGTATTCCACCCCACCCCGTCGGGGTTTGCCGCTGAGTAAGGTGGATGATGTCGTGTTGAGATTGTCATGGTTTGTCGGTAGTAAAGTCCGTAGATCCGGGGAACAGGATGGGTCCGGTCCGGTAGGGTCAAACAGCAGTAAACAAAAACAGCTTCAAGAAAAACGATTTCGAAACCGATTCCTCTCCCACCCTTTCTTACCGCTCTTCATGAGGGACGTTTCTAGTGTTCCTGTGTGGATGTGTGTGTGTGCACCCGTCGCATCAGCCAAACGCTTGTATGACCACACATCCGCGTGTGTTTACGTAAGGGCCACTGTGTTGCTTCGGCCTGCGTACCCGCAAAGCATGCGGGACTTCAATTAATCTTAATCAATTTTAATTGATTGCATCTGTGTTGGTGAAGGCAACGGAGCACCGTGCACCGGGACAAGCACAGCGCGTGGTTTTGAATACCGGAGCGGTCGGGATTTTTTACGGTCATCGTTCAAACGGCCGGACGGACAACGTTCGCATCCGCTATTGTCGTGCTGTTGTTGCTGCTTCTGTTGATGCTGTTCTGCTCTTATGTCGTCTGCTTTGGACGACGAAGTTTGGACGATGGCTAACGGCCGACGGTTAAGGCTTGCAGTATTGTTTTTTCTGCTCCTCCGATTGCATCCATTACCTTACTCGGGAGTGAAAGGGTCCGTATAAAGTACCATCATATTTGAGCAGTACTCTGTAAAGTCTAGCATGGATGCAGCTACGAAACATGGAACAGTACAATGCAAGGAATGAAAGACACATCTTCTTGTGGTGCTATATTGACGTATATGCATTATACTTTCATCTCGATTTCGTATGGCATTGCTTAATGGGTCATGGTGTGAGGATGGACTTCTGGAAGGATTAGCTCTTTTATTTATCGTTTGTAGTTTTTCTATTTTGAAATCGTAAATCTGGTGACATAATTGAATAATAATTTAGTTGAGAATCGGTGTTATCATTAAATTGTGAATGAAATATTTAGATGCCGTCGGAAAAATGACATTTCTTGGTTTCAAATTCATTCACAAATTCATTTTCTTGGTCGGAAATGGTTTTTAAAATGCAACAAAATGTAATGGAATTTATCGTATGTAGAATTGTAATGCAAGTCGGTCTCATGGAACAGTCGTCAACTCGTACGACTTAACAACATGCCCACCATGGGTTCAAGCCCCAACTAGACCGTGCCGCCATATTGTAGGACTGTCTATTCTGCTATGGGGGGTAATGTAAAAGTCACTCAAAGCCAACCCCACAAGTCACACTTGACCGACAACGGTTGTTGAGCCAAAAGAAGAAAGAAGAAGAATTGTAATGCAGTACAGATTCAAAAAAAACCTTTAATAATCGAATGATCAATACAATAAAATAGCAATCCGACGGAGAAAAAAAGTATGTTTTCGATTTTGTATGCTGATTAATTATTTTTCATACATTTTCTCTAAAACGAGTTTTAGAAGACATTCCACATCATAATCATAAATTCAACAAAACTTGGTTATCACTATAATCAAACTCACCAAATCAAACCATGTCAAAGAAAACGAGTACGAACGATTAACTGCTTCTATTTGATTCAATGTAGAAGGTTATACAATTCAGTAAACATTGATAAAGGCACGTACAGCTTTTATAACATATTTTAAAAAGACTAGTGTTAATTATTATTAACGGTCGATTAGCTGGCACAGTGTTATATCTTGTGATTCCCGAAAGAGGACGACACAGACAGTGTTTAGTGTGCTCAACGTCTACCACTGATCGGGTTGAGCATTCCCGAAGGATCCTGATCTAGGCTAAGCGAAAGATGCAAGGTCACTCTTTCGTCAAAGCCCACGACAAGTGACGGATTTTTTAGCGTCTCTAACGAAACAATAAATAATAAGGCAGCTTAAAAAACGCTTCTTTTAACTTAAAAAATATTTACCAACTGGCGAAAGAATGAGTCCTGTTGTAGTGTGCAACATCTAGTCTATTTGTGTTTATATTTTTTGGGTAATAGTGTTTACAGAAAAATATTAACGATCGCATATGCTTACAAGCGTTTTGATTTAAGGAAAGGTTTGTTACGAAATCACTAGAAAAATACTCGATTCGATATATTTGGAATTTGCTTCGTGTTTTTTCCGTCTTTTTCACAATTTTTCGTAATGTTATACTGAAATATTACTCATCCTTTTAAAAGAATTTGTATATTAGCCCTTCTTATTATTACGAACCCCTTATCAAACACCTTCCGATAGATTACTTTCGCGAAAGTAATTGTGGCCGCTTTACTGAACATTAATTTAAGCACTGGCCGTTTTCAAGCCAACGCTAACCGTCTGTTTGAGGCTTTCCTTTCGCGTGCTCCTTGCGTTTTGAAGAAACGTTCGCGTACACTGGCGCCCGGCCCGGCAGTTATGGCAACCGTCAGCAAAACGGATCCCTCTCGTTTTCCGCTCCCCAAACCCTTGGTCGGCCGGACGGGTGAAGAATTATGATTATTATCACTTTGGGCAATGATTATAGAGTACAAAGTCGTATCGTAAAGCATCGATTTGCAGCCAATGCGCCATTAGGGGAAGCCTTTTATTTTAGCTCCATTAGCGAACAGGTTCGGGGCGAGGAAGTGGCTTTGATCTCGATAGCCATTTTCCGTGCGGAGGGTTTGGAAGAGAAAAAAAACCGGTACGGGGAGAACGGAATGGACAAGGGGCAAGAATTTTTGCCAAAAGGGTTCTCTGAACGGTAATCAAGCAGGATGTTAGACATACCGCCCAGGGGCACCACTCCCTAGCGTGTTCAGTGGGTTCACTATTCATCCATTCGTCGATGTTATTTTTTTGGAAAAAGCGAGAAAAAAAGCAAACGGAACACGTAAGGATAAAAATACACTACATTAGCTCGGACAGGTTTGCCGCCGGAGCTCCGGTCTAGGTTCATTGGCTCGGGACGAAATTTAATCACGGCTCGGTGGTAATTCTTTTTATTAATGCATTGCCCGTGCCCTTGGTCGTCGGAAGCCAAAGTTTCCGATCCAAACGATATGCAGACAATTTCGGTATCGTATCGACCAGCAACACGGACGGTACACGTTCGAGGGATCATGGGGGACCAAAAAACAAAAAAAAAAAACAGGAAAAAGTGGGAAAAACAAAAAAGTTGCCTACGTACGCTAGATCAAATCGCAGCGAGTATATGGCACCGGTGTTACTGAACATACAATTTACGTTCATTGAATTACGTTTGTGTGGGTCCTTGGTCAGGGCACTCGGAATGTATCGACGAAACCAAAAAGAAAACAGGCGAACCAAAGCGAAGCAGCATACGATCGTGTTTAAAATTTTGCATTTTGCACGGTTGACACAGTGCGGTGCAATATGCAGTGCTACAAAATACAAACCGTCGCCACATAAATACTCCAGCTCGAGAGTGACTCCACCAGCCAAACGGTGGCAAACTTTGTGTAGCTGCGTCGGACTGTTTCTTGCAACAGCAGCTCAGCCCAGTGTGCGGGCTGGCTGGAAGTGCCGCTCGAAAACTCCCACCATTAATAAAGATTAGAAAGTAAATTTATTATCATTTTTATCAGTTTACCTATATTAAATTCTCCGACCCGTGTCAACGGCTCTCGGTTGCTGCAGGCTTCTCCGTACGGCGTAACTACGGCGACGCAGCTGAGAGAGAGAGCGCTCCAGAAGAAGCTTCAGCCGCGAACCGAGAAGGTGGCCGAAATCCTTCGAGATGAGCCTTTGGCTGGTGGGAAGGACACTCTGTGCCGACGGTGCGCGGCATTGTACCGACCAGCCCATGGAGCCCATGAAAGTGGGTTAGTTTTAGGGACAAAAACTTTTCACCGGCACAAAAAAGCATACCATCGTTTGTAAGGCAAAAAAAGTAAAAGGCGAGGAAAAACTAATACAACTAACAACTTTCGTTTGGCGCGACGTCCTTCCAAAATGCCGTGGATATTGAACCTGACCTGTCCACCCTGCCGGCACTGCACCACTCACAATGAGGCGAGAAGCGGGATGTATATCCTCCATGTGTCTCCTGTGTACAGCTACAGCAGCCCTGCTGTAGAAGGATCATCGCCACCGTGTGCAAGCTGTGCTCGGGTGCACGAGATAGGTAAAGCTACCGATTTTATAATGACACACCGGCAAAGGAAGCTCGCGCGCGTCCTTGGGGAAGTTTAGCGAGATGCTGGCTTGGGAATTGTTAGGGTCGGTCGATGAAAAACCGGGTCAGAGCAGAGCAGACGGCTGAAGGTGAAATGGCGGGGACGGGTGTTATTTTTAATATTCATAATTTGTGTTAATGGCATCAGCGCGAAGGCCGGTCACGGAAAATATTGCTAAGCCAGGCTAGACACTGTTTGTCCCCCTGTATCTCTGTGTGTGTGTGTGTTGGTCTGTTTTGTCGCTTTTTTCCATGCTCTTATCATCATCAGTTCGTGTCGACATTGCTTTGAAGGACCTGGTAAGACTGGTCGCGTAACATTTAAGCTATCTGAATGGGAGTTTGGATGTTTCTCATTTAACCCACCCAACCCACGGAACCAGTTGGTACGCAAAAGTGAAGAGCAATTTCATAGCACGCCTTCAGGCCCGGGGGGGGGGAGGATTGGCGCACTATGACCACGGTGATGAAGTACTTACTCATAATGGATGCCCATTTTGCCCCTATCGCTCAATTGTGAGGTTTGGTTGGGAGAGCAACACCTTGGGACTTGGTTTTTTCCGTGCCTTGCCGAATCTTGCAGGACAATAAAACTTTTCCAATCACCACCGGCCAGTCAACCGGATTACCGGGGAGCACTCTCTTCATTGAGGGAACGGTCGGTAAGCGCGGTGTGAAAAGTTTTCCGGTCAACGATCGTTTCCGATGAAATTGCTTGAAAGTTTCTTTCGACCGGGCCAGGGAACGGCTTGCGACGACCGAATGAAAGATTGGCCCGCCGAGGTGGCTCGTGCGCGTTGTGACGCGCCAATGACAACCGACAACCGACCTATGCTTATCGGGACGGCTGGCAGGCAATCTAGTGAGCTTAGCCATCGATTAAGCAGACACGGTAGGTAGGCGTACGATCTTATCGCTCGCCGCTCAGACCGGCTGTAGGAACGGCACGGGCGGTAAACAGTATCTTCGATTCGAACGTGTCACGGTAGCAATATCGTCTAGCATAAAGTGTACAATTTATAATCTCGGAAGGCTCATGCCAGGGCGCTGCCTCCTACGACGGGCCCTCGCTCCAATTTCGACCCTGTGTTGTTTTGATTCGTACGCTTCACATGCTCAATCGCTAGTCTAATCACATATCATTCCGAGCGACGAGGCACTGTGGGCGTGCGGGAACGAAGGGAAGCATGGTAGGAAATTTGCCCCAAGCGGCCAATCGTTTTGCAAAACGATTCCAATGCCTAGACAACGGGCTAGAGCACACACTCATACACACACGCGTGAGCACACATGTTGGTATGTTGGAAGCATGGGGAATGGAGGGTTAATCTTATCGCCCATTTCTGCAACCAACTGAGGGTTACCGTTGTTTTGTGTTGTTTGTTTTCTTTCTTTTTGAAGCCTTATCATATTAATCGAACGTTCCTGTATTTTGTGCACCTGGTCGAATGGATTTGGGGGAAGGCGAAAAGATTTTCGGTATAAATAACAGGTCGAGCGTCTGGGAAGGGTTTCAGTAGTTTGACAAGAGTTTGTCCAGAGTGTGTTTGTGTGTGTGCGTTGATTCAAATTGAACTAGAAGGAGCAGAACGCCCAAAGCTTTAAAATGCGTATCCTTTCACTGGTGGCTTTCGGGCTCGTCTGTGCCCTAGCATCGGTTGGTGGTTACGAGACGGAGGTTGAAGATGAAGTGTAAGTGAAGCTGGTTGTGTGGTTTAAAAGTGATCAATTTAAAGGTTCTATCTCAATTCAGAATTAAAAAGTTATGCTTTTCGATAAAATTTCAATAATTTGAAATGGTGCTAGTTCACTATTTGAGAAAAATAAAATCAAATTGCTTCGTCTAATCGGCGCTAACTCATTCAGTGATTGGGCTGAGTGAAACTTGGGTAGGGTTTTTGTTCTCCGTTTCGATTCACTCGTCGCGCGAGGAGGGAGTTAATACAATAATAATATAACCTTTTTCACTTTATCTTTCGTTTAAAGTAGTAGTTTCCTAAATGGAAATGAATTTTGTTCTTTTGCTCACCTTTTGTCATTATTTCTTTATGGAGCTGTTTATTTTCTAAAAATTAAGAGATTGTCAAAGAATTGATACATAGTAATCATTGCATTTGATACTGATATTTTTCTACAATAAATTGCGTTTTTGTAAATTCAGTCTTTGATATTTGCATAAGCGTGTAGAATTGGGAAATAGTTTAGCATGAAAAAGCATGAATCCTCTATTTTAAGCCTTTGTTTTTAATCATGCAGCATTGAAACAACACTGGCGTTACACGTTTGACACGAGCCCATGGGTACCCTTTGAACGACGTACTTAGATAAATTAAAAGCGATAAGATTAGACCAACGATCCTTTGTTATGGGGATATCAGTTGGAATGGGAGCAGAGGATGGATTAAAATGTTCACACCTGGTTGAACGTAGGTGTAATAAGTAATGAATTTTCTGGTCCCCTTTTGGATGCAGCAAATGTGTAGCATTTCAATCGGGATTACAAGTTTTCAAAAGAGTTCGTAGATCCACACATGAATGAATGAGAAATTCTATTTTTACATGTCATTCATTCCGTAAATAATATCATTGAAAAGATTCACAATGGCTGCAATAATACATAAAAAATCAATATGAAAAAAATGTTTGAAACAATACTTTTTAGTTGCTTAAATATTATATAAAAAAACTACTAATTTGAAATAGTTGTGTACTTATGTCGTGCAACTTAATGGCATTATTTCATGAAAAATTAAGAGTAGTTATTTTTACAACAACTTATCAATTATGGAATATTTAATTTTAATTCACAAATGTTGTTGAAAGAAATGTTTGAAATCATAAAGGGTAGCTTTTATCGGTTTTTGTTACCTAAATAATAGCGAGATTATTTCAGAAATTTTCTCTTCAGAATTTCAGAATTCTCTTATCATTACCATACTGAGAATCCATCTTCCCGGGCTGCGAATGTATCTGAGCTAATGTTGCTGTCAGTATTATACGGTATTCCTCCTCGTTTCCAGGCAACGCAACACCGCTATGTCGGCGAACATGAACAACTACATCGACGTGGTGATGATTCAAGTTGGACCGTGGATGAACACGCATCTGGTTCCCATGGCGCTGCCCGATGTGGTCGAAGGATTTGAGCATGTACGTATAAATTGAAAAAGAATTGCCCTGTGCTTTAGTTTTGGCTGTTTCCGTGAATTTTTTTGCTTGCTGCTTCGATAACACGTTCACCTTCTGTTCCCGTGTAGCGCCCAATCCTGATCACCTACCATGGCGAGCTGGCACTTACAAACGGCGTGTTCCACACCATCCACAGTGTGGGCCGCAATGGAAATGCCATGATGCACTACGACCGTCAGTTGCTACGCGTCGCCGTCGGAGCCAACATTCGACAGCTCGGTGTAAGTATGGCGAGGAATGTGTACTGGTGGAATGTGCAACGAGGAAGAATTGTTCACCAGAATTTGGTTAACGTCTGGGTTGGTAGTTGGGTCCGCTTCTTGGAAAGTCGCTCGGTAGGGCGTTGAATCAGTACAAAGTACATGAGGGCTGAAGAAAAATGTGTATGGTTGTTTGAACCAGGCATGTAGCTCGGAAATAGTATGTGCACATGTATGTTAAATGCGTATGTGCTGACCAGGTTAGGTAAGTTACCATATTTAATTTTCTTGGTACACTTGTGCAAAACTAAGTTAAAAGTCAAATCGTTTATACTTTTTTGATTATCTGCTATTGATTACTACCTAACGAAGGGTCACGTAAATTATGTTTGAACTAGGTTTTTTTTGTCGAACATATTTTTGTTTCACTTCGGATTTTTTTTTTTTCACGAGGAGTATTTTTTTCCGTGCGACGTGAACAATAATTTTATCAATCACTCAACTCGCTCTGGCTGAAATGAAAAAAAAAACAGTTTTCACAGCATAACCGTATAATCATAATAACGATTCTGTGCGTAACGCAATGATTGATACATTTCTGAGAATGATTTTGATTGATAAAAATATGTTGAGTGATTGATAAAATATTGATGAAACAATGCATAACAATAGCAGTATACTTAATTCTGGAAGGGAAAAGTTTACTTGGCCTAGATTTTCCGTTCAACTGGATATGCAAATGTTGGATTCAAAAATATCTTAATTATTTTTTTAAGGAATGAACTGCTGATTTGCCAACCATGCCTATAACGTGCCTGTTTTTGTTTTGTTTTTTTGCTTTGTTTTTAATGATAATATGGTGATAAATACCAAAATATAGTTAAATAGGACTAAAATGCAATTACTCTAAGTATATCGTTCAAATTGAATAATATTTGTGTTAAAATGTCGTAATCAGTGATAGCGATAATAACGAATGGCTTATCTCATTAATCCTAAGGAATTCCGAAAGTTTGAACACATATCAGAAAATAATGGATTTGTTTTTGTCCAATTGAACTGCACCATTTAACGATCTTGAGTAAATCTATAGTAAAAATCTTAACAGGATAAACGTTTTTATTACTTCTAATTAGCGGTTTGAGACGTATTTTAGAGCACTTAAACCACTCTTGTCTACCAGCACTTTAAGGAAGTGTACTCTGTTATAAAACGAAACGAAACGGAAACAATAATTCGGCCAATTCCTATACATTTCAAACGAAAGTGATTTAAGTCGGGTTATGTCGGCCAAGACTCTTGTAGTCTTTACTTCTAATGGCCTTGGCTATTTGTGGCACAGCCGGTTTATTTATGTGACACTATTGGATCATCCCTATATCATTCATTGGAGTAGTCTTACTAAGTTGGGAAGGGCATGTTGTTTTGTCGCATGTTAAGTCATCTACCATGTTAAGACTCTCCCAGGGGTCGAAAGTTTAATGATTCATGGTTGAAGATGTTAAGATGAAATAATTTGATTAACGAATGATTAGATTTTTTTATAGATTTTTCATAAGCTAGCAGTTATTCTTTTATTCTTGCTAAAGTGTTCTCAGCAAGGTTTGATTGATGAATTGGAACGAATAGCAGAAAACCTTCAATCCCACTGCTTTGCAACGAAAATATTTGTATGATAATACTGCAAGTAATAGTATGATAATCTCACGTCAAACAATACAAACCACAGGCAACCGGTATTGCAGTGAGGCGTAAAATAAGATTCAATATCGTCAACTCGCCGCCGACGTGGTCGTCAAGATGTACCAACGGTGTGCCTCGTTAAACAGGTCCTCCCGTGGTGTGCTAGCGAAATGAATTATTCAAAAAGCAAGAAATTATTCTTAAGCCCCCAGAGGAGGCTAGTGCGGGTGTGCATTGACGACGCCACGCCACCAGGACCGCCCTAGACTATACCCAAGGTGGTGGAGCTTCCACTCATCCTCAATACCCGTCGTTTGGCAAGGGTTTTTGCAAGAGACTCCTGTGCGTGGCGAGGGTTAGTGCAAGATCTGGATCGGTAAAGCTTTTCGCTGTATGGAATAAATGGAAGCATCCACCGGAAGAAGGTGTATATGCGAGTGTGATTTATTCAACGAGTAGCAGCAGCACCAGCACCTAGCTCGCGGGAACATGGAACGAGTGACTCGTTAGAAGGGTACTCGCCTCGGGACTGAGAAATTGAGTCACCTGCACCGTGACACAACAGTTCGTCAAATGCGAATGAGACGAGACTTGCTATTTCCTTGTGCCAGATTCGTGGAAAATTCTTGCGGATAACGGGTTCGGGTCTTTATTGCTTGGCGATAGGAGCGAGCTTTTATGTTGAAGCTGCAACCATAGCACGGTACCACTCGCCCTCCCCGGTGTGTTTGTGTGTGGTTCGCCGGAAGAGGAAGCTGAAGAATTTATATGTTTTTCTTATTTTCTCTGCACCGAACTCGGGCTTTCCTACATGCGGCGTGTGCCGTGTCTGGTGGGAATTTCCCCACTACCTCGCGTTGGCTCCCACTGTGTTGCGTTGGCTGGAAAATGAATTTGTCTAAATTTATCATTCTAACGACTTTCCCACAAGACACAAACACATTGACGTGCGTGCGTTCAGGTGAGTATCGCAGATGTGGTGCGTGCTGATACCGTCCTCAAAGTACCTCCCGCTCCATGCTCTTCGGTGTCATGTCGGGGGAGGTGTAAAAGTGCGTTAAAGTACACCGCACGGAGGAAATTACGCACAGTGGGTTTGTTTTCCTTCTCTATTTTTTTAAATGAAAGTCCCCGTAAAGTGATGGCAAGTTTCCCCACACCGCGAAAAAGAGAAGGACCGAAAGCGGAGAACCTTACCGTGCCGAAGTTTCTCCGTGCCGAAAGCCTGCTACTACTAGACGCGGTACCGTTTTACCACATTCGTCGTCTTGTGATTAAACAATGCTTGAAAATTTATTACCTCGGATATGCGATACCGAGAAACGAGTCACATTTAATTTGCTTTTCATCGCACGCGTGTGTGAGTGTGACTTTTTTTTTTGGGTGTTGGCTGTTGTTGTTGCCGTTTCTTTGCCTTTGAGGAAAGCCTTCCATTGCCGCGACGGAACCGGTTGATGCGGTGGTGTGCTCCGGTATGGCCTACGGCGTTGTAAGAAAGCGGGGGGAAAATAGGGGATTGTAAAAGAAACAACAGTACGGGCAGAGAGAGAGAGAGATTGAGAGAGAGAGAGAGAGAGAGAGAGAGAGAGAGAGAGAGATAAAACACGAGGGAAAGATGTTGTAAAAGGTGTCGAAAGTTGAGCAAGTCGGCAGGTGGAGAACGCAAACCAAAACGCCATTAAAACCTGATCCGGGCAAAACTGGCTGATTGTGCTAGAGGGAGGTGGAATGTTGAGACACGTGTTGGGGCAAGGTGTACCCGAAATCTTCTCCATGCTCCTTGCCACTTTTTTGCTGGTAGGAGGTGTTTCTACACCCATGCCGAGGTGTTGGCGAAAGGTGAGTGGATTATATTTTTTCCGTAAAGATACGGTTGACGCCCCGGCCGAATGGACAGATGTGGTTACGCGCCTGGTGCCGAAGAGTGGCGCACCGACGTTGGCTTATGCCCTCCAACACTCCCCCTTGGTCGCTTATCCTCTGCGCATGCAAAGGGTGCCAGCTTTCCGTGTTTATTACGCCACAGGTTTTGAGAAGCAGCAACCGGACGACGGGGTAGGGCTTTCCTTCCCAACTTGTGCCAAACACTTTCAGGGCAATTATTGTTGTTGTTTGTGGGTTGGTGTTGTCGATTAAAGAGCGAATTGCAAGGTAAGGGTGGGGAAGTTTTGTTTATTCTTTCCCAAACGCCCACATTCTCCTTCGAGTGCGATGGCATGCAAGGGAAGAGCTGATTGTATGTGTGTGTATGTATGAGGGTGGGGGGAGATTGGAGGCAGGAATAACAAAAACGTGAATCCTACCAAGGTGTGTGCTCTTAACGCGAGTTTTTCTCCGATCGCTGCAAGTTTCGCCGAAAGGGAACGACCTGGGTTGACAGGGGAAAGGGAAAATCTTCTCGGTAGAGATTTGCTGGTGCTTCGGTGGAAGAAATTATTTTGCCCACTTTCGGAAAGTTTTGGACCACCATCTACCCTCGTGTGCACACCCAAACACCACCCATCGTATGCGACTACTTCATCTCCTTGCTTCTGCTTTGTTTTTCACTCCCCTCCCGTACTGGCTGCCAGTTCACCTACGACTACTCCGCACACATCATGGACCTGGGACCGACCGGTTTCGTCGACGTCGATGTAGCGACGATGACTTTCACCAGCGAGTTCATCATCGACTTGACGGATTTCTACATCTGGATGCAGGACTTCCGCCTAACCAACATGGGGTAAGTGTTCGCCCTGTTTGTTGTATCGTTTCTTTGGCTTTTTTTTTCGTTTTTTCCGCCCTTTCAGCACACTCATCTCTTTGATCACGTTTCACGTTTCTCATAACATTACGACGGGGGTTCCTTTCTCGTCTATCATCCTTTCCGTGGAATGGCTGTACCTTCGAGTCGAGAACGATCGGAGCGGTGTGTGAGTTATTTGATCGGCAAAGTTGCAGCAAAACATTTAATTATTAGCGGAGAAGTTTATTTTGAGTTACTTGGAAATGTATAAGTGTAGGTGTATGCGTCTATGTGAATGTGTGTTTTCTTCTTACATTTGTAAAGTGATTCACTCTGGAAACTTTTAAATTAACTGGCACTGAAACACGGCTGAACGAGTTACTTTTTATTTACAGTATGATTGAATAACATTGAGTGCTGTTTTATGGAAGCGATGATACTCGTAAAATTTAAATATGTGTATGTGGGCTTCTAGAACAGGCGTCTTACAACCTTCAGCCCAAGCAATCAATTTCACTCTAACTTTTATTTGCACCGATACATTTCATACATTTATTGTTTTCAATCGTGCGTTACACTGTTTGAGCCAATATCAATTTGTGAGTGAAATGAGTGTCTTGGTTTCCAATATTTGGCTCACCGGATATTGTCACCGTCACCGAATCAATAGTGCTCGTTCAACTTCGGCATGTGCGTGCGTGTGTGCCATGTGTGGCAAAAGCTCCCGGCAACGGGTTGTTCACGTTTCCATACAGTTTGATGGAAAGTGTCTCGAGTGCAATTTTGTTTTGCCTGTTGAAACTGTTAAGCTGTTTCTTACATCCAACGTACTCGCTCTTCCGTTTGCGTATTGAGTTTTGGTTCACGGGGAGGGAAGCGGGAGGAAAATGGGAGTGACAGAAAATGGATGTTTTTTAACGACGCAATCTAACGCGCCGGGTGAAATCCGGACGGTAGACTTGATTTGCCTCGAGCCAAACACTCAAGCCATACGATACGGGTGGTAGATTACCGAAGGAAACCCCCCCCCAGTTAGGACGGAGACGGCAGATGCTGTTACCGGGCTCCAGTAAAACCTGGACCTGGTTGTTCTACCATTACACTCATTGTCTTTTGGCTGAGCGTGAAAGAAAGGGAAACAAACATATCGTTCTCCGGAGCGGAAGCGATTTCTTTTCCCCAGAATCCCGGAATCGTGTGAATTTCATTTTCCCGAACAGCTAACGTAACAATCATCGTTTCCTCCTGATTGGACATCATTCAATCGTGAAATTGTCACTACGCTTTGCTGCTGCGTTGAAGCTAATTTCAAACAACGGCCGGATGGCCAGGGATGAGATGAAAGTAGCAGTAGCACATAACAGGGGGTCAGGTTTTTATTTGCCGATCCCTATCGGCTACTGATTCTTCCCGTGCAGCTCGGTAGTTCATTGCGCTAAAGCTCCACCCGGTGCTGCACGCTGGTGGTGGTGGTGGGAAAATAATTTAATATTAAAATTCGCCTGCTTTATTTACTGGGCGATCATTTAATCCCACTGGAAAAAGCGTCGAGTTAAAGTGGCAGCACAGAGCAGGGACCTCTGTGCCTGTTTGGCTGCGCATAATGGAACCTGCCAGCGTGTAGTATCGCCCCTTCCGATCGCTTCCGGGGCAGTGATTGTGTCACCAATGGGAAAACTTCCGGGAAACAGAATGAATAAACAAGCATAAAACTGTTAAGATAAGCAACGCAAATGTGCACAGAGCCACCCATTGGCGCGCGCACACACACACACACACGGGCTATATACAGAGCGATGACAGTGGAATCATGCGGAACCGTGGTTCCTAATGTTCGCTGTACACCGCGGTGCCTTTGTCGCCCTCGCGTGGCTTTGTGGGCTGCAATCGAATTAGTAAGATTTTTATTTCATCCACTTTTTGTGCTCGTTTGTGATATCAATCTCACTCCCGGGACGGGTCCGTGTGGTGTGGCCGTGGCCTTTTCAGCGCGAACAATAACACGCGCCCGTTCGCTGCATTGTTTGGTGCGAACGAGGAGCGCGAATCCTTTGGGCAAATAGACATTGGCAGGAATGGCCGCCGTAACCCCGAGCCGGTACATGTGTATGGGGGTCATTATCGGGAATGTTTTGTATGCATAGCATGGCTGCCATACAATTTTATTTCCTCCCTAGTTACCCGAGTGATGAGCGCCATTGCCACGTATGCTCAGCGTTTTAAATGCCAACAAATTGATTAATCCCCTACAATGCGTTCCATTGTGATTGCAACGCATTACGCTGCAGGGCAGATGGAAGGGGCAAGTTTTATGATTGAATTAATTGGCTACGTGGGTTGCCACCGGTTGAAACCAATTATTGTACTTTAATTACTTTGGCAACTCACAGGTGAGAACGTGCTGTGGCGAAATGGTTTCAAATCAAGTTGCTGATATAGATTAAAAGAGAAAAACTTAAAGAAGTGTTTAAACTATAATACTTAACAAAAAAGGGAGTGTTGACTCGAAAATTGTTAACTAATTATTTATGTTGTTTTAGAGCTTATAAAAGCTAATAACAGAATTATGTTAAAAGTAACATATTAATTTATGTAGTGCTCAGGCAATACAGTCAGTCATGCCAGTTGATCTGTTGATCTTCTATATGGGCCTAGATCTGTTTTTTGAATAATCACATTTTTACGTACGAAATATGAATAAGAAGTTTGTATTAATAGTTTTTTTATATGAGCTTTTTAGTATTTTCAACTTTAGCATAGTATGTCGAATAAGAAAACTTGCAACTGACAAATTGCGATTTTTTATTTTGTCTTTTACAAGATTCAATTTACATTACAAAAAAACATGATTTCAAATAGCCATTTAAAAAATCTTGTATAATGAACAAAAAATCAGGATTTTTGATCATCACATTAAATAATAAAAAAATATAGTCAAAACATAACAGCCTTAGAGAAAAAATGAGCATTGATGCCTTAAAAAAATAAAATATGAACTCAAAGACTGCTATCATTCGAAGAAGGTATAATAAGAAATTAGCTGTAAAAACTTTAGAACTTTAAAGATTATTTAGACTCTTTAGATAACATTCTGAATACATTCAGAGCATGAGTTAATGTTGCATATTTCGTGCATGCATGTTAATTGTATGCCATTTAACATCATGTTCAGCAATAAAGTGTTTTTTTTTTTCGATTTATTTATCTCGCATTTAAGAAAAACGCTTTTACCAAGAGCCGAACAAAGGCTCATGAACAAAACCACGCCATCGCATCGATCGCCCGACAGTGATGAGTGTAAACTTTGATTGTTTAATTTTGTTCGTACAACCGCATCCATAATTCACGCCCCTGTCAATAATGATCCCGGACCCGGGCTGCTGCCGGCTGATCCTGTGGCCAATTGCTTTGGACAGTCATTATGAGCGGCATCATAAAATATTAAGCGTGGGATAACATATTTATAGCGGCCACAGACAGCCACATATGTCACCGAGCTCGGTAAAAAGCGGTCAGTTGATCTGGTCCTGCCTGTTAAAGCCATCCAAGCTCGCTAACGAGAGGCCGCTTTAATCGCCGTACGAAAACCCCGGACCGGGCGTGTGAGGTGGAGGGATGCCGATGCTTGCAAATAATGTACGGACACAGACACAATGCGCCACACTTGACACTGGCAGTGCGGGCACAATCACACAAAGCCGAGTGGTTGTTGTGCTTCTGAACGGGCTTTAGCATGCTGTTAACCTGATTGAATGGGCATAATTGAAGTGAAACCCTCTTTTTTGTAGCACTTAAGTGATCGCACCGCAACGAGAATCGGAACAACATAAAGCAACTTTTCTAGACAAACCACTGCAATGGTTTCAAAACGTTATGTTTCATAAACTAACCGCTCAAGTGCGATCGTGTTTATTGCGTGTTAAATGGAGATTTATTTAAAGTGCGCTTAAACGTAGCTGGCACTTCCCCAGTCACGGTTCCCAGTGGAGGAACTGTTCCCATTTTGGTTATCTGTATGTGTGTGTGTGTGTGTTTTTTTGTCGCTCGCTTAACTGACGTTCAAGATCGAGATAAAAAAGTTTTCCAGCCAAAACTGCACCGTTCAGCACGTGTTAGTTTGGTAGCGGGAGAGACCGGAAGTTACTGCGTCCGAGCGCTGGAAGAGAGGGGGGGGGGAGGCTGCTGCTGGTTTGGGTGGCATAAAAAACTGTGCCCCCCAAAACTCGTTCGCCTTGCAAAAGTTTCCGTATTATCGACAGGCGGAATCTCGCAAGTGATGGAAGTGCCCATTGCTGGACAAACGTGATCTTTAGCCACTCCGGTCGGACTGGATATTATCGGGGAAGTTTATTTTATTGTTCGTTTTATTTACTTTTCATTGGCATCGGTGGAAGGTGGCAGGGAATACGGAAGTGAAGCTGCTTGTCGCTTTTAGTGTGGGAAAATATTCTACCGATCACGGAATGTGTTGTTCGATGTGTTGTGGTGGTAAAAATAATACCACTCACTCATACATACATACATACACGTATACAAACAAAAAACAAACACACACATACATGCATCTCTTATCCTCTTTTGCGAGCATGTACAACAGTACAAATACGGGCACGAAGTGATGTCGATTTTTTCGTCATAAATTTTTATCCTTTCCTCGCTGCGGGCCAGAAGTGCTGTGCTGTCGTACGTAGGGCAGATTGAAAAGCTCTGCTTGGTTGGAATTCGAGCAATTCGTTCGATAGTGTTCGTCTAGGGGCACGTCTGTCAATCAGTGGACGAGGAAGCATTCCGCGCGTACGGGGTTCGTTCCCAACGAGTGATAAAACTGCCGGGGCCAAATAGCAAATGGGTAGCATAAAGGACAAATCATCGTCGCAATCGCCATCGTCATCTTTTCGTCTTCACCTTTACCGCAGTACATCATTCGGGCCAGATCGGTCCGTCAAATTGCAAACGGTTTCGCCCAGCTTGTCGCCGTTGATCCCTGTTGAGGGCGTGTTTTGGCGGGCCTCGAGCTGTAGCGTTTCCGTTTGCTGTACCAAAAGCTTTCCAAAAGCTTGACGTTTGGATTAAAACAAAATGCTCCACAAATGGGTTGTCGCTGCCGTTGGTTCGCAGCTAGCTATTTCCAGCTCCATCCATTCATTCGTGTCACTGTTTCGACACTGACAGTGTGATTACTTCAGCTTGTCATCGATTATTGGGCGACCGACCTACCTGCCGAAAGGAGCTAACACTGTTCTGTTACGATGCGTTCCATTGCAGCAACCTAAACATTCGCTTCCGCGGTAACATTCTCGTCGACTGGATGGCCAACATTTTTGTCAACATCATCACGACCGTTTTCCGCAACACGATCACGAACGTGGTGTCGAACGGTATTCACGACTTTATTCAGGCAACGCTGGACGAGATGAATGGACGGCTGCGTGGTCGCGCAATGACCGAGCAGGAAGCGGCTGTGCTGATTGAAAATCTGAAGAAAATGCTTACCAACTAGAATCGTACCGGGGAGGGGAAAGGGAACGTGTCGCTTCTATGCACGTCAGTTGCTTCGTGGTACATTTCGGGTTGGTTAAATGAATGGTTGAGATGAATGTTTGTGTTTTTATTTTCTTGTTAATAAAATTGTTGCAGTAGTACTTATGCTTCCCCCGTACGTTGCCAATGTATAGTTTCCGTAGACATGTGAAAGGTAAGTATGGTTTATTTTTATTGGGGAGGTGTTATGAATTAAAAAAAAATTGTCTGAAGTTTTTATAATTAGACCAAATTTGAATCAGCTAGAAGGGCAGAGTTTGTGTTACACTTATTTCGTTTTAATAGCAAAGGCAGAGTTAGAGCCTTTGATGCCCTTTGCTAAGCGCCTAAAGGTATGCAAGATTGTGTTACTCATTTGTGTTTCCTTAACATTTGTTGTTCTAAAACCTTTGAAATATTCTAAAAATTGTAATGTTACAATGAATTGATTAAAAAAAAATGTATGGATACACCGCTTCGTCTCACGCTGCATACGCTAGAAACCGTTGTAATGATATGTACTGGAATCGTTTGGCACTCTTTTGAACATTAGACCGTTGGAAAATATCTCATAAGAATTTAAATATAGTTTGACAACGGATCACAATGTGCGTATACATTAAAATATTAACAAACACAGTGAATATGACAGTCAGAGCTTGTGCAAGTAATTCGAACGTATTGCCCCCTGGAGGTTATGCAATGCAGTGCTAGCTTTTGATAGATCTAAAGGTGCTGTTAGAACTGCATTGGATCCGTTTGGCAGACGATGTACCTTTCGAACTTACCTTTTCTGAAGCAAAACACGTCGTATTGATGATCATTGTTCTGTCATCTCATAGTAAGCTCACAGTGCAACGAACATTTATTATTAAAATACTTTATTTACAGGTTTGGTTTTGATTTTTCAGCTTCCCTCCGTAGGTGTAAGATGCAGTAATGTGGAAGGTGTTTGCTTTCCGGTTTATCGTCAATATTGTATAAAAAGGAAATAGAATATACTTTCGGTAAATAAATAAACTTAACTGCAATTTTTCTACCGTGACACTTTCATTCCGACCATGATTTCTTTTCATTTGCTCTCTTACTTACAAATGTTTTCCTAAGATTTGTTTTTTTTTTCTCTCTATTCATTTTTAAATTTAAATTTACGTTCCTATCTTCCCACCTGCTTTGTATTCGCAAATCCGAACTATAGTTTACAGGAAAATACATACAGACAGGCTATTCACGACACGTTCTGTTCGACAGTGCAATCAGCTCCTTAGAAATCTCTGCCATTTGTGTTTAGGACAAACGTTCTTGCGTAATAATGTTGGTACCTCATCTTTGGCAAAGGGAAACGGGTTCGAATTTACTGCTCAAGCGGCACTCTTTTGCTATCAATCCTTTCAGAACATAAAATTTGTGTACACTGTCATAAATGGAAAAGAAAATACGTCCACTTTACAAATGTTTTCCCCAACATGAGAGGTTTTGCTTTCCAATTTGCATGTTTCACGCGAGAAAGTGAAACCTTTCGATTGAAGTTTGTTGTTACGAGCAAAACGCGTTTCCCATCGCGCCGTTTGCGTGGTTTTCATTTTGCTTTACCCTGATTACCATTTCGAAATGGACCCATTTGCTGGATCAGCATTGCAACGAGGGCGTATCGGTTCGGTTTTTGCGTGACAGACAGCTGTCAGACGAGTCGTTTCGGGATTCACTTTTGGCAGGTTGGATGGCAAGAATGAGTTTGGCATGTGTGCCGCAACGATGCTCGCAACACTGTGTACCGCTCAGCCATGGTCCAATCGGTAGCAGTGCTGGAGTTGTCTCAACACAGTTGAAGTGGTCTGGACTGCTGGGTGCTTTTTTTTTGGTTGATCACGCAGTACAGATTACACTAATGATGATTTGACGCTACCTGTGATGTCAACCTATCTGTTACACTTACCTTACAGAATGTGTGCCAAAGGAGTAATAGTTTTTCAGCAAAAAATAAGGGTTTCAAAAACAAATCTCTTGGTAAACGTTTCCTGAATAACCTCCCCGACGGTGTCCACAAGCAAACCACCAGCTACCATTGGCTGCGAGTGCTCGATGAATTTTCCTACAAATTTCAACTACAACCCCTACACTCCTTCACGCTTCGCATCATTACTTGATTCACTTATCATACATAAATACACCCACCAATAGTCGCAACATTTATACAGTTCTGTCATTAAGATTCGTGCAGCAAACGGGCAACACACAACGGCTTGTTTGCTGACGAAGTGCCATCGACATCGTTCCACTTGGCTTCCTTGCCGCTGTCGAACCCTGTCGTCGCTTATTGGATTGAAATTAACAATTTCAAATTGCACACAAACGATTGTTTTCCTTACACGCACACACACACACAAACATTTACACGTTGTACGTGTCGCGTGCGTGTGTACTTCCTCTGGGTCACTGGTCACTTAAAACGGGTTTCAATTATTGCCTTCTGCTCGATGCACCAGGGGTCACCATTTGGCATGCTGACCATCGCACCTTTTTCCATTAGTGGTTTGTAAGAACTATTTTAATACATTTCCTTTCGCTCCTCCCCTCACACCGTCCACTGGATGGTTCGTTTCATTCGCGCTAATTACGTCCTACGAACTAGAGTTGTTTTTCCCTTTTTAGTTACAGTTTGGCTTACGATAAAATTCGAACAATGACAATACAACAAAACTGCACCACCGCACACTGTAACGCATGGCGCGGGCTCTGCAGTAGCATGTTGTGCTGTACCATCTTTAACCTACTCTAGTGGGAGGTGACCCCTCTGCCAACCTGTGAGACAAAAAAACAGACACACACGCGCGCGCACACACACACCCGCAGCTTATCCCACTAAAGCTTCCTCACGGTACAGCTTCCAAAGACCGCGCGGCTCATGATGACGCTTTCTTCACGCCGGGCGCCATGCCCCCCTTTCGCGCAGGTACGCAATGACCCGTCACATCTCGTGATGCAAACACACACACACACACACATACACCCACCAAACAGTGGAACCAGTCTTGTTTTGGACAAACGATAAGCTCCCGGTTGTTGACGGTTGCTCGCAAATGCTAAGCGTCATCCCCTGCAGGATCATGCCCCGCGCCAACCACCTAGCAATGTCTCACTCGTTAGATTGTGTTTGACTGTGGCGGACTGTGTTTTGCCGTGCCCGTCCACGGATTAGTCCGGCAATGTTCCGGTCGTGCGCGACACATTTCATTTGCGCTCGAAACGTGTGCCGCCGGTCAAGAAGGTTTTGCCGTTATTTTTTTTTTTCTTGTTTTGTGTGCTTGCTTGGTTGGTGCGAGCGAACGAAGTTTAATTAGCTTTCGCAAACTTGTCTCACAGATACACCAGATCTTTGTCCAGCGCGCTCGTCCCACCGACCGGTGGACGGTGGAGCGGTAGTGTGGCGGCGGCGGCGGCGGCGGTGGTAGTGGTGGTGGTGGTGGTGTGATGCTTCCTTAGCAGGATTATGCTGTAGTTCTAGAAACAGTACGTTCGATTCGGTGGACACATGACGATGGTGTCCTCCAGTTCGCTGATCGTTGGTTCCTTGTTTTTTAGGATGGATTGCGGGTGTGGTGGTGGTTGCTTATGATGCTGCTGCTGCTGCTGCTGCTGCTGCTGCTGCCCCGGATGGGTCGAGGAGGAGGAGCAGATTGAGGAGGCGGATGATAACTGCTGGGACGGGTGTTGCTGCTGTTGCGCGACGCCGTGGCTCTGCCCCGTGCCGGTTCCTGGCGGACCAGACGTGGCGATAAGCGCCGGCTGCGAAGGAACCGGATGTCATCCGTAGTAGTACTGCGCGTTGGTCGCTCCTCTACTGAGGCTGCGGGGTGTGTTCCCATCGTGATCGCTCGACAGGCGGCGTAGCGTTTGCGTGCCAATTACCGAGCCGCCGAGGAAGCCGGGCGGAAGCTGTTGCGATGGCTGGTGCGGCCTCGGCAGGGTCGTCATGGCTGCCAGTGGCGTCCTTATCGTACCTGTTTCCAGTGGAGAAAGGGGAATTTAGTTGCACTCGGGGGTAGAAACAGAAGGAAAGCAGAAGGAAACAAAAGCGAACAATCTCGTGAAGGTAAAAAAGGTACACATTATTTCCACCATCTTCAAAATCGATTGTTTCCCCATTTGTAGCCTGTCAGTGTGCTTAGCTCTTTAAACCCCGGTTTGCTTTTTGTGCACACCCTTTTGCGTCCTCCATTTTTTTTTATGGGGAATGTTTTATTTTGCAGCCAACATTCCAGCGTTTCCAAATTCCCAACCCTTTTTAAACCAACATTCTTCGGGAATTTCGGGAGACAGAAAATCCCCGAAGGCAAGGATGTGCTGGAGCCTGGAGCATGCTCGTAAACTGTCATACCTATTCACCTTTCGGGAAAGGCAGCCAGCCCGCTAATGCCAAGCCCTTGTGCATCGAGCATGAATTTTTAGCTAATTAAAGCATCACGCCCCAAACACCCGATGTTTGTTTCAGTGTTGTCACACACACAACAACAAAAAAACAGGAAAGGGAGCATTTTCCTCCAAAACGACTTCCACGTTGCTGATCTAATTAAACAGCTATGCTCGCTAAACAGGAAAAAAGTACGTCGCCAAAAGTGCTCGCAAAGAGTCGACAACACAAACACGGCACTGCAAAACAATGCTTAGCAGCTCCGCAGCCGCTCGAGGCGCACCGACGGGGTGAGAATGAATTAAAATATTATTCTAAGCGAGCGATGAAAAATTAAAGTCAAAGACAGCCCACCCGTCCAGGGCCACCGAAGAGCGGTCAAAAGTGGTGTGTCGGTGCGTGTGGGCGTGTATGTTTACCGGTAGCACACAGAAAAAAGGAAAGCAAGAAGGTAAAATTAGTATTACAAGCATCGTAACACCGGCAGCGAAGGTCTTTAAAGTATGTTTGAGTAGCGTGGGAGCGAGTTTTATTGTTGGCGTTGAAAGGTCGGTCCACACCGGTCGACCCAACCAAGAAAAGCTGGTTGGGCCAGGGTAAGCTTACTCAAGGCGGCTTTCGGTGCCCATTTTCCGGCCGTGTAGGTTAGCAAAATTGTTAAACACCACTTTTGGCTGTGCTCGAGTTAAAGTCGAACTTTGAAGGGTTGGAGGGTGCATTAAGTGTGCTTGTAGCAGAAAATGATGTACATAATTTATCGACAGCCGTAGGCAAATGCGTTACAACGTTGCGTTACACCGGTTGTGTAGTGGTTGTTGTGTTAGTTTTAATCGGATGAGCGGTGTAGTCGGATGTAACTTTGTTAAACATGGTCCAAGGTATAGTTGAGTATTGTGCGAGAATGTTGGCTTAGTGCTAGAGAGATGAACTAGCTCAATGCTTCTTAACACACCTGAGGGGTGGAAAAGGGCAGATCGACATCGATGTAACATGTCGATGTTTTAGAATCAATGAATGGTACCTTTTCTTCAAGCTTTACAATTTACACATTGATTGTTGGTTAGCTTTTTATTGGAAGTTAAAGATATATGCTCTTTTCAACAGTTCCGTACGGTTCGGTGATTAAATATGATATTTAAATTGTTTTGAAGAGAGATGCAAAGGATACATATTTTAATGATTTTTTTATTCAGGTGGAACGGCCGTAATGCTATATTTTAATGATAAAAGAAATGATAATCTTAGAAGAAGTGTAAACAAAAGTGATAGTAATGTAAAAGCATTCGAGTAAAATGTCTTGATTAGGCTCTAACCAAGGAAAAATACGCCTGTATGATTCAAATACGCCTCTTTTATGATTGCAATTCAATTAAAAATCATTTTCTAAGCATTCAAGCTTCACGTAATATTTGCCAGGATCTTCAGAAATGAACCATTTTGCTATTAAAACCGAATCAACGTGGATCGCATGTGTAAAAAGCAAAACCTTCAAACCATTTCCCCAACAAGCCCACCAACACAACCATCATCAAAGTAAATGAAATGCATGTCAATTGCTAAAACAAACCCACCCGCTGTAACCCACGCACATGCCCCCAGCAACCCAGCAATGGGGCAATGGGGCAATGCTGGAATGGTAAATGGCTATTGCCGGAACAAACGCACTCACCTATGCTGGAGCCCAGCTGTGACGGCATGATGTTGATGGGCCCGCCGAGATACCCGGGCGACTGGGAGGTGCTCATGATCGTGCCCATCGAGCACGGCGGCACCAGCATCGTGGTGGACGTGTGGGAAATGTTCGACGGTCCGAGATTGCCGTACGGGCCGGGCGACGGCGTGTACGGTCCGTAGCTCTGCCGGGTGGCAATGCAGTCGTTCCGTGTCCGTGTGGGCGCGTTGGTCGTCGGGCGGCAATCGTTGAACAGGCGGCCGGTACAGGCAGCCGGAAGCGTAAGCGCATGCAGCGAACATGTGAACGGTAGACAGGTTTGATTAGACTATGGCAACCTTGACGGTGCCACACAACAGCTGATTCGTAAAGTGTGGTGGCACCACGCACCACATCGTACTTACATCGCTTCGCGAAACGCTCGGCACCGGGAGCGGCGTCTGCAGATCGATATCGGCATCGATTTCCGATATGTCGTCGGTGAAACCGTTCGGCAGCGTCGTTTCGCCGGTGTTGGAAGTTTGGAATTTATCGTCCCCGTCCTTCGCTGTGCGGCGCCGCTGCACCACCAGCCGGCCGATCACGATCGACACGCAGAGCAGGATGGCGACGGTGACGGCCACGATAAGGTAAAGGTAGAATTTTTCCTGGTTTTCTGTTTTTCCGGCGTGCGGCGTGCGTTGCGGCGGATGCGGGTTGCGCCCGATTGTCGTCAATATTTTACGTCCCGAGCAAGCACAGATGCCACCCACCGCCACGGTGAAGTACAGCGGAACAAATGGTACCGATAGGAAAGGTGGAAAGAAATAAATAATACACAACAGTTAGTGTGAGTTTTCATGGAAGCCGCGGTAGCTGGAGAAAGTGGAAAAGTTGTTAATGGAACTGAAAAGGAACTTTTGGACTGAAATGTTTTCGAATGAGACATCTTCTAAATAGCTTAAATGTAAAATAAAATCAACCTTAGATGAATCTCACATCACGCGCACATCGAACATCAAAACGCTCCCTTTTTCCGATCAACTCTTACATTTCCATCGTCTGCTGATGGAAATAAATAGCAATAGAATGTTTATGACTGGTCGTATTTCCTTTTTGAAATCGTTTATCGTACGCACATGAACAGGCGGATGAAGCAAAGTTATCGCTAACGCACTCAACCATTTAATCAAATAAACTGCCCCAGCCGCCGCCATCGTTCGCTGGTTGCGCTGTTGTGTACAGGTGTTTTATTACAACGGTTGATTAATGTCGGGAAGCAGTGCAAAAGGGATGTTTCACGAGGTACGATTTTTCCACTACTTTCCCGCCGGAAATGTTTTCCATTTTCTGCAGTATAAATAGTGCTCCATAATGGCTTCTCGTTCCTTAATTAATTTTCAGCATCACAAGTCATACAAGTGCTTAGAGGTATGAGCTTCATTTTATCATATGTTTGTAGATTGAAGATTGAATCCCTTTGAACAACATTTAGCAAAACGAGTTTACATCCACATCTCCCATACGTTTAAAGGTTTAATTTTCTACAATTTTAAGAAAGCATTCGGAACTGTATCTGAAATGTGCTTTAAAGTCGTCACGAAATGATTCCGTGCACAAACACACCGTCGCTTGGCTGTAGAAATTCAATCTTATCAGCAAGTACTTACGCTCCACAAATAGACGAATCTCCCACCAAGCAAACAAAAGCGGATAATCGTTTCGATCGCTGTTGGACGGCTTCGGCTCAATGTGGCGTGGGCTATCGCCGTCGTCGGCCACACCAAAGCCTCCGTTGCTAGCCTCGTTTCGCTCGGCCACACCGGGATGCTGCCTGGCGCCCGGCAGCGTCCCCACAGGACCAGTGGACGAAGGCGACGATGGTGGTTTGGAAAAGACGACTAATTTCTTATCCGTTCGAACCCGAAACGTCGAACTCGGTTCATTATGTGTTTCGGGGAAAGCGATGGGATTTCGTTGATTGGCACGGTTTCGCCCCTGGTCAGCCGTCCCGTTGCTGGGAGCGACTTCGATCGATCGTCCTTCTTGCAGATGCATGCAGGGGATATGTTGATGTTACAAAATGGTAAGAAGGCTATAATTCTACCGTCAACATACGGGTGCGTGCGTGATTTTAGGTGTGTCCGTTCCATCGAGTGTGTGAGGATAGGTTTGATGAGCGAGCAAGCGCGCGCGAGCGCACGTATTTCATTTTCGCTGTGAATTGCGTGCCAGAGCATAATATAGTACGGTGAAACAAATAAGCAGCAGATTGTGTGTTTGTGTGTAAATGTGTGAGGTGCAGATTCAATTTACTACTGATTTCCCTCCATACTAGGAAATTCGGATGTACTTGCTGTTAGAAGCGACACTGCAGGAAGGTGTATAATATAAGCAAATGTTTACAACACGCCGTAGCAAATTCCCCGAATTGATCCCACTAAGGTGTTCAATCCGTTCAGTTTCAATGATCCAAAACGTGACGAGAATAAAAGTGAGCAGACTTTGTGAGAAAGTAGAACAATTTCACATTGATGCACACTCCTGGCGGGTGCGGTTGGCGAAAAACAAGTGAGGTGGAAATTTTTAATTAATCTCCTCGCCTTAATTGCATCATGCAACCGAACGAGTTTGTGAAACCGAGCTGCAAAAAAAAAAGTTGCCAAGCTGCCCCAACCTTCAGCCAACACCTCGTATATGCTGTGCTTTTTGTGTTGTATGTCTTTTTGCGCAAGCTCTTTCGCTGGCTGCTTCAAGACAGACTTCATTCCAGTGCGTTTCGTTGTTTCTTTCCCCCGGTTGTTTCCGGGAATAGGCAAAACGGAGAAACAACTTCACACCGTGGCTGATTATTTTCGGTGAAACTGGATCTCGAGCAAGCGCCAGGTACGGGCGTTGCTGTGGGCAGGCAAAACACTTAGTAGAATACATAACGGCATTACGTAACCTGTCACGTAGTACATCTTCAAATTAGCCTGGATTTTCCTCTCCGAAAGAAGATCCTCCCGGACGGCAGTGTGCGGTAGGGTCGAGCGCGCAACCGATGCCCGAGCACTAATTGGTTTATGCTCTCGCTGGGCACGGTCGGTTTTGGAAGCATGTTAATTTACTGCGACGGTATGCAGCCTGTCGGGGACGGGTTAAGTGAGCGGAAAAAGTACAAACACTGAAGAATACGGGACCGCGTTCGCGGTGCGAGTACGTGCGGAGCGGGAAGAGTGCCAGAGTGTGTTGGTTGGCCATCTGGTTGGAGTAGTAGTAACGGCCGCACGTGGTGAGGGTTCTTACTTCGAGGGCTCTTGATGCGAAGTTGACCGGCAGTATTGTTGCTGGTCAGCCGTAGTACGTGACTCAGTGCTGAATGAGTGTATAGAACGGGGCAAAGGTAGAAAAACGGCATTCCCAACAAGCTGGATCGGGCTTTTTGTTTTTTATCTATTTATTGCATACACGATTCAGTGAAACGATGTTTTGTGCACTATATATTCTAGATAAAGGAATGTAATATTATGGAATTGTTAAATATGTTGGATGGTCCCTGGCTGCCTCCCATCCATGTAGACACTCGATCTGCAGGTCTTGCTTCACCTGATCCAGCCATCGAGCTCGCTGTGCTTCACTGCGCCTTATGCTGAATTGGGGATCGTTGTCGAACATCTTCTTGGCGGGGCATGAGTCTGTCATCCTCATGGGATGCCTCAGACATCGTATCCTGTCAGGCTTAGAAAACCGTCAGGATGCTCAATTCGCTGTACAGCTTAGCAGGCTCATAGTTCATCTATTTCCTTCGAACTCCATGGTCGAACACACCCTCAAAGATGCTCAAACACTCCCAATTTGAGGCCAATTCCAACGTTTTCATCTTGGAATGTTCCAAGACTCGTGTCCATTAAAGCCCTCCGGGCGAATCAATGTGCGATATATCTCTCATTTCGTGCGGTCACGAAGACTTCTGCATCTTAGCCAAGTGAATATCAACATTTATTCACATATTACCATATTTGCTTTCAATGCTTCAATTTACCGCTGTATCTAATGTCTATCAAACAGCTTGTATCCATTGACATACATGATTGACGTTGCCGAGTGTTGTGCTAATGACATATAGCCTACAGCCAAACTAAGCTTTATGAACGGAAACAAAAAAATCTTATTGGTATCATACCGCACTTCTAGCTTAAGTGCTTTTCAAATAGTCAAATGATTGATTTGTTCTGGCAGTTGGACATTTTGCATCAGGTACCATAAATACCATGGTATTGATGTTTTATTGACGTAGTGGTTGGTAGCTTCCACTGTAAGATTTTCATTTCATAAACAGTTTTCATCATATATGTTCTGCAAAACATCAACCCTTATTGGTTTCTTATAGCTTTTATGTACTCAGTACTTCACTGCGCATGCTTCTTGTAATTTTAAGGAGCTTAATTGATTACTTCCGTCGACTGTTTTCCAACTGTCTTAAATTACTTTTTCATTGAACAGTGCAGCCTCTTTTCTTGTTCTGCTTCCCTGAGCAGTCATTAATCGTTTCACGGTGCCGCTGTGTAGCAAAGACACCTCTCCACCCCCCCAAGTAAAAGAAGCTATTAATCTCAGCTTTTTCCGGAGCAATTGAGCAGATGGTTTTACTAACAGCTTCACCACTGCTCGGATAATGTATGTATCATTAGCTCCATTTGCCGCTGTGGGAAGGTGACTTATGCTTTCGCCAATAGTACGCTTTCCAGCTTCCCAGTCGGCCGCAAAGAAGAAATGGCTGGCTGGCTCTTGCGCTTCAACTACACTCTCGGCTAGCAGTTGCACGGCCGGTGGGGAATTTTAAAGCAAATGTCAAACACCGGTCACTGGCATCATTGTCACACAGGCACACAGGATGGTGGTACGAGGGTAGTAGAGTTGATTGTACTGGGAATGGGCATTCGCTTACTTTCTCTCCCTTTCTCTCTCTCTCTCCGTCAGCCGTATGGTACATCCCGACAATGTGGCCAGCCGTTCCCTCTGGCTCATGTCGTTTTTTTTGTTGTTTTGTGCATCCCTAACAGTCGCCAGCATCAGCGGGTGCGGGAATTAAATACAAACTTGCCTACGAAAATGGCCGAGGACGAGAGCTCAATGAATGTGTGGGGGAGATAGCCACACTGGCCCATTGCAGGAAGCTGGCAGGATAAATGGTTTTCCGGCCGCCTGTTTTCAGTCCCAAACCAGCCCCGGCACTGCCGCTTTGGCCGGGGTCTACTGCATGCATTTTTTTCTTCTTCTGCTTGTTATTCTGTGCTTTGTTTGCCACCGGCAACACACACTGGTGCGGGGTGGCACAGGATGAGACAATTTATTTTGGCCACCGGCTACAGCAGCGGCAGCACCAGCGACTTTAACGGCTTGCTGGGGAATTTGCTGCACCTAGCGGAATGGTTATTTTTCAGCTGTATAATAGCCTGCCCGAACTGTTGTGGTTGTTGCTTGACAGTTGCTATGTGCATGTGTGTCTGTGTAGCGGCACTGTGCTTGTTTGGCCCATTTTCTAAGCTTCCTGTTTGGCGTCCCGAGCCGAGAACAACGTTCGCTCGTTTGCTTGCAGTGGACAGCATTAATGCAATCGGGCCAGCGGGTGGTGGGTTTCTGCCCGTTTCCCACGCCCCAGTCCAACTCAATCACTGTATTGTTGCTAGTATTGGCTTCACTCAAAGATCTACATTCGAGATTTCTTTGCCGTGGGCAATACAATGACGAAAGCGAACGGTGGAAACTGGAAGTAATTCAGAAGAAACACTTTCAAGAGGTGTTCTCCGCACGGCAACTATTCTAGCGAAGAAGTCGTGTAGCGTTTAGGGTGAAGTACAGTGGGAAAAACTATATTATCGTCAGCCAGGCTGGCTCGGTCACAGGCTTCGGGAATCACTGCAGTCTCTCAATTGAAAATGCAATTGCAGCCATGGTTCGTGGTGGGTGTTGGTCAACTACGGACGCTAACAGGCTAACCGGTGCAATTGTGCGGTGAGACCAATCCCTTTGCGAAATAAGCCACCCGTAATAAGGCCGTAATACAAGGCGCAAAAATTTAAATTTAATTCAAAAATAAGATTCCACAAATCAGGTTGCGTCTCTAACACAGATTTAGAATTATAACGAATGTATTCAAATGCTCATGGAGACGCCTGGTGTTTTGTGCGAAGCAAGTGGCGCTCACGTTTCATCTTCAGTGCAAGAAGCGATAATAGAATTTTACTTAAATAAAAGCGTGGAAAAAGCTTTACACCAATCTTATTAAGAAGCGTGATAAAATAATAAGTGTCAAATAAACTGCCATCTTCGAAGAATGCGATATATACAGGGAATGCAATTAGATTCCATAAAAAACATAGCGTTTCCGAGAATTGTTTACTTCAATGCGCACGTCATACGCGTTTCGAATCGCTTTTACGTCATTTGAAGAGTGGGTCTACTGCGAATGATTTTCCAGAGCTTGTTTTGTGAGTGCTGTAACGACAGCTGTGCCTCGAGAGATGAGTTTTATTTTTATCTTAGGCAAATGCAATAAATTTAACGTATTTTCTGTTTGAAATTGAATATCCTAAAACAAATGAAAAAACAATATTCTTTATTTAAATGACGAACTGGTCTCAACATCATCACTGCTTCCTCTAGAGGCTTTGATTGTAAGCTATTTAAATTCAAAATAAAATTGTACTTTCCGGAAATGTGTAGCGATTTTCGCCATAGTGTATTATACAATTTTATGCAAATGAGTAGAAACATAGCGTGAAATCACATTTCAGTGCAATGCACATTTTAAACACAGCAGTCGGTGGAACAGCCAATGGCTCCAATTCGTTCGACGATGGTACAAAACTCCACCGTCACCGTCAAAGCGCATCGACAGCCTAAACCCCTTCCACTTACCTCCGAACGAAAAGTCACTATCGTCCATAATGTCGTGGATGGAGCGGGGCGGTGAAGCGGGCGTACTGCTGCTGCTCGATGTGCCGACGTAGCCGGGCACATCGGAAACGCGACCATTCGTTGGGCCACCCTGCAGCTTCGGTGCCGGTCCGGGCGGTGCCGCGTCCGACTCGCGGAAAAACTGATCCTCATCGTACAGCTCGTCCTGGTCCTGCTCGAGGTCACTCTGCAGCGGTTCGTCCGGTTCCGGTGCAGCCTCGAAGCGATCCTTCAGCACCTTCCTAGGCACTGTGTATGCGGTACCGAGAATAAACGAACGATAAGTGCACCGTGCATGATCGTATGTCTGTGTGTGTGTGTGTGTGTGTGTGTGTGTGTGTGTGTGTGTGTGTGTGTGTGTGTGTGTGTGTTATGTTTCATTTAATCGTACTGTGCGATTGCAACTGCTCTCGGTTTTTGGCAGGGGAAACTGTATGAAGTTTCATCAGCTAGTTTTAGCACCATCATCCACCCTCACCCCCAATAAAACCGGAGCAGTGCAACGAATCAACCATCTGGTGCTGACCGTATCCAGTGTTAATACTAACCGCATGTGTAAACAACTTTTAAATACATCCTCGAGTCGGGCCGGCACGGTTTGCCGAATGTGGTACTGTCCGCCGAGAGTGTGCACTTCCGCCGTCCGTGACACTTTTGCATCACCGTTTCCGTGGCGTACGAGGCGAGACAATCTGCAGATAGGGAAGGGAACGAAAGCGTTAGGACAGACAGCGAGAAAGCGAACGATCGAGTTAAGGAAACGGTTGGCTAGGCCGCCATTTTATGGCTATTCCGCTGGGATGTGTTACCGCTACCCGAAACACAGTTGCACATTTATTGTATCGGATTGCGGGAAACCAGCTCGATGCGTCCCATGTACCTTCCACCACCATTTGGTTTCTATGTTTTTTTTTCTTCTGTTTCGCTCTTCTCGAAAGCAGATAACGATGGAAGTACCTGACCGGAGGCTATCGAGTACACGGTAGTGTCGGTGGCAGCAGTGTTTCGTTTCCGATTAGCTTTGGTGTGAAAACGGTCTCCAGGGGGAAAAGGTTTCCCAGAGTCTTGTTTTATACCGGTTTGAGCTTGGTTTGTGAAAAACAGGTTTGGGACCCTTTTTGGCTGTCGGCCGCTGTAATGCGGCTGCCTTTATCCGGGTGGCATCCGTTTTCGGGCGGCAAACCCCCCCCCACACACCTCGAACGCCGCCCACGCTAGATTAGTGTGCGGGAATCTTGCACAATGTTTCGACTTTTGAAATAGGACACCGGAAAAAGTGAGTTTCGTTGCTGGTGTCCAGAGTGCCCACCAGTGGTGAGGCGATACTTACTTTCCTCCTTTACACCCTGCGGCTGCGCGCACTGAAGACTCTCGTACTCGGTTCGGCCGTAGTTTGCGCTGTAGATTGCTATCCGGGAGTATGGGTTGCAAATTAATTGAATTACATCGTTTTCGCAAGCGATTTTGCTCCGGAACTCGTCTGTAATTGAAGACGTGAGGATGTGGTTAGCGTGTAGTGTGCGAACAGTGCAAACGCACCGAAAAAAAGAAGAGGAAAAGTACAATGGCGAAAGGTTCCCGTGGTGCGAGTGTGTGAGTATGAGCAAGCGAGTGAAGCACTAATTAGGTGGCAGCGCTTGGAGAATGATTTTCCATTGTGCACGGGAATTAATTAATTGATTCGTCAAATTTACGGTGCTGTGGGTTTTTCTGGGAAAAGTAGAATGTTTTTGTCCTAATGAGCAAGCTTTTGAATTCCTCAGAAATAGTGAACAGTAATTTAACTATGGTTGTAAATCAGATCGATATATATAGTTTTCGATACATCAGCTGGAAGCAATATATCGAAACACAATAATTAATTGTTCAGCTCGTTTAAATCACATGATGTTTGTGGTAGTGATAATAAACTTTAAGCTTTACTTTGGGCTAAAATGAGGCTTCCACTAATTATTTATTCACATGCTTCAGCATACAAGCTTCCATCTGCAATCCATCCAGACTATAATCCTATTACCACCGCACCATTCTTGGAGACATAGTTGCGGCCAAACGATGGACTACACGCTCCATTTTACAGTGGAGGTGTAATTATTTAAATTCTCAATGGGCCACGCCCCATGACTGGTGGTGACGGGCTTTCGCATGAATTTTGCATCAGCTGGCTGCAGCCCGACCCGTGGTGCGGTGAAGAAGGAACATCCCATTTCTGTGCCGGAGACATTTATGAGCCCGACCTGATGACAACTGATAAGAGCATCTTGCTCCAGTTTTGGAAGGAGTTCCAAACGTACGATGAACGGTCGCGGCAAAAGCAATTAATGGTGGCAAGTTCAGCGAAGCAAAAGGCGCACGACATATGAGCTGGTGACAAGTACCGAGCACCCAAGGTGGTCGGTGTTGATGTTGGTCAGCATAAATCTGATCGGCGTTCCATTGTGCTTGAGCAGTTTGTAACAGTGGTAAGATTGTGCCTGAAGGGCCAGCACGATTTGACCTAAATATCTGACTCCCGTTCTTACCCACACACACACAGACACACACACACACCGTGAACGGGGCGCGCCGTCATCCGGCATCATCCCCCTTTGGCATGCCGTCCAGATTTTATCGTGTGTGAAATTTATTGAGCAAACGATGGCGCAAAATAGGTGTACTTACACGGTCGGCACTTGTAGGCCACCTCGACGAACTTCCGCTGGCCCGGGCACGGATCGCCGCCGAACGTTTTGGGCGAGGCGAGAAACTTGCAGTGGCGCTTCTTTTGGCACGCTTCCACGACGGTCTGAAGCAGCGAGTACTGTAATGAGTGGAAAGGAAATAGAATTAATGTGGGACGAACGGCGCACTGTTTGTGTGAAAGCAAATGGAACGGTTGGTTCTTTTTTTTTCTTCGCATTTCTGGTATTGCGTTCAAGAGAGCACAATTCGGATGCATTAGTTGCAGCACGGCGCAACGCCAAACATGGTGCGAGCAGAAAGCAGCAACGACGCAGTACTAACGACTGCTACTCTCGTTGCGGTTATTTCGAAATTGAAATTTATGTCACATTAAATCTGCCATTGCTTATGAGGTTCCTTTTTCTGTGCGCTGCGCATCGGCGAAGTTACCTTTTCTTTCATTTTGAGTTATCGTTTCGGTTCACAGCACATTAGCCTGTGTTGCAAATTGTTTTAAAGCTGCAACGAGAAGTGAGGTCGAACTGGATCGGTCGAATCTCATAAAATACCCTCAGGTGATATTGTCATCCGGGTCATTGGGCTGGTCTGGTGGTACAGTCGTCAACTCGTACGACTTAACAGCATGCCCGTCATGGGTTCAAGCCTCGAATAGACCGTGCTCTCATACGTAGGACTGACTATCCTGCTATGGTAACAATAAGTCACTGAAAGCCAACCTCACGTCACTAGTGGGTACAAAGGCAGGCCTTGACCGACATCGGTTGTTGTGCCAAAGAAGAAGATGTTGTCATCGTTTGGTACATTATGCTAAATGCATTTCAGTTGAACGGATCGTAAGAAAGAAAAATCAAGTTGAATGAGCTGTATTTTATTTTTTATTTTTTTATTTTATGTTATTTTATTTATTTTATATATTTATTTCATAGGTTAACAAAATTGAAACGATCATAACTCTGACATCTTAATTACCAATGATGGCTGCCCTGTAAACAGCTCAGTCAGTTTTCTTTGGCGGGATATACAGTAGGTATATGATTAGCATCTGATCGCATAGCTCAGTTGCAAAGATTTGCCTCAATGATATCTTTACACAAAAAACAGCATCTGTCGCTGGAAGAACCAATCATTGTATAGCAGTTTTCGAGCAGCTATCTAAGTGGGTATAATATACAGGTGGGCTTATCGCAAGGTGTATGAATTTAGAAGGCTAGAATAATCTAGACTGAAAATTGCAGGCTAGTTTTATGTGTGATTTTGTATGGAGTGTTTAGATGATTTAAACCTCCAACTGTCAAACTCCATACAAAAAACTGACTAGAATCGTGAAAGGCCTCCACATTGGTTTTCTTATGTACACTGCTTAGCTGGTAAATTCAAAAGCGATTGAAGTTTTATCAGTCAAATATGCCACTAAGAGATTTAACTGAACATTCATTTGAGGGAACAATAGAATCGAATGTAGAAAGCATTGAAAACATGTTGATTGACCGCAGTCTGACCATCCTTGACTTAGTATGAGTTATATTACGAATTGTCTATTGAATCATACATTAACCTATCAAAACATATGTTTATAGTCTTTCTATCCATGTCTGAAAAAATAGACTTTCTCGAGTGCTGTTTTTTACAAAGACGCACATAGACCAAAAAACCGTTACAGATTGGAAAACTTCGTTGGTTCTGTTTTGTGTTTTTTTTTGTTGCTTTTTCTGATGAACTGATGTCCAAATGCTTTGCATGACTACATCTTCTTTCCATTCAGTACTAAGTGCAATATAAGATTTTGTTAATTTGTTTTGAGTGTATTAAAAAACAGTCAAAAATGGTGGTTAGGTTCCTTGATAAAAATGGGAAAATATTTTTTATCACTAACAAGAACTTTTGTTATGTTTTGTCAGGACCTTCTTGAAAAACTTGACATGAAATGGCTACGAAACAAGTATTTTGGACGCCTTTCTATTGTGAGCTAAATATAAATGTGTTAAAGAAAGTTCTTTTTTTCGTTTGACTAAACATGCTACTTACAAAGCTTTGCGTTGTTCAACACTGGAATGTTATTAACACTGCCTCGGCAATCAACCATTTTCGAAACTGGTATGCAACCTTATGTTCATCTTCGTACAGCATTGTTGTGGTGCGGAGCGTAATTTGGTCGCAGCTTTTGGTCGCACCTTGGGAGAGGGAGGCTCGCGCGACAACGATTTCACATGACACAATTTCCGTTGACTCACGTACAGCCCAAACAGCATGTTTTCGGTATGTTTTGTTTGCCAGTGCTTTGCCCGCCGCCATGGCTTTACGGTTTCGTCATTTGTCGCTACAATAAACCTCACACGATCACGTTTTCCGCCAACAACGCGGGCAATGCCGTGTGGCGGTGACGATGTTGTTTGCACCGGTTCTGGAGGGTTCCCCTCTGCCTTCCTGCCGGACGTGGTCGCTGCTGAAGCTAGTGTTTGGATTTGCAAATCACCCACACACCACTCGGTACATTCCGCAAGGTATATCCTGGAGCAAGTCGGCCCTACTTCTTTGGCATGCGAAAACGGTTTCTCTAGCAGCCTGCCGACACGGAAACAACCAAACGGCAATTTAAAGTAACATCTTGGGCTCTGAGCCTGCCCGACTTTGTGCGAAAAAGTAGAGCAACCAACAATTATTTGGCAATAAACAACATGGCCGTGTGTGCGGAGCGCAGTTGCTTTCAATCGCAACGGCAACTTAAGCGGGGAATGATGATGCGGCAGCACCGGCAGCACAGGGTCCTGTACGTTACGTTAGCGAATCGAGCGAACGCTGCCACCCCGAGCTGTTCCATTGCCACGGCGGATTATCCGTGCCACTTGCTGTGCTCTTTTCCGCCGACCATCGCCGACCCAGCTGTTGACAAGATAGTACTAATTGAGATAAATGTTTTCTCCAGGCGTTAAACGAAATGTTACGGTGTGCAGTCGGCGTGGTACGAATGAAACCATAATTCTACTAGACGCAACGGCCTAGGCCACCATTACAGCAAGCGTTTTGGTTTGGCCGGAATGCTGCAAGCTAATGTTCGGCCCGCTTTCTTTACTTGGTATCAACGGCGATACTAGCTATTGCGAGAGGAAATAATGCGAAAGGATAATAATGCTTTAGGATGAACTTTTCGCAGAATGTGCTACAACATTGGGCATGATGAAGGTTACTGGTATTGCCGACGAAAAAAAAAACATGCAGAGGATAAACTGTTTGCTGAATAGAACTGTATAATTAACTGTGACAGTCTCAATCTTCTTTGCATGATATACAGCTGATTTCGGAGAACAAACTTGACGAGCAACGATGTTGTACAACCATTAATCCAAACATGTCGTAATGAGTTATGTCCGGCACATGTTTCTTTATTTTAATTTAAACTGAGTAGCAAAACAAAGAGCAAAGTATTTGCCTATTGGCAGTAGCAATTTTCTTAAGTCTGTCTGTTGTTGTGATCCTGTTACGATTCCGACTTTAGCTCGACTCGGACTTCACAGGACACAACACACTGAGTCGTTCTAAGACCTACTCCACCGAGGCCTGGATGTTGTAGACCACTTGAACGGATTGCCACCTCCAGTGATACTTTCTGTCCGATCGATTCCATGGATTAATGATAATTCTCATGATCCTGAAGCAGTGACGATTCACTAGTCGTGTTGTTCATTTGATTAAAATTTTAAAAGACCATCCCTCGTAGTCTGATTAAGCTTTTACCGAAATAATCTTATATCTTGCTTGTGTAATGAAGCTAAAATGATACACTTGCTGCCAATTCATGGTGTCTACAAAGTAATAGTAAATTAACGAGTGTGCATAACTCAAATTTTGAACAGCAGTGCAAAGCTAACACTACAGATTATATGGCACTAACACAGCAATTATGATTTGTAATGTTTTCAACTGAAGCCGTGGACCACTATCTGAAATCAATGCTATTCTCACTTTTGGACTCCACTTTTGTATAAGACATTATTTCGACGACTTTTTACTTGTCAAGCCAGCTGTCAGACAGAACGGATTTGTCGAGGTTTTCCAACCGCGAGCCAAATGATGCTTTAGCTGATTGTGGTTGCAAAGAATCTACTGGATTACACACAAATTAGATGGATAAAAGTTGTGCCCGTACGTCGGTGAACAGTTGAAAAATTGTACTCAATTAATTCGTGCAAATGATTAATAATTTCTTTGAACAAAACAAATGAGCATAATGTTTTCAATGCCGAAACGAAGCGAATGTTTAACGATGTTTCGCGCGCTTCCCACTGGCAGCTTTAATGACTATGATGGAAAAAGATTATCGCTTACGTGTGGGTCGCGGCACGGCGCAGCAGTGGAATGGAAGCAAGCGTCTTTGCACCAGCCGCCTGCCATTTGCTAAAGAATGTGTGGCAAGCTTTCGCTACATTTGACTACGTTTCACCACATCAACACTCCGGTTCGGTGTTCTGTGTCGTGTGTTTGCTTTGTTTGATTTTGCTACAACAAAGTAGAAATGGTTTCGGAAGAAACCGGAAACCTGTTACGCTGGAGAGCGCTTCATAAATTAACGAAAATGACAAACGGGAGCAAAGCGAGCAGCATCCAGGAGGGGAGACGTTGGTGTCGCTCGGCTTTGAATGTGTTATGCAAACCGAAAAGCAGCTGGGGATGAGGAACGACTCTGCCAGCCAGCCAGCCAGCCATGTGCTGCAAGGAGAGAAGGAATCAAATTATGTTGGCACCACCGAGCGACCGACCGAATGCTTCAACTGGAGCGCAAGAATTGGAGCAGCGCCTCGCTAGTACAAACGACACAGCCTGGAGAATGGAAAGCCAAATTCCTAGAAGGGCGGTTGAATGAATGGCACACCACACTGTCTCATCTTCTCGCTCACCGGCGGCGTTCGCGTTGGGAACGCTCACACTTGCGCACGGTTCGGCAGATCGAAATTGTCCAATTTGGTATTCATCAAAGTCGAACATCACGACCCACTGTCCTGTCCGCAAGTGCCGGGAAAGTGGTTGATCGTATGTCTTCTTTTTTCGTCTCCCACTGTCCGTAGAAATCATCACCTAGCCGTGGCATCGTAGCCGAACATTTATCCGATTAAAATGCGCTTTCTCGAGTTTGTGCAGTGTGTGTGTGTGCGCGGTGTCCCATCCGTGCGATGCGAAGCTTTGCAAGTGAAAAGCAAAATTTGATGCAATGAAAACGAATACGGAGGAAATAAAAAACGAAAACAAAAAAAAAACAGATGAAAATAAAAAAAAGAACGCGATCGAACTGGGCTGCGATGACGCATGCGAGAGAAAAGTAAGCGACTGGTACATCGTTATACCGGCCCCGGAACGGGAAATGATGGCACAACTCGACGTGGCGGAGTGGAATTGGATGGTGTGAAGCACGGTTGGATTTTTCTTCCAGCATTCCCAGCGATGCAAGCTTCTCATATATCGCACAAAACTGCCAGCGCAACGGGAGTTTGGGGTGGTGCAAAACTGGGATCTAATGCGATGATTGTGAGTCAAACGAATCGGTCGCCGGCACGTCCGAAGAACACAATCTTGTCATAAATCGGACACTTCCGTTTCGCCGGCAACCGATCCGTCGGCGTGTGTGTGTGTGTGCACGCGATAGGACGGATTTTTTTACGAGACCCGGGTAAAACGAACACGATAATAAAATCCTTGCACCCTGTTTTTTTTTTTTTGGAGACCATATTGGACATAGCTTTTGCCAGAAAGCTTGCCCAGGATGCTCACGAAATCGTACCAAGTTGCTGAGGGAGCAAAGCGTTTCCACGAAGATCGTCAAATAAAAACGGAACGTGAGGGCGAGGAAAAAATTGAATAATTTCCATAGAATGCAATGATGCATCTGGTGTATGTGTGACTGTGTGTGTGCGTGGGTGAGCTTATCGTTCTTGATTCCTATTACACTCTCTCTGTTTCTCCCATACACTCTCTGTTTCTCCCTCTCTCTCTCTCTCTCTTTCTCTCTCTCATCACTCTTTCTCTCGCTCTCTCTGCTTCTTCTGATTCTATCTGAGCTTCCCAGGGGTGCCACTTGCGCGGATGGATAAATGCTGAATCGTGACGATAATTTGATTTGGATTATTGGATTGAAGTTGATTTAATAATATTATGTACGGATGACGCCATGGTGGATTCTCGCCCCCCCCCCCAGCCTCTTCCTTTCCTATCCTGCTTCGTATTCCTGCAGCAAGTGTGATATTTTGTGTGACGTGCTTAGAAGTTTTGTCTGTTCCATTTCACATCGGTGTTTTTTTGGGGAGCGCTCTGTCGGTTTGCGAAATAGCACGAGCTTTCGGACGGATAGAATTTTGCAACTAAATTCAATTCGATTCGACAGCTTGCCGCGCGCAATGTTTTTCGTGTGGACCTACACTCGTCGCTTGTTGATCTTTTCCACTCGAGGGGTGGGGGGAGGTGAGCTGAGGGTGTGATTCAACAATCTTGTACCGTTTGAATACTAGCCATGATTGGGTGACGATAGTTGATGCAAGTGTGCTTTCTTTGTGGACACAAATTGTGTGCCGCTTTATGCAGAAACACAACAAATCGATTGACGCGCTGGATGTTGAACACTGGAAGTTTGTTAATTATGGGCCTACTATCTGAATACGCTGTAGTTCAGGGAATCGTTAAGATTGAATGCAAAAGTATACTTCACATGAAAAACACTTTAGGGATGCTTTTCATGCTTCCCTGGATGCACGATCGAAACGCAATAGGGTCAAATTTGTGGCTACCGCAAGCAGCTTACAGCGCACACCTGGGAAAGCTCAGTATCGACGAAACCCATGGCAAGTTGTTTCTCGCTTCGATCGATTGTATCGCAAGTACCAAAGTCCGAAGTAGTTTTCCCGCAAAGCGTGCTGCACTTGGCCCCAAGTGTTGGCACAATTTCCTTCCCTCCGCGCTGCAACCTTGGTAGTGCCGCTTAGTAAAGCATTTTGCATGTGAAGCACAAAACTGTTACAGGATTGAGTCATAATCCCTCGTCCTAAATCTGCTTCCTGGTTGGATTACGATGCTTAGCAGTTACGAATTTATGTGCGCACTTTTCCATCGATATTTCACTGCCTGGCGTTTCCCCGGCAGCCGGTATACCGGTGTGTTAGTGTGTGTTTGTGTGAGTTAGTGTTTGTGATGGACCGCTGCAGGGGTATGGCGATGGGAAAAATAAATTGAAATATCGAAACTCTGCTTAGTATCACTGGCATCGCGGGCGCTGGATCTACCGGGCGTGTACCGTCGATCAATCGTAACCGATTGGGAGAAAATGGGTAAACTGAATTTACGCTCCAGCCCTCGCAGTGTGTGTGTGTGTAAGATGGATAGGAACTGATGCAGTGTGGAAGAACGGTTGATAAAAGTGTTGCATATTTATGGTTTACGGAGCTCGGGTATGGTTTTTTCTGTACCTCCCGTAACCGAAAGAAACGATTTTGATGTTGGTTGCCGCGACGGCTTGAATGCGTTACGCTTTTTTGACGGTTTCTTTGCAACCCAAGCACACACACCACACACACGCTCACCATGGGCAGCCAACAATCTCGACGGATTGGTGGTTGTGGCAGTGGCAAAACAGATATCCTGCACGGGTTTTATCCGCTTTTTGCAAACAGGATCAACATAAATTTTGTGCAAACCTAGAATCGGACCGTTTGCAGGCGCAGCTCGGTGCGCCGTGACGGTGGTACGCATGCAAAAATGTAAGATATTTGTTGAATTTGTTGAATGGGTACGGTACCGCTTTTCAGCGCCAGCTTCTTGGAAGAGTTGAACTGTGGCGAAGGATTTATATGAGGTCCGCGCGCGTGATCTGCTATAAAAGAAGCCTGTCTCGTAATAAATGTGTAAAGGGGGTGGAAAAAAAAGATGAATAAAGCTCCGTTCCATCGTTCGGTGAAGGCAGCATAGCGTTCTAGAAAGTGGCTCAATGTATTCGGTAAAAAGGTAACGATGTAATATATTGTAAATAGGTCATCATTTCGTCAGAAACAGTCGAGATGTGGAGGTTTTTTTGTTCTTTTTGTATCGGCCTTGTTATGATGTTTGGTAATCTTTTTTTGTTGTTTTACATTATGCATCTTTGAAAAATCTCTTTTGCGTAATCTAAATGATGCTGGGGAAAAACGTGCTTAAAGCTATACGCAATCACACAAAAAGTCTCACTTGTTGAGTGTGGCATGTTAGAATGTGTATTTAAAGTAAAAATAAATTTTATTTTCTACTCTATTTGTTTTTAATAATTATTATATTATCTTCAAAGCAGTATACATAATCAATTTGACGAAAATTACAAATTCAGCTTAAACATTCGAATAGACTATCATGAAACTGTTATTCCAGCAATGAACAAATTCTTTAAAAATACTATCATAAGTAAAAGCTCTTGTTAAATGTTAATAAATAAACATAGCTTATAAATGCTTATAGAAACTCATTCACAATATGTCCAAAAACGATGTCCTACTTTGAAATAAGTCTCCTGAACACATCAGTTCATGTAAACACATCGCAAAAACATTCAATAATTTAAACAAAATTCACACTTTCATCTTTTGTCTGGATATGCTTTAAATGCTTTCGACGCTATCTTGCAAAGACCATTTTCTCTTACCACCTACACCTGCCCAACCGTACACTACAACCACTTACTGCAAAGCTCCATATGCAGAGCACGTTGCGCCCATTAAAGGTGTGAGGTAGCTTCGTTTTAGTATACATATTTCGCTCATCCCGCGAAAACAACCGCGGCTGGTGGCTTTGAGCAAACGATGCGAATTGCATTAGCAAAACTAGCGCTGGAGAAGTACAAAAGCAAACGGCTTACGTTAGCAAATCCTTACCGAAATAAAGCATAAAATTTTAATACACAGATTTAGACGACCTTCTTCACGCCGGGTGGTTTGATTCGGTTTATCTGCTACAGCGTATGTTGTGTGTATGTGTGGCCATGTGGTTAAAAAATAAAGATTTTCAAAATGAAAATGGAAAGAGTTGCGCCTTGTCCGGGGATGGGCTTTAGTTAGTCTGGTAAGGACAATACGGTGTGATAACAGTTTGCTGCTAGTGCGTGCAATCTGTACCGAGATGTACGCGTGTGCAAAACTGCCAGCCGGTATCTTTCAATAGCTATATTTACTTTGCAGGTAACCACATTTCATGCACCGCGCAGAGATTTCACCAGAATCGTTCAAGCGCTGCAGCCCCTCCTGTGGTATTTTACGCAAGACCAGCACTGTGGGGTGTTTTCATCCCGGGGACGTTGCATTGTACGTAAACATTTCACAAACCCCTTAGCCCGGAAGGAAGGCGCTCGGTTTGTGCTTTTGGTTCGTGCGTTCGTGCCACCGGCGGGCATTCATCTTTGCGACGGAGCCGCCCTTTGGTGACGGTGAAGTAGCTGTGTCTGCGCTATTCTCTGTTACAGTTCAAGTCCAGCACCAACACAGTACGCCCACCGTGCGGATTCGCGAATGGAAGCTTTGTTACAGCACCGGAAGCGACTGGCTCAAACCCTTTCTGTCCAGGTAGCGCAGGCAAGCACAGCACAGCAAAGGCAAAGGAAGATAACATAAATAAAAAAAAAAACTGCCAGCCACTCCAGGACGGTTCTGGTGGTTGAAGCTGTCGTCTTTCGATTGTCAATACAGTTTGGCTACTGTAGCGTATGTTTGTGTGTATGTGCTAGCATCCCTGTGTTTAAAGGAAAACTGCTCCAACGCCGTAAGACGAACTCTTCTCGCCAGCGCTTTCATTCAGTTACTTTTTGCATTCGTTCTACTGGCCTGGGTTGTCCTGCAGTTGGACGGACTGTAATAAACAAATCGATAAGAGAAGGATGCTACCGAGCTAGACACAAGCCCTAGTCGAGCGATTGTGGAAAGGTCAACCAACAGTAGCAATAGTTCGTTTGAAGGGATGTCGCTCGAACCGAAAGGAAGCTGCAAAGCAGTTCAAACAGTTTGCCACGGTTTACCGTTGACCCCGGGCATGACAAGCACCGCTACCTCTACCGTCACCCTCACTTTGACACCAAACCACCACGCGACAAATCCGGTTCGCGGTGACTTTATCTAAACCTGCTTCCCGGGTAAAAAGTTATGACATTGCAACAAAGCTAGCTGGAAGAAAGAAAGAGAAAAAAAATCCGTCCAGCTACAGAAATGTGTTGCTAAGATGCCAGGAACGTGCACTTTGTATGGCATCCGTGCTGGCTTGTGTGTATGAGCTCGTTCCATTGCTGTGTTCCGGTACATGCACGGTACCGTACGGGGGAACCATTCACTTCCGGAACTGCAAGTGTTTCAATTCTCTACACGATGTAGTGTTCAACTGTAACTACACAGTTTCGTTTTATTTCTATTTCTTTCTCTTTCTCTCTCTCTCTGTCTCTCTCCCTCTCTCTCGCTCTCTCTATCTCACTCTCTATAGCATATACACACGCAAACACTTGTCTCCTCGTTTTCTGGTATATTTAAAAAGGACGACACACACACACACTTACCAAACACCGTCGTTGAAAATGGTTTCGAAAGGAATAAAAAGGATTTGAAACATTAGCTTTTATGCACCCGTACAGAGTCATTCAATTTTCCACCTCGGCTGCTTGGGTCCGGATGTGGTTAGTTGATTTCGGGACCATTTTCCTTTCCGCTTTCAATTTTGCATCGTACGGGGAAAGTGGTGTGCAGCCAGTAGGTAGTAATGTCGTCGAATGGCGATTATGTAAGGATAGTCACGGCGCACCACTCAAGACGTGGCAGGAAGCAAATGCCGGAGCGAAAAAGACAAACATGAAACTGCTAAGAAAATCGAAACCACCACTTAACCGGAGGCACACTACACAATTTGACCTTGCCATAAACAGCGCGTTGATGGAAAATAACAGTTTAGTTCAGCCCAAATTTACTGCTGCAACCGCTTACACAGTGGTGGTGGTTGACAGTTGAACGGCGCCCTTTTGTACCGCGTTGGAAATTCCAATTTTCCACCCGCCGCTATATGGTTAATTTTTCAATCAGCTGCTGATGAATAGACTATGCTTAAGCGAAGCAAATTATCCGACAGCATCCCGAACTCGGGTGAATGGTGGACGATTTATGCATACGAATTTCCATTAATTGCGCTACGATGTGCAGCGCCAAACGAGCATTATCATTAAGACGCGATACCGGGGATAGGACCGTGCTGTACCGAATGCAATTTCATTCAAAACACTCAACATTCGCGTAACCTCTATTAGAATCGCATTACGGATGCAAATTGAATTTTGTGCTGTAGGTGAGAGTAGTTTCCGTATCCGGAGGGAGGGAAAGGGAGTCGTTTGAATTCGTGCAAATTAGAAGAAACTCAATTGCGTTCGATAAGATGTTAATGTTCGTGTAAAGTAATTCCAGTCTGATATTTTTATTCATTGGATCTTTTGCTACATGATTGTAGTAGCAAAAGTGTAGAGGAAGTATTTGCCGTGGGTTCAAAATCATTTGATTTGTGAGACTTTCTATTTCTGGAACAGAACTTTTTGAAATACATATGGTTTTATGGTAACATATCTGGGTTATCAACGAAGCTGAACAATACATGAAGTAGTGTTTGTGGCATTTGTATTTCCTTAGTGATACTTTTAATTACGCAATTCCATTTTTCGGTATTTGATGTAGTATTCAGTTTATATCATGTTTATATCTCTTTCACTCATGGGTTTATATTGCCAGATACTAGATGTTTTGAACACACTTAGATACCTTATCAAATAAACCTAAAGATAAAAACTATATTTCTTTTACTCCCCGTTTCGGTCTAGCTCTTAACTCAAACTTGTTCGTCTCAGACACTCCAACTGTTACGATTGAATTTACACAACACTAGTGTCAAATAATACTTTATAATAAGAAGTATAACTTGCATATTGTGTAAGTTTCTTCTTTTACTATTTAATTTGGCCAGGTTACAGGGCAGCGTTAATAAATTTCAAAGATCCCCTTTACTTTTAAGAATACGCCAAAATTATTGCCCTCGAAACCTTATTAAAATTACATACTTATGACGATTTTTTAAGAGACCAAACATTAAAACAAAACCTATACTGGTCCTGACACCATACATTACATATTATGGATCAAGAACTGCACATGCCATAATGCTGGACCTGTATCTGATTCTGAATCTATACCGGACCTGGAACCGATTATAAACCCATAAAGGTCCTGGAACCAATACTGGTCAAAGCAATCCAACAACTGATCATGAACCCAAACCGACCATGGCTCTAATCTTGATCACATACCGGTCTTGTAATCAATCATGAACTCATACTGGTTCTGAAACCTATCATGAACACTCACCGGTCCTGGAACCAATCATGAACCCACAAACCTGGGTTGAAGTCCCCGGTCCTCAAACCTTTCATGAAGCCATACTTGTCCTTGAACCAGTCATGTACCCATATCGGTCCTGCAACCTGTAATGAACCCACATTTGTCATGGAACCTATCATAAACCCTTGAAGGTGCTCGAACCCGTCATGAACCCCTCCCGGTCATGGAACTGATGCTTAACCCATACCGAGCCCGGAACTTATACTAAACTCATACCTGACCTGAAACCGCTCATGAATCCATGCCGGTCCTGGAACTGATAGTAAACCCAAACTCGACCTGGAACTGATACTGAACCAATATCGGTCTTGTAACCGATCATGAAACCATACCGATCCAGAAAAAACTACAGATTTCATATATTTCCTTGAACAGTACTTATAACTGTTCCGTATTCGGATTCATAACTATATTTGAACCGATACAATTTCATTTTCAGTCGACAAACCAGACTCGGTAGTAAATGTGTAGCGTAAGAATAATTTAGGAACTACGGGTACGAAATAGCGTAGGAAATTTAGTAGAATTTGTATAGTGATTTGCCTTGAGTTCTAGAATGACCCACCAATATTTTCGTGGCATTTTCATTACAATGTGAATTATATTAAAGTATACGACAAGCTCATGAAACTATTTCAGTATGAAATAATATAGAATATAGTTCATACATGTAAAATTATCCTAAACTGTACCATAACCCCGATGTATCCAGCCCAATATGAGTATCGCCTACGCATGAAGCTTTATTGTAAACTTTCCGCAATTTTTCGCAATTGAACTGAATTGAGTTGGCACCAGGTCAAAAAAATTCTGCATTATTTCACACAAACTCACACGAGCAAAAGCCATTGTTGCGACAAGTTTCTCTCATAAACCCAATTTATTGTAAAACTCAAGCGTGTTATAAAATGAATTTAACTGTTTACTGGATGGTAGAGATGACGGAGTGTTTCATTCGTGCATCTGTCGGTAACCTTGTATTGTCAGTCAGCTTCAAGTGAGTGTGTGTGTATGTGTAGCGAGCGTTAAATCGAAACGTTCATCTTCTTCCACGTCAAGCTGCTGTGCCATGCTGTGGTGGGTTACAGTTTTCCCCTTTTTCCAGCCCGCCCCGGTTTTACTCGAGCAACTCGGGCTCGACGCGCACGGCGATGACGACACGTTGACGAAATTTAGTAATACTCTCTTAAGGCAGCGAAACCCGGCCCAGCTTCTTCGCCCGTCCATCATCGTCCGTCGGACCGATCCAACGGGCGGGCCGCCAACCGCCGAGGTTTGACAATCAGTCACCGGGAGTCGAAAGAAGGACGACCGCTCTCATGTGGCCCGTATCAAATTGTGCGAACCCGGTGCTTTGAAGTGAGACAAAAGGCAGCAGGACGGCACTCGACGGAGCAGGTAAGCGAAGCGAAGAGAGGTCCTTAAATTTAACAACCTTTCGAGATTCGCGATCCCTCCCGTCCGCTGGGCTGGGTCCTTTTTCTTTCGGGCGCAACCCGATTTGAGCCGCGTACGAGCACATTAATCTTCTTCAGCGTGGCCATCGTTACCGAGGAAAACAGGGGAGGGGGCTGCAGCAGCGTGTAGAGTATGTAGCTGACACAGGTTTCACTGCAATCCCTCGTTACATCGTGCATTCGGGTTGCCACGGGTCTCGGAGAAAAGCTACCTCCGCACCCATCAGCGTCACAGTTCTTGTGTTCCGTTTCAACGATCCTTGACTGATGTCCTTTTTTCAAGGGGTCCCAGTAGGGTCGGACGCCCGGTGACAGGCGGTGGGTGTAGGGAACGAAACCTGGCTGAGAGAAATGTAAAACTCGCATTCGGTGAAAGAAAAGCCCGGGTGCAAGTTAAGAAACAGGTCGCCTTTTAGTGGTGCCCGAAAAGTACCCCAAAAGGGAAAGATAAAAGTGTCACATTTGCTGATAGTTACATAATTCATGGCGTATGGTATGGGGGGTGGTCCTCGCCAAAGCTCACTTTTTAAGCATTTATATATGTGTGTGTACGTGCGTGTGTGTGTAAAGTTGTTAGTAAATCTCCGGAATTGGTTCAGTTGACATCGTCCCATTTCATTTCTTTCACATTTCGTTGCACGCCCATCATGCCTCGCTCGCTTCGTCAGGAGGTTGAAGGTTTCGTATCGATTTTGTGACAGTTCCAAGAAAGCCAATGCCAAATTGTACCTGCGAATGTTTCATTTCGGCCCACTATCTTTCTTGTCAAGCCACTTAGTAACGAAGAATTCGCAAGAAATGGGGATAAAATTGTTTAATAAGAAATAATGATTTGTTTGACAAAATTTCGAAGAAAATGTCACTCTCTTTAGTTATAAAATTTAACTTAATAAAACAAGTCATAATAAAAGACTATGGTAAGGGCTTGACCTATGATATTTGTGCCAAATAAGTACAAATTTGATATTTTCGTTTTGATGATATTTGTGCAATTGTAATTTATAATAATAAACGTCCGGTAGCTTGAAGCGTTGGATCGTTAGTAATCCAATGACCTTCAATTAACTCTGATTAAATAGCTGTATTATTTTCAATCATGACACTAAAATAAACGTTTTGCAGGATTGTTTTGAACAGTATTTCACTCAAAATATAATAAATTAGATGAACTAAGGACGCCATAGTGACTTATGTTCAGCAAGACTAAATGTCGCTCCGCAAAGCGCTACTACAAAGTGTGCTGATGCACTGGTAACACGTGTAACACGACCAAAACGTCTACCGGCAAATAGTATGCAGCACATTTTTCAAAATTACACCATTTTCAAGTTAACACTCTAACACCACTACTGTTGCCGGTGTAATCTGTGCATCGTAAATCTACAGCAGCATTTCAACGCCTTCTTGGAAGTCAAATGCTGGCAGACTTGGAAGTGGAACCGGAACCGGAAAAACAAAGTGACCGAGGGCAGAGAAAATATTTTGCCCAACTGTAGTCGACAAACTCGAGCGGCAGCCCGGATCCACACAATGCACCGGCACTGGACAAATGTGGAGTTTTATTGGTAGGAATACATTCATCTAACAAACCGCGCTCACTTCTTCTAGGTCGGCACAAGCGGCTGCCTGGGAAGCAAGCTGGCGTCATTCGCTACCCGTTGAGTGTGCACGTGTGTGTGTGTGTGTGTGTGTGTGTGTGTGAAAAACACTAAACAGTCATTTATATGCATGAAATATGTAGCATTGTCGTATAAAAATGTAGAAAAAATATCTTCACCATCGTAAAACCGCCTTCTCTGCAAGGCGATGTACTTGCTTACAAAGCCCTCATTCACAACCCACACACATACACACACATGCACACACTCACACACTTCATAGTACACATACATACGCTCACATAAATTGCATACAGCAGCAGCTCTACCATACGGAAAAGCCACTCCTCTTCCCTTACGCTTTGAAAACCGCGCAAGTGCCGTTGGAAAGGCTTTCCCTTCTAATATTGCTCTACTCCTGGTGGGACAATTTCCAGCGCCACCAACCAACGCGCTAGCAAAAGCCTCCCCAAAATACGCATGGAAATGAAGATGACATAAAATTGCACGTTAAGTTAGGGAGTGTGTATCTCACAACAGATCGACGAAACCAACAACATCCCCGGGTCCCCGTATGGAGAATCCGGCTGTGATGGGCGATGACGGCTCGAAAGTACCAAATTCTTCAGTCCTTCGGTAAAGGGTGTTTGGTTTATTTTCTCTTTTCGTTTTTTTCTTTCACTTGAACCGATCTTACTTTGCTGTACATTCTTTTTGCCCTCATCCTCCGTTCAGCCGGAGCTAGTTCATTAGATGTACCACCAATGCAGAGCGAATGGTTGGGCGCAAAACGAGGAAAGCTATTTGGCTGCACAATAAAATCGACATTAGAATAAACCGAAGCACAGCGGTGGTGCCAGCAGCAGCAGCTATAGAAAGCACTGCCTTTATGTATTACAATACGGGTGGTATTGCTATTTTTTGCGCAGGCTTTTCTTTCTGCCACTGCTGTGAATCGCATATGGCGAGGAACGCACAGCAAATGAAAAGAAGCTCGGTAAGAAACGCACACCATTCATGGCGCATGGGTCAGTTTTTTTTTTCTCGCATGTCTGTCCATCTCCGGTGCGAACAGTTGGCAGCCTTTCAAGCGTCACGTCACTTACAAGTGATATCGTTGGTCATTTTGAAATATCTTTTCAGCATTCATTATATTACGTTGCTTCTTGCTTGTTCGCCCCGATCTCGCCCCAGCATGAAGCCAAACAGCTCCCCAGCAGATAGGCAGCTAGGGGCATGATACAAACAAAAAGTGCCCCGTAATGCGGTGGTCAGTTTGAAGAGGGTACGCTGGGCCTGGGATATCGGGTTTGTGAGGCTCTAAAAACGGAAGAAGAAAAAAAAAGTACAACAACTTGACGCTGGGGAGCCGAGCCGTGGGTCAGTTTTATGGACTCTTCGACTGTATTATTTGCGCTTGAATAAAACATCGGCGTAAAGCTGCAGCGCTGCGGTAGTATTTTTGGCAGCGCTTACCGGGTGAATTGTTCAATCGAATTTCATTTCCGCCCAATTGGGATTGTATTGCGAAGAAGAATGGGACGGTATAATGATACGTCAAGTCAATGATGAGTTCCTTGTAAATATGACAACTTGAAGGGTGTAAATAAAGCGGAAGATTATGGGGAGGCTCTTACCGTTAGGTCCGGGGGCAGTGCACGTTAACCCATTAGAGCTCATGGTATGTTTCGTATAAAAAATCACTCAGTCTACAAATCTGAGTTCCTATCGCAGTAAAATGACATTTGATGAGTAGATATTTGATACGATATTATTTTAGAGTTAAATAATACTTCGATGTATTTTATGTTGTACATATTGTACAAAAGTATTTCGAGGTTATTGTGTTCAAACTTACATCCTCTCAGCGACTACAATGTAAACGGTAGGGCAGTCCTCTTACACTGTAGCTTTAAAATGTATCTAAAAAATATAAAAGTATCAGTGGTAAGAAAAGCTGCCCCAAACATTGTGAACGTTTTTTTTAAATCCTGCTCCACAAATCACCGATTACAAATCAACGGCAAAACTTGTTGATCGAAAAAAAATCAAACGACCATCTTCAAAATGAGACAACCCCAAATTTGAAGGCAATGCAAGAAAGTGTTTGGTATTTTTTCCGTCTAGCTACAAAACAGACAATAAAAGCTTACGATGGTTCATTGCTCCTGCTCAGCAAATATGCGTCCTACGGGGGCCCTTGCATCGTCTTTCCTCAAAAAAAGCTAACACAGGGGAGCGAATGAACGAGAAGAAGTAAAAATAAAACGCTCTGTCCGGTACACATGTACCGTGAGCGAATGGTCGAGGTGTGCAGTAGTTTGTTTGCGTTATTCAAAAAGCTGTTTGTTTGTCTGTTTGTTTGATTCTTTCTTTTTTTATTCACTCTTTGTGCTTTGGAAGGGCGAAAAGCTTTCGCCTTGAGTGCAATCAAGCGCTGCATGGAACGGCATGAAACCGAGTGCCCGAATGGAAACGGTACGATGAAAAATTCAATATTCTCACTTGCTTCACACGCCCAGCGGTCGCGTTATGCCACATCGGGTTTTGTTGAAGCTGACAGAGTGAGATATGCCGGCATGGTTCGGACAGGCGGAGGTGATTGTAATTTTCGTGTTGCGGTAGGGCTGGGTGAGCAGGAGAGAGCGGAATGGCAACGGCAACGGGAACAATATAATAATGTAAGTTTTTGCTGTGTGCTGTGTGGGGCCAGAAGTGAGGGAGTGAAAAGCGTGGGAAAAGCTTCCACGATGGTATAATATTGCTTCCGTTTGGAAGGAGTACCGAAAGAAGAAGAAGGAAAAAAACACACAGAAGGTTTATACATTTTTTGCATTTACATTTCTATTTCCGTCATCCCGGTGGTTGATATGTTGGTTAATGGTGATGACGGTTTTATTTTTAATTTCTGAAAAGTGAAGCTTGTTTTTTTGAAGCTTTAATCCTCAGGAGAACGCAAGGACGCAGATAATTACAATTGCAGCATAATTTTATATAATGTATTTGTTTTTGTTTGTGTGTTGGTAGTGAGCTGGACAAAAATGGTGTTGATTTGTTTTTTTTTTCTCTCACAAAAATAAAGAAAAAACTGTTATTATACAACACACCAGCAACACAAAGCATTCGACTTCACACATACAAACAGCAAGGGGGGCAAAACAACTGTTGTTTTACGTGCATTCCATTCACAAAGCTTCGGACAGAGCTAAAAACACCGACAGAGAATAGCGAACGCTGGTGAATGGGACGGTTTGTGCTTTTGTTAGCCAGTATCGTTCTACTTTTCACGTGTGTGGACGTGTTTTCACCCTGCTCGCTCCCTGCTTCCAAGGACGCACGATCGTCCGTCTTGCGATTCGTCAGCAATCAGTACGAATGAGATGTTGTTCTCCGATGCAGCGTGGTATGTGCGTTGCAAAGCCGGCATCGTCTGTAAAAACACGCTCCTATCGCAATGTGCAGCGTGCAATCATCTTACCCCGAACCACGCGAGATTAATCGAGATGCAAGATACAGCAGCAGAGGCCGGAAAAAATAAACTTTCATCCTCCCGCACTCGGTGGGCACGTGTAGAAAGTGAATGGTACGGTACACAACGCTTTCCCGACTTTGACATCCCAGGCGATACTTTTTAATGCACACAGAAGTAGAGAAGCACAGAAACCAACGAAACTGGCAGGCACAATATACTAGAAGGCACTACAGTCGTCAGGAAGCTTGCGTGCCTGCATACGGAAGCAGGCGTACGGGGACAGAATACGTAGAGCGTATTTGTGTGTCATCTGCGCTGGTTTGGTAATCGCTGGCACAGGAAGACCGCTCCAGGGAGATAGATTGTGCGATAGTGTGTAGGTTGGCGACACGGCAGCCTGCATCGGTTCGGCGGGGAAGTGGGCCGCTAGAGTGACAGCAGGGGTAGTTGAACGGTGGTGAAGCAAATTTAGAAATCGCTTCACTTTACCGACCGTCGAACGAACGAAGGATTCCTACACCCCCGGGGTTGGGTGGCCGGGGCGTTAATACCGAAAAGGATTCTAATTTAATCAGAGTAATGAATTCCATTTTTGTGCCGTGCCATTTTTCTAGCCCCGTGGTTGAAACCCACCCGACAACGACGACGACGACGATGCTCGGGCGCATAGTCGTGGAAGATAGCTCCCGGTGGTTTCTACCGGAGCTCGAGAGCACAAACGTTTAATTAACATTATTGCGCCCCGGTGTTATTTTCCGAACTGCGCGCAACGGAATGAGCTGTTTATACGGGAATGGATTTTCTATGAGTGGGAAGGGTGTGGCGCGTTGGCGGTGGGTGGACGGCCACACCGAGTGGATGCAATGGCTCGAACTAGTTTTGCCAAGTGTGCCGAGAGTGGAAAATGATGGTAAACGACGCTTTTGCCCCTCGGGAGAGCGAAGCGACAGAGTTAGAAAAGGAGAAGGAAAGAGAAGGAAAGAGAAAGATGCACGGGAGCGAACGGTTTGGGGCTGTCTTGCCTTTGATAGCTTGTGGCTTTTACCGGTATGTGAAGGCCGGATTTTCCGGGTGAAATTCCTTTGCGCGGGAGGACGGAGAATTTCCGCGCTTCTGTGGCCTACTTCGCTTCCCCGCGCCGGCGGCTGGTGGACTGCTACCTCCGGCTTATCGCTTGCACCGGTGGGATTGTGCTTTTACCGCTCCCGTTTTGTGCCAAAGTATTCCGGTGTTTGCGGATGAGTGTGAAGGTGAAATTAAAGCAAATGTGAAATAAAGACAGTGAGAAAGACAGAGAGGGCGAAAATAATCGCCTTTGCCAGCGTCCACAACTGAAATGAAAGTAATGCTCGGTGACGCAAAATGTGGAAGGTATGTGGAGGAAAAAAGTTTTCCCTGGTTGGCCTCGAGTTTCAATTCCACCGCGATCGGTGAATGCGGCCACCGGCACACGGCAACGCGGTCTTCTCGAGTGCGGTCAATTTTGCTCCGAGAGATGATAATCAATTTTCTAATTTACAATCAATAAACTGCCGAGCGTGGGCGCATGAAGTGGAGTTTAAATGAGCGTGCGGCTGCTGTTGCGGCGGCTGTCCGTGCAGGAAAGGGGCAGGAGCACTGTTATTAAATATTTTCGGCTCGGGGAAATAGCTAATTTCGTTAATCAGGTGAGCTTAGATTTGATCAGAGTTCATTATTAGATTGGGCAAAAATAGCACCGCCCGTGCAAGGGGTGCAGATGCTTTTGGTTTAATTACAGATATTGCACGAAGCTGCACCCGGCTATCTTACACAAACATACACAGCATAGATATAAGATATGATGTTTTATTTTGATCTTTTCAAAAATTTTTTTTCCGCAACTGTGAAAGTGATTCCCACTTTGAATGGTAAAGTACACTTGGTGCAGAACACAGGGAATCAAGTGGTCTTAGTTTCATTACGCGGGAAATTTGCGCACTCGCCAGATTGTCGATGAAGTGGTAGTTTGAAATATTAATTCCTCCTCCGATCCACCTTCACCCGGATCTAGCGTTTCTCAAGCACCACGTACCAGCGGGTGCAACACTTCAAAGTATCAATGATGGTTCCGAGCTTCGGTTCGCACACTTCAAAAAGAATAATCTCCACTTGTTCGTGCTTCTGCGTTTTTTGCCAACTGACACTTGACGAAGGTGCTTGGGTAGCGCAGCGCTCAATCTCACGAAAGCTCACGTTCAACGACCCGTTGGATTCGGATGGTGGGCACCATTCAGTCACGCAAATTTCGAACCGTTCGGCTACAAGTGACTTTAATGACTTTGGCTGGCGGGACTCATTAGGGGAAATAATTACTTTAATAGATTGAAAAGGTAATTGACTTAAAATTATCAGCCAGACACGCTCGATGTAAGCGAGCGTGTTTGAGGAGAGCGTACACTTGGTTACACTGTCACCCAGGGGGTGGTTATTTTGATGTTAGATATTGACGAGATATTGCAGAACTAATTTATATTTACTTTAAGTACCTCCTTGCTGTATTGCTTTTCTACATACAAGGAGTAGATTACGTTTTAAACGATGACCCTATATAGTTTATTTTTTTATTATTCAGAAAGAACGGCTTCGGCCGTATTGCTAACCCTATATAGTTTTATGTAAACAAACTCTTAATTAGTTGTCAAACAAAGTTAGTTACCATTAAACTACTGTTATTATTTAATCATTTTTGTATTAGTCATGGTTTTCATCTGATGCATCTTCCTGTTTTGAACGACTACAAAGCGCTAGGAGACAGGATGAGCAAGCAAAATAAATGGTACTCAACGGAGTAGCCCGCGGATGGGCTACTTGCTACAGTCATGAAATTATAGATCACATGGTCAGGTGCAAAATGATGTTCGCTTCGAAAGCGGACCGAAAAGGACGGCAAAACAGTATGTACACTGTTTTCTGGCTGTCATAAAATGCTTTCGATTTTATGTTGCCTTACCTGTTGCGTTGATGCGATTTCTAAATGTGTTAATCGTGAACGATTGTTGTGAATTCAGTGCAGTTTTTTGTAGAATATTAAATACATTACAAAAAAATATTAAGAAGCATTTTATTAGAACAAAACTTTATGATATATGCACACCTCGATGGAGCTTAATATGTTTTTTTCCAGTGCGTTTTGACAAGAAAGTTTAATATTTATCACCAATTTTTACTTGATCAACATTTTCATGTCGATAAATTTAGCAAAATTCCCTGCCTGTAGGTAAAAGTTTTGATGCATTACACCAAACGACCAATTTTTCATTTGAAAATTGTGCCGTCCTTCCGGTGACTTTTCGTTTCATCGGTCGAGTGGTGGTGCTGGTTCTAAACGTGCTTGGTCAGCAAGGGTCGCTGCTGGCGAGTGAGTGAGTGACTCGGCAAACGACAGGCTATAAATTTATTAATTGAATTGAGGTACCCGTTGTGGTTATTAATATTTTATAGTTCATTTAAAATGCTCTGCAGTATATTTCCAGCGCCAACCAAACCGCAACACGAGAGCTTATGAATTTTCGCCAGATGGGAGGGTCGGACGGGATTGGGACGGGGCTTGGAACAAGGTTACAGTTTGTGATGCTTGTCTAGGCGTAAGGGCGCTGTGTTTGACGCTGGGTGGAGCAATTACGCCACGACCAGTGAACAAGTTTAGTTTTGCTTAATTGAACAGCTGGTGGTACAATTTGTGTTAAATTTCGGTTGTTTTGTACAATGCAACAGGAGCTTCATTATTATTGCTTAATTTTATTGATTTAACAAATAATTTCTAAGGGATAATAATCATCAGAAGTGCGTATTTTCTATGAACAAACAATGGATCATGTGTGTATAACTGTATATGTATATGTGTGACTCCTTTTCTTACAACATTCGTCCGTCTTGAATGATATGCGTGATGAAACGTCTCGCAGCGATAATGTGGGCTGCATGTGCATGACTAACAACATGTCACTTTTTACAGCATTTTACGATGTGAAATGTCCTTTCGTTTATGAACCGACCTATCATGATGCGTCGTAAAAGGAGCGGTGCAAAACTTGATCAAAGTTTCAGTGACCCGGTGGGATGGTTGCGCATAAATGGTACGGCGGAGTGAGGGAATGAGAAACAGCGAAAGAGCGCGAGGGGAGCGAAAGAGAAGAACGCAACCGAGACAGAAAGGGTGTTGGAAAAGTGTTGGACGAGTCATATCGTCAAGGGTATAAGTAATTTAGGGAGATTTTTACTGATATTCTTGGGGATTGCGTGTGTAGCGAGTTCTACGCTCGTTTGTGACCCTTGCCTCGGGTATATGTGTTGTCATGTGTATGTGTGTGTTAGTTTGTGTGTGTTTCCATTTTGCCCGTTTTATGGCGTTGACTGTTGTTTGACGGAGGACGATAAACAAAACCATCTGGCTGTAAAACACTAAATGAAAATCTGTTCGGTGTGATTGCCAGAGATTATTTAATTTACCGTAGTGCAAAGGGGTGCGCGCGAAGGGACATGCAGTGGCACTGAAGAAATTATTCATTTTGATGGTGCTGAAAGCTTTAATGTAGAGCATTTAAATTTTCTCAAGACGTATTTTGAAGTAAATCATTAAAGCCATTCATTCAAAGCTACGTTCATCGTGGCGTATCTTTTGTTTAAGCCTTTTAAATCGATTTTATGATAAATTATGTTAAATTTTTATGTTTAATAATAAAATTATAATTCAAACGATTTCATGTCGAGTAAATTATTTGCTCCATCTTCAATGAGGAGGTTTACTTACGCAAACTTACTATATTTTCAAAATGCACGTAAAATATGAGTTCAATTTGTTTCATAGTACAGAGCCAATAATATGATTTAAGAACAATTGCTTTTGTAATAAAGCATACTCTCAGTAACATACGACACACATTGACCTATTCATTTTACATGGCAACGGAGCAGACTGGAATCATATTGAGGTAGCTACTGCTGGAGCATAAAAAAATGACTTTCACATCCATTTCTAGCGCACGCTGGCAGCCTGAGATGGCTAGGATGAAGAAATGAAAGAAATTTCCTCGATTAGACGCGCACTGCTGCTGACAGATGTTCTCAATTTCAGAAGTTATCACGGCTCGATCGATTTGCTAGCCGCTGGAACTGGAGAGAGAAAATAAATTGTCCTGGCACGACTGACACGTGGCAGCGCTGTCTCCTGGGACGGAGCAAAATTGCCTCAGTAGCGAACTTTAAACGTTTGTCGTTAAGCCAGTGTACGAAAATTATGTGGCTGAATTGAACTCATGCCATTGGCTATTTCTCATCGTCAAGCTAGCTGAATTGCTTTTTAGTGAAGGGATTTCATTCGGAAAATGTTCAACAGGAATCGTGTTGCCATTGTTGATGGAACCGTTGAAATGTTTGCAATTCAACATTATTTTTTTTAAATGAAAACCATAAAGCAAATATGTAATACCTTTAAGTAGATGAAACGGCTTTTATCTATTTCGATAGAACACTAGCTGACCCGACAAACTGAGTTATTCCGAAAAAACGAAAATATTCCATTATTGCTTTTTTACTCGGGATATTTGTATCGTGCCCGTATCCCCTTAGGATCCGATCATCGAGTGTAAACCCCCAGCCACCTTACACCAAGTGTCAAAGTGCTGTATACAACACAAAACAATCCTGCTCTTAGTATGGGAGTTAGAAAATCATTGTTAAAATAATTTTAGTGTAATATTTGAACGATTTTTAAGTCTTAAAACCTATTCTCATACCACCATAAGGTGTGTGCAAAGTTTCGTTGAAAATGATCCAGCCGTTTCGGAGGTTGCTCGCAACAAACACCGTGACACGAGATTTTTATATATATAGATTAAAACTGCAAGAATCGCTGACGTTTTTGAAAAAAAAAAAATACGAAAAATTCAAACCGCAACATCTATTTGCAACGTAATCGTTCTGTTTTGAGTAGATGAAAACTCAGAAAAACATACTTAATTTTTTTGTCCAGTTCGTTTATTCCACATTTGTGACAACGTTCGATTGTAGCAGCTGTACTCAGAACAGGAACACGAACGATTTTTTAGTTTTTGTCATACTTTCAAATGTCACGTAATAACTATTGCAAAAATGGTGAATGGAATAGAATAGAAAAAACAACTCGGTAAAAGTCATTTATCAAAGGCGTGGATGCAAAATGTTCATTCGTTCGGAATCAGCATACTTCATAAAAGAGGAGTGCTGAAATAAAAACTATTTTACTATACGAGTCGGTAAAAGGTTTGAATTCATGTTTCTTTTATGATGTGATTTTTTTTTTCAAATCGTTAGTCTTCATCTGTACGAATTGGTGACAGACTGGATCTATAGATAAAACATGCAGCTGATTTATTTTTCATGTTTCCGTTTTATGACTATTTGTTATCAAAACTTTGTATATGTTATAACTGTTGTTGTATGAGAACAGCTTTGTACTGATTCTGTGAGATTAAAAAAAAATTCAAGAACTTCAAGAACAAAAAAACTATTACTGTAATGGAGAAGCCTGGTGTTTCAACCGCAATTATTTGTATGGAGACGCCTAGTTATTTACATCATAACATAGATGTTTCTATACTTTTACAGTTTTAACAATCGCTGCGTCGCACATTTCCACAAGACGATAATTTTCTCACGCTTCGGTTTTGTATCTGTTACTCAGTGATTTACTGCAGAACGAATGAGGGAGTAAATAATGAACAAGAACGGTATATGGTACAGCGCTTGCTGTAATGAAACAAACGAGCAAAAACAATTGTCTTGTCGCCCGCTTGCTGCCTTTGTGCATACTCACTTATTGTACATCACACTGGGTTAAAAGTGTGACTAACTTATTTTAATTCGACTTTTTTTCTAATAATGAAAAAGTTTCATCATTGAATGGTTTCGATCAGATATAACAGATTTAACAGATATGACGAATTCGTTCCTTTATTTTTAAATTGCACGATGAACCTTTTAAATGGTGTAAAATTATTATATTAATTATTTAAAGGTAAGGTAGGAGGTTTGAAATAAATTCATGTTATTTAAAATCAGTAAAAACAATCTTGACACCTTTAACTGAATGCTCCAAAATATTATAAATAATGCAAATAGTACTTCTGAAGTACTTCCAATACTCAAGTTACAGTAATTTTCTTACTGTAAACTAAAAATTCAATATAATTGTAATGAAATATTTTATTAATTTTTACAAAATTCAACAATACAAGTACAAGCCAATATGATTTTGGTTTTTTTTATCATTTTTACATTTTGTATCAAATTAGGGACAATCTATTGAAATGCACTGAAAGTTGAGGCTTATGTTCAACAACACAAACGTAATAATAATACAACAAACACTGTAGACCTTATTGTGGCAAGGAAAATCCAATAGACTAATGAAATATTAAAGTAAAGTTTGTTATCTATGCTGATTACAATAACAGCAAGTATAATGTAGTTTGCTGATCTGCCCTCCCTTTTTCTACCGCATGATAAAATATTAATTTATGCAATGTCTGCTAGTTATTCACTTTGGCAATAAAACGCACCCCAACATAAGGAACACAGCATATTAATAATCTTCATCTCCAACTATATGCTCTACTAGACTTGCCGTGTCAAATACACACACTACCTGCTATGAGCCCCAAGAGAAGAAAACCTTCTTGCAACATTTTTGGGACTGGTGTGACGGTGGTAGTAAATTTTAGTGTCCATAGTAATAACCAGCTTCGGCAACAGTGGCAGCACAACACTACGCACCATAGCAAACATACTTTCCACACCTGTGAACCCAAATGCAAACCACTCGTAGCATCGTGTGTACAGGTGAAAATAATGCCTTCCATCCATAGCACGCGTTCTGGGCAGCGCATGACAGCAGTCATTCGTCATTGGCGGTCTGGCAAAAAGGGACGCAAACGATACTTAAGTATCTCATGGCCCTAATGAAATGATGAAAATTTGCGGCGAGCTAGCCACCATTGAGCATTGCGGTACGCTGGAAAAAAGGTCACCATAAACATGGGTGACACACCTGTTGTTTTGTTTTAATTTCCCGTAGCTTAAACGGAGAAATACTTAACAAAGTAGAAGCAAATGAAATTCTTCTATGCTGAAGCATCGGCGCAAGAAGAGCAGGACCGGAATAAATGTCATCTGGTTTTCCTGTTAGCTCCTTTCGCAAGTAAAAGCTTGCGAGGAGTAGTCGTGACGGCTCACTGTCACACGGTTGGTCACGCAGATTGTTATTACGTTTCGGATCCGGCGGTACTTTGCAGCTGAGATCCATTACACCGGTCCCGGGGTGGATCAGAAGTCCCGGTTCCGGTGACCGCACTTCTTGAGCTATAAAATCTAGCAAAGTTTATTTCAGGCGAAAAGTTTTGCTCTGGTTTGGACGACAGCGCCACTTCTAGTTGGCTATTATCGTCCGCACTGCCCTCGAGCGTAATAATAGGATTATACACAGCCCTGCAGACGCCATCAGCAAAAGCCAGGACGGGTATGACTCTCGCTTAGCAGAAGATGCGGATTTCACTGCTGTTTTCTTCCGTCTTTTGTGTGCCGTTCCTCAATGGGGACGGGTATGGCTGTTTGGAAGAAAGATTCCTTTCCTGCCGGAGTGAAGTACGGGAAAAACCACAAATCCGGACGCGGTATTGGGCGGATACACCGACGTCGACGACGACGTCGCCACTAGCAAGAGTGAGCTAATGTTTCAGAAAAGGATTATGACAGCTTTCGTCCACTTGGATGCCGCTTTGCAACCAGCACTTTACAGAGCATGTCTTGAGGTCCGAAGTGTCGATTCGTTGCTAGATGGCAGAGTCTTTTTGTAGCTCTTAGGATAGTACTATAATTCAGTAGGACACGGTACGGATATGAGGGAGTGTGAGAGACACGGAGAGATTGTTTCATATCGTTAGAGGCAGAGTTAAAGCATTGGATAGTCCATTTACGTATGTTTCTTTTGGATGATGAAGCTTTACATTTCTAGGATGAGAGTGGGTTATTTTATTAAAGCTAATTCTATATTGTGATAAAAACAGATCAGTAACAGACACTGCCAGCATCACTTAATGAATGAGTTGTACCAGTTTCGGGAATCAGTAATGCTCAAAGGAATTTACGCAAAATTATTGTCCGTCTCCAATTCATGAAATTAGCATACCATAGTTATTCCGATATGGATCTTTTAAGACTTTTGGAACGTGTTCGGAAGTATAAAAAATGCTACATCGCAAATGCAATCTCAGGGTACGAAAACAATGTCGGAAAACTAACAACTACGGACATGTTATGTTCGGGGTTAAAGCTCTTTCAAGCATGTTTCGGATAGTGCTTGCTCATTCATGGCCGTAGCTGTATTTTGGTACATGCACATAGAAGCAATGAAGAAAGTAGAGAATGCACTGTTAAAACACAAATTAGAATCACACTTGTTCGTCTAAAAGCAAACACACATAGCTGTGTGAGAACGATTGTCTACATTTAGGCGCAAAAGAATTTCTTGCAGCAAAACTTTCGTCCGCCTGTTGGCCTACTGCATGCAAAGTCTAGCGTCAACGTTGTATTGATGCATCCTTCTCAAGCGTTGCTAAAACTACACAAGCATGCGTCCGTGTGTATGTGTGTGTGTGTGTGTGTGTCCGGGTGTGCTAGTGTATGCTAGTGTGCTGGCGTACATGCTAACCATGTCGCCTCCAAACGACGTCGTCTAACGTAAGCACATTATCATGTACGCAGAGCAAGATGACGATGATGAATGCTGATAGAACGCTGTGAACACGCCAAAGCACTAATCCTCCCAGAGACATCCTTTTTGGGGCGGAGAAGGCTGCTGCCACTCCGCAGATAGTATCCAGTGGGGAAATCCCGCAGATAATGAAGCGACCGGTCGTAGGTGCGGCTGTGACAAAGATGCTTTATTTTATCATGCATTACCCAGGGTGATTAAAGCACAACATCCGGGCGCTGGTATGATGTATCAATCTGAGGGTGTTAGGCGTGCTATCTGCGAGAAGGATATTAGCCCCGAACATGGAAACCATTGCCACTAGCTTTTGGTTGGGGGAGGTCGAGAATCATCCTATTTCTCGGATCGTGTTGTAAGGTTGCAAGAGCTGATGTTTGATTAAGTACGAAATAAGAGCATGTTGTTGGTGTTGTCGCTAGTGTAGTTGCTTCTTTAACAACTTGAACAACATTACTCCAAAGCTTGGTAGTTTATGAATATTGTTGGCTAATGGAAATAAAGTCCCAAAAATGGATATCAATTTCGATAAAATATATTGAGCTCCCTTCTAATGTTCTGCTTGAATGGCTTTGTTTATTAAAAACAACAATAAAACATGATATTAGCTCACCGTAAAACAGCAAACTGGCGATATTAAAAAACACCCCCTACCCCTCCGGATCATAAAGTTTACATTTCATAAAAAAGCCATCGTCATAATTAATTCGCCGCAAACGCATCTAACCGTATCTTGGGTGCTTTTATTACTTCCTTAGTGAGCAATTCTTCGCCTCTGCCACTGGCCACCCAGCGCGTGCGCCAGTGATCAGCGCGCCGAAAAAAAAAAAAAAAAAAAAAAGACGATCCAACAAAGCGACCGGTTCGGGCCAACAGCTTCCATGTGCCGCAAACAGGAATAAAAGTTTGCCCGCGCCACACTCATTAAAAAACAATTCACTAAGAAGTGAAACCCATTATCGAATATTAGCGCAAAAGCAGTGGCAACATAATTCATTGCGCTCGCTGCGACAGATTGGCACAAAAAGTGAGCCCAATAATAAAAATGGGACCCGCGCGTATACAAAAAAAAAACTTGCACTTACAATCTTGCACAACAACCGGCCCCGGCACCGGGACAGAGAAAGCGAAGGCACGGCCGCTGCGGAACTTAACCACAGTTAGATGAGTTTGCCGTCTTTCTCCCCTCTGCGATTGGGAGGGCGCTGGCTTGAGGTGGAGATAAAAAAAAGAACTTGATCGCTCGGGGGGAAAGCAGAATGGGAATGTTTGTGTTTGCAAGAGCGAAGAGGAGCCTTTCTGTTCGCTTTACTTTTTACAGAGGTGATAGCAGCGCTGGTCCGTCCCGACGGAGTGGGAGTACGCTGCTGTCGCCAAGGTTCAACGAGGTCAAAATAAATTAAATTTCATCCGAAAAGTGCTTCTTGTTGCGGTATAATTTGCCAAACGCACGAAGATTGAAGAAGCAAAACGCAATTTGTCCATTATCTGCTCGTTCGGATCGGAAATGCTTATCATGGTGGAAAAATTCGCTCCCCTTAACCCGCAGCTTCGGCTTGGTTTGCGGCGCGTCAACAGGACGCCACACAGGACGCACCCACACATACGCGCGAATCCGTTTGCGGAACCTGGACCTGCAAAGCGCCCGAGCGCGGCAGTAGAATAAATTATGCATTCTGACATTGGCAGTGTTTGCTAATTAGCATAAATTATGATTTATCGCGCTCCGTGTTAATTGCCTTCATTTACGACGGATTGGTGCTGGGATTCTTTTTCCTGCGAGATTTCTGCATCCACGCCCGTGTTGTGGTCACCGGGCGCGGCAGTATAGAATGGGCGAGTGAATTTGTTTACTTGCTGAGGGAAGGCATCTGTTTGCATTTTTTTCTGTGTTCCGTTTTGTGAGTGTCTTTTTTTATTCTCACCAACAACAATTTGGTTTGAGAGCGGGAACAAACAATAGCGAAGGTGGCGCCAGTGTCGGTGGTTTTATTCATCTTTTCACTTACTAGCGGTCAAAGTTTTACCCTGACCACACCACACTGGACACCACTGTCCACTATTCCTGCGCAGTACGGTTTACGGGCACTGCTACAATGCTTTCATGTTTCATTTCTTTCACCTTACGCGTCGCCAGCATAATATGGTATGAATAGTATCAGCAGAGAAAAGTGTTTGAAAACAATCCGTTCCCACTTACCTGCAAGGCGTTTGGCCAGGTGCAGCTTTCCGGTGCCTTTATCTCTATTTCCGTCCCCGGTATGCTGATATCGAGCGCATCTTCCGTGCTTGCCGGGCACAAGTTTCGTTCGTTTGCATCTGTGAAAAAGGGCAGATGTTTAAATGTGTTAAAAGGAATCTTTTGAAGCTATTATCAATAGGTTTCTGTATTTGCATGTACGCTTTCAAACAGTGCATTATAAGGAGATGCATTTAAACACTACCCTCGATGCATCTCATTTACGCAACAAAAACGCGGTACGTGCGTACATCCATCAACCATCACCACCTGCCGATCATTTAAAAGCCCAACAAAAACCCGCACGATACACTGAAAGATAAACTGTACACTGTAATGAAACGCTCTGTCGAATTGAATTATTTACTAATTGGATTACACGAGCATAATATTTGCCTCGGGTTGAACAACAGCACACGGGGCATAACAGTGCGAGACAAAACAAACAATAACGAACGAGAACGGTGGCCCATTCGATACGAGAGGAGAGGCTGCGGCAGACTGAGGCCGATCGAAAAAACCACAAAATTTCCCCGAGCAATACCATAAAGCTGGGTAATATTTTATGTGCGTAGCCATGCAATATATGTGAGAATGTGAGCGTACGCGCGCTCGTGTGTGTGTGAGTAGAACCTGCTGGCTGTAGCGCTAAAAGAATCACGGAGCATTAAAAGAAAAAAAAAAGAATAAATAAAACACGCCAGCAAAAGCCATGCCAGCGCGTTTGCTTTCCGGACCGCTGCATCGTTGCTTTATGGCCATAATTTGTTAATGCTTCTCAATTAGTTTCCGCACGTACGGTTTCCGGATCGGTTTTCGATTCCGTGCCGTCGGCTGGGGCTTTGACGCTGATGCCGCCGCCGCCGCCAACGACGACGAACCGGCCGAAGGAAATCTACGGCCTCAAGGAGAAAAACACCACCGCCCGGATAGAGCAGTGCCCTAACCGCAACGGCAGGCATATAAATCAAAACCAGTAAATCCGATAACGAGCGCGTCTTGTGCTGGCCGGGCTAAGTTGAGGTTTTTTTTTTTTTGTGGCTGTGAGAGACGGCTTCGACCGAAAGCTCCTCCGCAAAGGACCACGCTCCTGGCACAACTCAAAACAACACGCCCCAGAGCGCTCGTCGAATCCGCACAAAAGCATTTGCTCGCCTTAATCAACCGAAAGCCCCGCCAGTGAAACACAATCCCATCGATACGTAAATGGTGATAAATGTTCCTTTAAAAAGATTGCAGCAAATTAATTTCCCACGTAGAGTCGATTTTCCGCTAGACTTTTCTTGCGAGCCGGTACGAAATTGGAGCACCATAACGAAAGAAACTAACAATGGCGGGGCAGTGCAAGCATCGAGAAGCAGCGCATGGCTGGTGGAGGAAAACTGACGAAACCAATCGCGAAGTGAAGACCAATAATTAGTAGGATTATTTAATTATTATATTACGCCCATTGGCTTCTGTGCACCGCGGCCAAACCGAGCAGCGAGAAGGGTTGGGAGAAAAATAGCACTTTTATGACTATTGTTTTTATGAAATCCTTCCCTCACTTTATGTGGGACAGATGTTGAGAGCTACTGAAAATGGCAGAAAATGTAACGCATTAATTCCGCAAGTTTAATGTGCGAATTAACAACTTTCCTGAGGTTTGATGGATGCTTTTCGATTATATTATTATATTCTTCGCAGACGTTATCTTTGAAATAGTAATATTTTATATGAGAAAACAAAACAAAATAATTAGAGTTAAAAACTGCCCAAGTACTGAATAAAGAAAAAATGAACATTTAAGGGAAAGTGTTTTCATCGACATCATGAGGTCCAAGCGCCAAATCATAATTAAGCAGCCAAAGCTCAAGAGAGTAATATAATTCAAATTAGCCAACATCAAAGTATCCTTAGTTCCTGCCGATTACTTATCAGCTTAAAATGAGTTTCCAGCCACCGCGACTCCTCCTTGATCATCAAAGCATTGAATTTTCGTCGAATCGTATCAAGTGAGTTGTTTTTCCCGAAATAGAAAACCCCGACAATCTTGCGATTGAAACACTCGAGCTCATAAAATCTTTCCCATTGCGAAAAAGTCGCTGTCCATGGCACACGCGGCACTGCTTGGAATCAAGAGGGCACCTAGCCCCGGTGACTGATTTATTGAAATGTCGATGAAAACACTTTCCCTGAAATCGAAAGCCACCAGCATTCGGGTGGAAAGATTCGCGGTGATGAACTGCCAGCCACGCCACGGGTAAGGCTTCCTTCGGCAGTGCGGTTACGCTTTGGTGATAATGACAATTCGACGAGCGGCACCCTGCTCGGAGGTCAACATGCTAAGCACTTTTATTTTAAGAGGCGCACAGAAGAAGAAGAAGATGAAGAAGAAGAAGCCGAGGCTGTAGCCGTTGAATAGCACTCCGCAAAGAGCGGTTCGTCGTTAGCAGTCATCGAACTTTGCTACTTTGCGCTCGAATAAGTTTTTAATTAATTTCCCATTATTCATTCAGTGTTTTGCGATTGTTTTTAAAGGCGTGGAAATTGGGAACGCTGCCCGTAACACCGGCACACCCACCGTGCACCGTGGGAGAGGTGCTGGCTGATTACATCGGGGTGGTTTTCAATTTCCACCATCACCACCGTCAGCGCTAGCTGAGGAAATTGAATGGGCTATCGAGCCTTAACGAGTTGCGGTACGGGTTTGGTGAAACAATAGAAGTATGTTTATGCTGACGGATTCTTTTTTGTGCCGTTGTGGAGCGATTGAAATGATGGAAACTAAACAATAACTAAGCCACTGAATAGGATTGGATGAAATTGATTGATTGCGCATGAGAAAACACGAAACTGGCCGATAACGTTACACTCAATGAGGCGTTATGTTTGCAACCCTTTTTGCTTTGCTTTCAACATTGTGTTTTTATGTACTACTTTGATTTATTTCGTATAGCTTCATTCATAGTAAAGTGAAAAAAAAGTGAAGGGCAGCAGTTAATTCAATGGTTGTGTGCCGATTAACGTACAAAGTAATAATGAATCGGAGCAATTGAAGGCAACACTTAAGCATTGATTGAAATTTAAATATTAAAATGAAACATTTGCAATGTTCTCTCCCCTTTTCTTTGTTTTTCCTGAAACACATAAAACATTTTCTTCCGTTACACCCACTATCCCACCAGAAAGGAAGAGAGAAGTACTAACATCATTATCAACACTGCACGACATTTGCCCAATTGCAATTTGTTAGATCATATCTACTTACCGCCGCTCCGCCCGTACTGCGCTATCTCGATCGAGATGCTCGTGCCGCGGGGACAACTTAATGTGACAAGCTCTCGATCACAGCCGGCCCGTTGATATGTGCGCAACGTTCCCGAAAGTAGCGCTGCAAATAGAGATAGCAAGAAAAAAAAAGATTGAGATGGAGAGAGAAGAGAAAAAAAAACATATGATGAAAAGACGGAACAATTGCACGAGGATGGAATAAATATCAAGATGTGACGCGGTCGGGAGCGATAGACCGATGATGTGGGAGAGAGTGAAACAGAGAGAGAGAGGGGGGGGGGGGAGAAAAAACAGTCCAAGGACAAAGGACTAGAATAAACTGCACGTTTGTCATCCCGTCGGAAGAGTGTAGTGTGAAAAGCGTCCCATATTGTACGCATCGTACAAAACCCACGGAACGTGAGAAAATAGTACGTGTTTCAGCCGGATGGGAGAAGAACGAACGAAAGCTTGACTACGTGTGCACTTTTTGTGATGGAAATCTTCATATTATCACATTAATTTGTCTGCTGACACTTTCGTTTCCCGAAGGTTGCTTAGGATGAGCCCAGTGACCATGGTTTTGATGTTGTAAATTTAAGTCAACCAAAACGAAGGGTGGTGTGTGTTATATATGAACTTACATAAATAGTCGAAAGATAAATATTTTGTTTAAATTATATTCACTAACTGTTTGGGAATGCATTAAAAATTGTAAAATCAATTGTTGTCATGCTCTACTTCACTGTATCACTGCTGAATGTTTTCAATCAAAACTTATTTCACTTGCAACGTTTAAATAAGCATAACTGAGACTTAACTGGAAACCCTCTAAAAATCCACTTTTGAAGTAACTTAAAAAGTGGATTTTTAGATTATGAATACAAAGGCCCTAACTACTTTGCTTGGCCATTCCTAAGCGTCAGCATGATATGCCATATTCTCAGGGTGAATGTGCTGCACATTCTCGAACCACAAATCCAGAACGAACGCACTGTACCGTATACAACTATGTCTATACTGAGCAGTTGCAAACAATGTTACATCTGGCCAGATGGAAAATCTGAATGCTGGGGAAATGTTTCCCGGAATACCTTCTCAATTGCATTCCTATTCGTTGCCTTTCTTTGTCCGGTGCAGTTGCACAGATCGTTACTTTCATTATGTCCGTTTGGTGTGCATATTTTACAGAAGCTTGGTCTAGCTTGGGCCATTTGCGCACGGTTGATTTCTAGCACAAACTTAAATGCTCATCATAGCAAGGAAAGTGGGCCACACATTACATTCCAAATATTTTGCGTCAGGGTTGTGCAGAATCCTGAAATGTTTGAATACGGTTGCCATGGAAGGCGTAATACTCGTCAAATAAATGATTTGCATCATAGCGTTACCCCGTTTGGGGCAGACAATATTTATTAAATTTTAATACAGCCGTTGCTTTAACTGCTATATATGTGTGCTAATAAAGACAAATTGAACACAATGAAAACAGTATTGCGTATTATAAAAAGTAAAACAATGCCGTACTTTGCAAACCATTGCTAAAGCTGCAGGAAATTATTTCCAGCACATCAAACTGTACCACTCACTGAAAATAATGAAGTATGGCTTAATTGCCGTCAAATGCTAGCAATAAGCTTCTTGCAACACCATCAATATTCAATCGACCGGTACGAAGGGCACTCAATTCAAAAAACGCTCATTGTCGAAACAAAAATTGTAAGCCGATTAAGGGCGTAACCGTAGCGCAAGCGAAAAAACACCTTCTTAACAAGCGATTTTGACTACGAGCTGCTAGAAAGGTTGCTAAATTTGGTTCACTTTTGGACAGCAATGGATGCGAAGGGATTTTAGTATTTTCCAAGTGTGCGTTAATTAGCTTTTATCATACTTCGGTCAGCGTTGCTGTGTTGTATCCAGTCTGTTTTTGGCAATGACGTCATTGAACAATGCCTGTGTGAATTGTTGAAACGAACCTTTTCGCAAAAGCTTACCGATGCTATCTAAAGCTCCCAGTCCCAGATGGTTTCGTTTCACCTTTTGCTACGAGAATCGCCGATATATTGCGCAGTTTGCTCGTGAAATTAAATTTTCTCGTTTGAACGCACTGACACTGCATGATAAACAGAAGTACGGTGCCAAAATACGGTACGATTTCGCTTACAACCTTGTAAGCGAAGAAGGAAGGCTATCAATGGGTCTGAAAAAGTACATCTTATTTCCTTCCATTCGTCTGTGTTGTTGTTTTTTTTTCGACCACTGTTCACTGCGTAAGTTTTCGCTTCAGCGCTGATAAATCACTGACAACGAGCCAGACGACGCTGTAAATTATATGCTCCATTTCGTGTAACTCCTATCGCCGCACTGCTGACCTGAGTGAAGTGTAGCGACGGTTTTTGCACGAGATGATGGCCAAGGTGCAAAACGTGATACATGCGTAAGGAGGAAGAAAAAATCCTCCCAGCCGAGAGCAGCCAAGCAGACACAGCAAGCGAGATGCAAAAACAACACAACAACAGCAGTAAAGAAAGCAGTGGATGACAAAAAGAAAAAGAAACACTAGCGATTTGACAAGTACATGGGCCGATGAAGAGGGGCGGGTGCACGTTCACTTGTTTCTACATTGCGGAAGGTTGCCGGGTTCCCCGAAAACCTGAATTGAAAGCGACGTTCAACGGAAAGGAAATGGGAAGGAAGGAAAATGCTTTAAAAATGGTGAAAAACTTCTGAAAGTCATCTCGGAACCTTTCTAAACAGTAATAGCTGTGTCATCTCGCCAAACGCGGCCAAACCAAACGCGGCCCCACCATAACGCTGGTGAGAAAATTCGCCACCTTTTTACCCAGCGCCATCGTTCCGGCCGCCGCTGCTTCGCCTTTCCCCTCCCCGGGGCGGTTGATTGGATGAAAAGAACGAAAAGTTGACCGAAGTATTCCAATATAAATTGTTTCGCAAACAGCACGGCACAGCAAAGGTAGCTCCAACCAACACTTTTGCTACCACTTGAAGGTTCCGTTTTTTCTCATGCGAGCCGGCTGGTGTTCGGTTGGTTGGTTGATTGGGTGTGAAAGTAAATTTATATACGATAATGCGTCCTTGTCCAGTGCTTGGGCAATTACTTTTACGAAACAGGGCTTGAAAGTTGTTATGGTAAATGGTATCTTTTTACCACCGCCCATTTTGGGCTGAATGTTATGTAGGCGCTGTGGTTGGCGTTTTGCATATCTTTCACAGAGTTTGGGAAGATTAGAAAAGGATTGCAGAAATTTGAAAGAATCACCATCTTAGATATATATCATGGAACTAATGCAGCTTTATACATTTTACGTTTACCGCAGAACATATGTAGACATTTTACTTCATTAATATACCAGAAAGCCAGAAAGGTAACATAGTATTTGCTGCTTTTGCAATAGTTGGCAGAGTAGTAAAATGGCATCTTAGCTGTGCTTAGGCTATCCTGTATTATTAACATAAAAGTCTTCATCTGAAAATCAGGATAAACATCTCTAAAGTTCTTCTTCTTCTTCTTCTTCTTCTTCTTCTTCTTCTTCTTCTTCTTCTTCTTTGGCACAACAACCGCTGCCGGTCAAGGCCTGCCTTTGTACCCAATAGTGAAGTGGGCTTGGTTTTCAGTAACTTTTTGTTACCGTAGCAGGATAGTCAGTCCTACATATGGGGACACGGTCTATTCGGGGTTTGAACCCATGACGGGCATGTTGTTAAGTTATACGATTTGATGACTGTCACCAGACCGACCATCTAAAGTATCTAAAGCTATGATTTTGAAATTAAATTTGAGCTCAATGGAATAGTATCAAACGACGTGTTATAGTTCCTGACGTTGATAAGATTATCTTACATACAGCTACAGATACAAAGCACAGTAGAACGAATTAAACAAACGAATCGTTTCCAGTTTACTTTATTTTTTACTTTGTATGATGTATAAGGATTATTTTTGGCAAGGTTCTTATAAAAGGCACGTTGTCTCCTGTAAAGCTTTTCAGCCCGGGCCGAGTCCGGTAACGTGATCAAATGAATTCTCGTCAGCCATAACTGAGTACATAGTTCACGGTAATTAGATCAAAGTATCAAAGTACTGATTATTCTTTCAAGAATTCCTTAGTGACGCATTTTGTGCGAAAAGATGTGTCAACTTACTGTAGCGTGTGGTTGCATACCGTTTACGGTATTCTCAGTTTCATATTACACAAGAATCGGCAAGCTATCACGTCTCAGTTTAAATGCCCAAAAGTAGCATCACCTGACATAGAGCCTGGTAAGTGTGCAAACTATTGCATGTAATTCCGATAAAAAAAAAACCAAAGTACCGACAAAACCCACAAATGCTTAAACATTGCTTAACACATTTCTCGTATTACTTGTTTCATCTCGTTAATTGGAAAACCATCTTCATTATACCTTCAAAGGAATCGGTGCTTGAGTACTTTTAGGAAACACGAACAACTGTGACCGTATCTCAACAGTTCTTTATTTATCCCCAGTTCTTATAACAGAATTCAAAAGAAAATTTGGTGTTTTATAAAGGAATCAACTTTTTTCTTTAATACGACCACACTAAGTCAATTGCAAAGCTAACGGCAAGTATAATATCGAACAAAGTGGTTAACAGTGGCCTGAACTCAAACAATTCCGTTCAAACTCCCTCGACACATCCAACACTCACGAGCAGCAACAAAAAACTTGAAAAACTATGAACTTAGCGATGGTGTCAATAATTTCAAAATATGTTTTCCGTTCCTTAGTAAATAATATTCTGCATGTGACACGATGTGTGAGCAGCACAATTTTGAATGTGCGAGTGCTCAGGAAGAAAAAACATAAACGATAACAGCGCACATAAAAACACTCGCCGCTAAGAGCGCATCAAATAAACGAATACCGGCAGTCTTAACAACTGGCGCAAAATGGAAAAGGAGATATTCCATTTCTGCATTCCACATGCCGCTAGCGGTAGGTGATAAAACAAATACTTTTTTGCTTAACGGTTGCGCTGCTGCTGGTGCTGCTTCTGCTGCTGCTACTCGGCCTTTTCTACCGCCTTCAACAAGCTACTTATTCATTCTCGTCCAACGGTGAGCGCACCGTCAGCTTGGAATAATATTGCTTGCTTAACAGCTGTTGCAGAAGTTCGCCCTGAACTTTGCTCACTTTTGTCTCACCGGCTGAAACGGCCCCGGAGAATGGTTGAGCAATCGTCTTTCGCAAAACGTCGTGCTTATTGCATTTCGACACTCACCGAAACTGTGCAGCTCTGCATCATATGGTTCGTTAATAATTGTTTAGCTTTTTAAAGGAAGGAAGGACGATCATTGCTGCAAGCAGTTAAACACACTTACGGATTTGATTTACAATCAATAAATTTGAACACTCTTCACAAACAGATAAATAACGGCGCGTGATAAGATGAATAATAAGCAAAGCATTTGCCAGACCGATACCTATACGATCGGAGTGCGTGTGTCTGTGTGTGGCACGGTAATTTTATATCCCACCCAAAAACGGTTGATTTATACGTTTTCCTTCGGCTTGGGCACGGTTTTTACGCATGTCGGAAGATTTGGTCGGAACTTTTTACGGATATGTATCAATTTAACAAACGTCTTTGCCGCCAAAAACATCCGCTTTTCGCAATTTGCACGTACAAAAAAACCGAACCCATTCCGATCGCGACAGGAGGATGTTCACGCGCTTCACGCGTATGCGAGGTGCCGATTATGCAATGGAAAAATGGTGAGAGAGATAGGGAGAGAGAGAGCAAGCGAGAGAGGAGTAAATTGAGGCATAAATCAAACATTGAAAAATCGCTGAAAACTCTGGCCAGCGATCGCAGCATGCCGATGGTCTACGGATGGGTGTAGCAATGGAAACGCTTCCTTCTCAAACTGTGTGCCGTACAGCGGAAAGCCCATTTCCGTTTGGCCCCTGTGTCGGTCCGTCGCGTCGGGTGCGGGTTCTTTGTTTTCTCAACGCACGCCCCTTTTGATTGGTGGGAACGAAAATCAGTGTGAAAAATCGGTTTCCGGGTTTCCGTTTCGTTTCTGGCGCCCAGGAAATGTTTGGCAACGTTGGTTCATTTGCTACGGATCGAGCAAATCCCATCCTTTCGGTCCGAGCTGTGGTTAGAAATATGTGTAGCATGTGTCTACCTTTTTGTTTTCATAGCATCGCCGGGCCCCTCTCGGGTGAACGGACGTGCATGTTAAAGAGGTTGAAATTTGGAACGTATCCCTAATCCGATCACTGCAATACGCTAAGCCGTCGTAAAAGACGGTTCGAACGTTCGACGCGTTCGACATGCGATTAGCATTAGCCGGATTGGGTGGCATATTGTGTCACTGAACCGAGCATAAACCGACCGGCTCACGGGTTGCGCTTATGTAAAGAGGCGTGACACAATTCCGGGTAAGATTTATGGATATTTGTTAAGTCTTCTGCTCCCTGCCATGCTTCACCCAATCACCAATCATCAAATTCTCAGTAATGTGAGCGATAATTTGGTTTCTCTTTCCCGAATGCCCGCATGATGGGCGAATTTTTTAGCAGCTTATTTGACGCTCAATGCGGTGCTTGTACGGCTCACATCACTCGATTTTCCTTTTAGCGGCTTAGTCACATTGACACTTTAAAAGACAAAGCAATGCTTCACAACTTTGCTTCAGTTCTGAAAGGTTCTGCGTTTTTTTTTTCTTATTCTTCTTTTGCTACCCTCTACATTCCTTTCTTTTTCCTTCGAATTGAAACCACAATTTCGGTGATGAATTCCTGCCCGGTATCGGCATCGGGGTATGAGAATGGAATTCGCAGCACGGAACCGAAACCCCGAACCGCTGCCCCATAACGCCTGGCAGCAATGGCGACGGCGGCAGCAGCGAAAGATAAATTTAAATCACTTTGATGCTTTTGTTCAACGAGCATAAACGTTGCCCTAGATTGTTACGTCTTCGATTTTCCCGGCGATGAAGCGAACGGAAGACAATTTCCCCTTCGACAGGGAGAGAGAGAGAGTGATACAGCAAGGGTGCAAACGGTGGTAGGGTGGTGCGTTTGGATGCTCCCGCTGACACGGTACATTGTTTTCCGTGGTACGATGCTCCAAACGGCATGCCAGCAGCATACGAAGCGTTGCTTGATGCGCGAAAATCATCAATTTTGTTTCGTCTCATTTTCACACGCATCCGTTCGCGTTCGTTTGCGCGTTCAAGACGCGAATGAACCCGACCCGGCCATGGATCATCCTGCAGACTTGGTACGAGAAGGTGTGGTGTGTTTGTGTGTCTTCACGGGCTTCCTTTTTGTTGGTCGTGTAAAAAACTATTACCAACCAACTTTTACGCGCGTTGCGCTCGGATGATCTAAATGCGTAACAAATCTGCTCATGAATCATTCATCCTGAAGTTGGCAAAACTATTACATGCTTCATTAATGGCTTCAATATCCGGCACGAAGCCCGGGCGTGCGCCGAACAGCTGTTAGAAGATGTTTTTCGCATGGCACAATTGTTCACCACCATCGACTTTGCTCAGCAGCAGTGCGCGCAGAACGCGGATTTTGAAGATCGAACACCCTGCCAGCTCCAAGAATCAATACAGCATCCCACTCAATTGAGTACAAATTAAATTTAACATTGTGCTGGATGAGCATGAAACGTCTAAAGACAACCCAGATTGATGCGTCTCAAAATGCTATTCACGTTTGAGTACGCTCGTTACGGGCTCCTTTCAGATGCATGAGCACACTCATTCACTTTAACTATTGTGCTGGCTACGTTAATAAAAATAAAATCACTGAATCGATCAAAATGAACCCGAAAATCCCTCGCAAAAATGCAGAGCGCACATCCAGCACAGTTTGAAGAAACCGTATGAAATGGAACGGAAAAGTTAGTTCAAATGAAGGATTCTTTCTCATTTTCCACACCACTATCATTTCTCTTCCAATCGTACTAACCCTCCGCTGGCCCCGCAGCCCACTCTTCACTACTTTGGTGTGGTTTTTGTCCCTCCCAGGCCAAACGCAAACCACTTTTGCGATGGAAAGTTTTGCGTTTCGGCTTGATTTTCCCATTTGTTGGGATTTCGATGTGAGCTGGTAGATTACAACCGATGACGAACCTTCGTTTAGTTCAGTGGTGGCATGATGTTGAACTTGGCCACACGAGGGGTGGGGTGGTCGAGAGCGGAAAGCCATTCTGGTTGGGTTTTCACAGTGCATTCAAATTTGAATGAAAGTTTTTAATTCAGTTATCGTCCCGTTTGACGAGGGTGAACATTGATCGGTAAATATTGTTCGTGAGCTGCTACGATACACATCAACACATACTAACGAAGGAGCGTGTCTTTCTTGTTGTTGTTATTATTGAATGTGCCGGATTGGTTGCCGTAATTTATTTCCTATTTTTGAAGAATATTTTATGGGACAAAAAGTTCTCTCTCGAACAAAAACCAAAAAAGTCCCAAATGACATTGTATGAAGGAAGCGTAAGCTTTTGCCATTCCGACCGCTATTTATGCTATTTAACACGTTTTCAACAATTCTAATGGAGGTCACAAAATCCTCTGACCCACTCACTTAGCTATGCAAAGCACATTCCCTGCGACGTCCTTCTCGCGCTAAATTACCTTTCAATCTTATGTAAGCTTTTGATCTCACGGCACACGAAGACTGTACTCCAGGTGGCTGCAGTGCTAAAACAGGGGGTTCGTCTTAAACGAGCATTCTGTTCCGTAACAAAGAATGTCCCTCTCTCTGGCAACAACCGATTCGATGCCGAAGTGCTGTTACGTATGCAGGACGCTAATCCAGCACGAATGAAGTGCTGAGTGTGTAGTGGTGAAAAATGCAATTGAAAAGTAGTACTACTGGGTGTGCGAGAATGTGTTACCAGGTTTTTTTTTGTTATCAGTATAGGATCTTCGAGCAAAAATCGAGCAGCAGAAGCAGCAGCAGCGCTACATGGTTCTATCTGAAGGCATCATACCGGCGCCAGGTAAAGTGGAATTTAATTTGGCAATCCGTCACCTCTGGTGGCGTCTCCGCTTCCCGATCCTCGATTCTCGCAAACCGTTCAATCGGTTTGGCTGTAAAACTGGAAATGACGGTATGAATTGTGCATCGCGCAGTGTGCCACTTCTACCTGCTCTTTGTGCTTGCTTTGCCGTGCTCGACGTTCCATTGCATCCCGGCTAGGGTCGGGCACTTGTTTGCCGAGCGAGTGCTGTTGATCATTTCGTGCAGGATTTTTCTTTCCCGTGGTGCGTTTGGAAACTTTGAAACCCCCCCGTCTCCCCGTCTCCCACCAACCAGCACGACAGTGACAATGGAAGCGCTTTTCATGCCAAACTGCTGCTGCTGCTGCTACTGTAATATAATGTGCAGCACGTGCGGCAAAGTGCAGAGTCTCTTTTTCCCAAGACAAGAACGCACCAGTTGAGACAGGGGGAAGCACCAGAGAAGCTATTACACCAGCTGCATTCTAGGGATGCAGGTTTTTTTGCTCACTTGGTCCTCCTCTTCGAGTGTGCCTATGCGCTTTGCTACTAAGACATGGCCCAAATGTACAGAGATTGTGCGAGCGGTAAAGCTGCCGCCGCTCGAGGATTTACGTGTGAAGCGTGTTTGGGAAAGCACAGGCAGCCCACGAAAGGTTATCGAGCACGAAACTCGTTGCAATGTGTTTCCACAGACAGCTTTGGGCTGAGAGTACGATTCAAAGTGGGATTTCTCTTCAACCTGCCAGCTGCAAAATGGGGAATACGCTCCCTGCGCAACGGCAAATGCATTCAATCGTTTCGACAGCACGGCTCGTTCAATGATTCTGTTGCCATGTGTTTGGGACACTCACACACACACACACACACAAACACAAACACACGCATACATAGAACCGGCTCACTTATCGATATCGGTACAAATTCGATAAGCAATAGTTTTTTCTTTGGTTTTCTTTTTTTCGGGTTACAAAATCCCACCCATAGACACAGCGATGAACTCTCGTCTGTCAAAGAGATTTTTTTTCACAGTTTTGCACGATGTGGAGGGGATTTTTTTCTCCTGCTCTTGTTTGTGCATATCTACGAGCTCGTAGCTCGTTATTGACAATTTTACATCTCCTGCAAAGCGAACGGGACAAACCCCGGGCGAAGAACGCTTGGCGCCACGGTGCACGGTGGAAGGCTGGAAGGGAAGTCATAAGATCCGCAGCAGCTAGAAGAGACGATGTACTTTCGAGCGGGCTTAAGTGTAAAGCACATAGGGTTATCTGCCGGCATCGGGATAAGTGGAAATAAATTATTCATTCGATTTTGCAGTAACACTTGTGCCGTTGGCGTACCCTGCCCTAGCCTAGAAAAGCTTGCGGTTAGTGCGGCAAAAAGGGAAGCGAGGGAGTGAATGCTTCACAGCTGGGGTGTGTGTGATAGATTTACGCTTAAAGCTCATATCACGAAAGCTGCCGGTGGATTGTCTTGTCGCATTCTAATGCATAAATAAATCGTAATGGTTGCATTGTATTAGACGTAACCACCGCTCTCATGCTGTGTCATGATTGCTACCCCTGATGCTGTTCGGTGACATTGGGTTGTGACGGGATCGGGCGAATAGGGGAACACCCGGCAGCGGAACAATTTGAATATTGATGGGTTTCATTACAATATTGAAAGAAAATGATAATTTTATGAGGAAGATGAAGAATCTATATGTTTGTTCTGCTCCTTCGTAGCCTAAAAACTTGATTTTTTGTTGCTTTGCATTTGTAGTAATTTGGATGTGCAACTGGAGCGATAATAAGGGTAAGGAGATGTTTATATACAAATCTCACTTTGTTTTATCAATGAGCTATTAAGAGATCTCTTAGGAGGCTTGATTGGAAGTGTATTGAAAATATTTTATTTAGAAGGAAAATAATTTAAAGCATTAGTCTCCAACTTGTGATCCGTGATATTAGCAAACGTGGTCCGCGAAAGAACTCATTTTTGCAAAAGAAAAGCTTATTGCATGTACATATCGTGAATGTTAATTTTTTTCCAAAATCACGATTACATTTCAACTCACATGTCTAGAATAAGATTTTAAAAAAAATTTATCAAAAACTTGTAGAGCTAACTCTACAAAATGTATGCCCTCAAAGGATGTTGGCTGCGACAAATGTATTTTCAAACTCAAGCATTTACATTTTTGATTAAAAGTATTTTAGGTCGACGATCCTAAAAAGGTTGGAGAGCACTGCCTTAAGGAATACGTTAAATCGCTTCTTAAAAAAGCGTCAGAATAGACTAACTCTATTAACCAAGCGCTTAACAGATTGAATGAGCTAAGAAAAAGCGCTTTTGCTAGTAGAGTTTAATAATTGTATTACCCAATCAATGCCTCATTCCAAGTAAAGAGCCAATCGATAACATTGATTGATCAACAAATTTGAGTTCGACGACAATAATCTTAACACGTCTCGGAATGTATTACGTCATGTTTTAAATTATCCTTCTATATAGTCTTAAGAGATTGAATATACCGTTTTCATTGGTTATATTTGTTTTATTTTAAAACATGTTTTCTTACAACCAAACCATAAATAAAGATACACTTTTTCATCTTCTCCATTTACATCTAACTCCACGGCACCCAAGAAATAAGAACTTCAAATAGGATCGTGACACAATAACCATTACGACCATCCCCCATAGCCTGGAAGCTAATAATAATGACACGCCTCATGACGACCACTTCCTCACAGCCAACCGGAAAGTTCTCCACATTTCCTCCGTCGGGTCCGTATTCCAGACAGACGGGAAGCGCCCACCCAAAACCCCACTCCAAGCCGAGGTGGCGAGGGAAAATATTTGTTTTCGAAATTGAAATAAATGTTCGTTATTTTTCTCACCACGCTACGTCGCCATTCATTACCATGACCATGACCATCGCCACCGCTGCTGGTTACGATTGCTTTGTGACTTTGCGGGAACGCTTACACACACACACACACACACACACACACACACACACACACACACACTAAGAAAAACAAAAAAAGAACTCCATGTTTACTCTACTTGCTCTCTTTACGGGTGATAATGTTTTTCTACCACATCCCAGACCGTGTGATACCCGCCCTGTTCTACCACGCCACTCTCCGTGCCGCTCAGCAGCAGAAGCAGTTTGGAAAATTTGCGAAATTACCACCGGATAACTTATGTGGTCATAAAATTGTCGGCTCAGTTATCTTCGAGCTTCCTTTCCTCTGCCCCTGTACAACTTTCCCTCCCCGGGGGGGAGATGGAGATCGATCCACCCAAGCTCCATTTCGGTTGGGTTTGCCGGTACGGAGGGGCTGGCGACGAGTGATTGGTACGCAAGTAATTATCGACGTTCATTTTCGGACGTCGGAGGAAAAAGTTTGTCTCTGGTGGCCTGCCGCTGCCCATCCTACCGCCACGCTCAAGGACGGCTTCACTCACACCCGCTGCGCTCTGTGCCAACAGCACGGTCAAAACTTTCACTTGCCACCACTTTGGTCAGCGCTTAACGGTAATGGTAAACATAATTTCTGCGATAGGGCGAGCCGGCGAGAAGTAATAAAAATTATTATCCCCGGCTGACTAGCGCCTTTTACCTTCCGCCTCGTGGCAGCGCCCTTGCTTTTGGCAATGGAGGAGCGCTGTGTACCTAGCGCTGTTTAACCAGCACCTAGCAAAGTGTGGTAGCTGATCGAGCAGTTGCTTTAGGCGTGCTTTTTATTAGCTTAATTGAACAGCTCACAGGGAGGAAATGATGCACTCCGTCTCTAATGGGTTGGAAAATGAACAGATTAGAACGGTACACGACGGTAGATGTGTTTGCGCAGAGTGATGGGAAAGAATGATTGTTTGCTATCATTAGTCTAGAAACAATTCCAAAATTTGGAGTGAAGATTGTTTATTCAAATTACGATCCTTTCCGACAGCATTTAGATAAAATGGATAATCATTGCATTGGTATCACTTTTGCTTTAACCGCTTGTTCAGCTTTAATATCGGTTATCGCTCAGAGAATAATGTTACCTTGTAAAAGAAGTCAAACAAAATGTGTTATAGTTTGAAGAGAAAAATCTTAAATTACAACCAAAAAGCTACGGAACAGCTACTGGTTCGCTTGATTGATGCATTAAGATTTGAAAATTTGTCAACACTGTGCTCGCGTCATTATTTTCTTTACAGCGTCATCAAATACTCGGTGGCGAGGGCAATGTACACTCACACCGTAATAAATACCACAGACACTGCAATATATTCTTCCTTGCAATCAATTCTCGATTCTGTTCATCATTAACTTCGATGTGTAAGCACTCCAATGAAAACCCATCGATCGAATGATTAATTTTCCATCCGACAAAGAAAAATGAAACGTTCGCTGATTGTTGGTGGTGTTAGGTGCAGGCACGATTATGAATAGAGTTTCTCGGACGGGCAAAACGGGGCGTTGCCTCAAAGTGGGAGTGGGAGTCCTGTTGTTGCAAAAATGGCTTTCAGAATCTAATGTGTTGGATGATTGTTTACCCAGCCAAGCTACCCAGGAAGAAATGCTCACTAATGGCATAGCAAGCGTCGTTACAGACAAAGAACCAGCGGACGCTAAAGTAAGATGAATAGTTGAAGTATCATTGAGCACTGTGCGAGTGGCGATGGCTAAACAATCAATCAATATCATTATTTTGCTACCGCTACGTTTGACGTTTAATTGTTCGGCCGCATTTCCGTCGCGCTCCGTGATTTTTCAATAACTCTCTTGTGTTTTCTGCGTCGCATCGCATTGTTGCCTTTTCTACGGACTATTAAACTGTTTAACATCATCGCTTCGTCTTGGCGAATTGTTTAGTTGCATCACAACTGTGGTTTCCTGCTGTTTTTTCCTGCTCGGCTTAGCAGTGTTGTGCTGTGATTACGCGTGATTTCGCGATGGCGGCTATTTGCTTCTCGTGTGCTGAACCGCTAGAGGCCACCGACTGCATCATCAGTTGTGCATATTGTGACGCTACGTTCCACCGCGGCTGTTGCAAATTGCCCCCCGAGCTGATTGACGCAGTATTGTCCAATGTCGACCTGCACTGGAGCTGCATTGGCTGCACTAACATGCTTAAAAATCCGCGCTGCCGTTCGGTAAAAGAAATAGGCGCCCAGGTCGGTTTCCAAGCCGCCCTCAACTCAGCTGTAGCAGCTATTGGCAAGCTCGTTGAGCCTATTGTCGCCGAAGTTCGCAGTGGTTTTACCCTCCTTCAAACTGCATCCACGCCTCACAATCGGAACTCTGATCCTCGACCAGCTACTGGTAGAAAGCGGAGGCGTATAATCGAGGATTCGGCATCTCCTGGTGTAAACAAAATTGTAAACAGTCGCGGCAACACCCTTTGTGCCGCGTCATCGCC